>NC_139576.1:14970878-15230878 GCF_946808225.1 Silurus aristotelis | reverse complement strand
GGGCTGAGGAAGAGGAAGAGAGAGAGAGAGAGAGCGAGAGAGAGAGAGAGAGAGAAAAAAGAAAGAGAATAAGTAAGAACATTAATACATGATTCTTTATAAAAAAAAATGTAATCACAAGCCGGGGAAAAAAAAATGGGCTAATGTTCTTTTTCCCCCACATAAGTGTTACAATTAATTCAAAGAATCAACTTCATATTTATCCTCTGTAGAAGCTATTATAGGAAAACCATGTTCATCAATCCTGCTGCAAATATTTTTTGGGTTGGGGCCCCAGTTTGTTTAAACATTCTTTCCCCATATACCCAGTTAACTTTTTATTTATTTCTAAGAAAAATTCATTTTCATGGCATTTTTATTTTACATTTTTTAAACTTGCCCCATATTGTTTGCTTCTAAGTGTTTAACGAGTGTCATAGCAGTGTCTCTATCAAGCTTTTTGTTCCAGTTTCCTTTTTTTTAATGCAATAAAGCAAATATTGTGTGTGCTGTGGTTTAACACCGACATTCCACTTTTGGACATCTGCTCATAAGTAATCCCACTGAATGGTGACAGACACTTATACACTGTGTGCATTCACAATCTCTAGTGTTCTTGGACTCGCCTAAATAATACTCTCAAGACCGCAAGATGTTACAAATAAACAGGCAAAAAAATCTTCGCCAAGCTGGAACACAGTCTTCTCTAAACAGACCTGACCTTCCAAGTTTTGAAAGGATAAAGGCAGCTTCAGGGAGTGTTAAGGTGCAGAGGTCTGTGTGCAGATGCTTTACAGGAAGACCTGTCAGCTCCAGCTGCAGTGTTTCATAAGCGGACACAATGGAGTTTTTAAATCCAAGTCATTTCCAGGCTGTTGCCAAATCGCAACCATTTCAGACGACATCAGAACAAATACTCCTCAGCGAGATGAAACTGTCAACTTGCGCAATCAGCTGTCTTCCTTTAATAATCCTGTAACGCATTGCATAATGACATCATCGGGCCTTGCTCGCAAAACAGGTGACTTAATTCTGCTTTGAATTACAATCCATTTGTGTCATGCTTTTGCAATGAAATCTTAACAGAACATAAATTCATCGTATTTATTCGGCTGGTAAAGGAAATATCGCACTGTTTTGTTATCTGCCCTGAGGCTTACACCACTGTTTTGCAGCCAGGGACCCAATTGACTACAAAATATATTCTCCTCTAAAAAACTCTTCAGTACAGAGTGTGTTTTAGAAAACTATTCAAATATTAGACTCATTATTTACATGTGTAAAGTAATATGTTGATTATTGATCAGAGCAATATGGCTTTCTATTCTTGAACCTACCAGTCATTGGACACATTTTTATTAATGCAGTCTTTTATGTCAAAGTGGTGATCATTTAAAGGCATTATTGGAATAGTAGATATTACGTTACTGAAATACATTAATGTCAAGTTGTCAGTCAAAACAGGTGAATAACTAAAATAATAATAATGATAATAATAATAATAATAATAAGTACTAATTATAATGAATAATAATAATAATAATAAAAAAAAATAATAAACAGAGCAATTCTGATAACACTGGAGAGGGCTGTGTACCATAGCAGCATCGCATACACAAGCTATACACTTAAATCACTGGCGTAGTCAAAACAGAATATCATGACATTAAGCGTTTCTTCATTTCAACTATTTAATCATAAATCCTACTTTTATGAGTTATCATAATGTGCCAGCGGTATGCGAGTGGAGGCGATGAGACTAATCAGTGCACTTCAGCCTCGAGGGAGAGAGCCACCAAGCAGAGAGACGAGAGGAGGGGTCGCTGAACGGGGACTAAGCTCGAGCGGGTGTCGGTGGAAGGACGTGACAGCCGGCATGTAATCTAGGGTGGACGCGACAAAAGGTGTCCCGGTCAGCGAGGAAACTCGGGTGGGCGATAGGAGAGAAAGCTCTCCGATCCACGAGTTAGATGGGCGGACGCCAAAGGAAGCGCGTGCAGATCCGGAAGGGACTGCCGGTGGACTGCTGGTTGAACTATTGCCTGTCTGTCTTTCTTCCAGTGCGGTACCAGTGAGTGTGTTACACATAACAATACAAACCTGTCTATACCATGTGACTGGCCAGAATCTGATGTCCCCGAGAAAATCCATGGTACAAAGTTAAAAGAAAAAAAAGGGAAAGCTATACCACGAGGCCCACATGAGTGTTTTGAGGTGGTGTTTTATTGTGTACATAACCTCTGCTTGTCTTAAAAACTCTCTCGACAATCCACTTAATCAATGGAGCAGTGCCTAAGCACCAAGCCCTCAATATGTCTTCCACTAATAAAAACTGGCCTTTACACTTGCCTGGAGGCTTACAAAGATTGCTAGGTTTTGTGTGCAAGTGTGTGTGTGTGTGTGTGTGTGTGTGTAATCGTTCTTTATCCTAGTTGAGGTTATGATTGGCAGGACGGTGCCCCCAGACACAGGCTGCTCTACTCACTTTTTAAGCCATTCTGCAATGTCCTTGGCTGTGGCTCCGTAGTTCTCATAGTGATGCAGGAACTTTCCCTTCCTAAGACACAGAAAAAGAAAAAGAATAGAAGAGCAAATTTAACCTTAGACGTAGCCTTTTACCTTGCATGTGCTTTTACCTTGCATGTGCTTAGCATCAGCCTTTAGTCAGGCATTGGAAATATGATTATACAACAAAGTAACTATAGCCAATGTGTGTGCACCGGGGACATTTCACAAGCAAATGACAAAACCTGACGAGACCTAGACAGATAAATTAACGGTGCAGCAATTTATTTTTCCATCTCAATAAAGCTTTATTAGTTGGCGCAGCGTATGTGTAGTGGCACACCAAAGGATTGCATTACAAGACTGTGGATGCCGCTGTGGCAGCCAAGATAAACATTTTAAATGGGTGCAGGGCCTGAAGCTAATTAATGCACACTTCTCAACGCATCAAGCTTAATCAAAGACTTCATCTAAGAAGCTTTTTCACTAATCCACATTAACACTGAAGACCAATAACACTTGTTTAAAACAGTAATCTGGCTTTTCCCGAAAGAAAACAACAGAAACTCCAAGCAATTTAGTTTCCAACCAAGTTGAACGCATGAGCACATCTGTATATGCAGGTAGTGGTTTATTTATCTGCCCTGATTCTGGGTTTTCTGCTACAAATAATTAATTTAAAGTGCCTGCTAAGGGAGAGGGGAAATGCCAGCACTGCTTTGTCCTTTAAAACTGTCATTGATCAATGAGGATCTGCATGCATCACGGTAGTGCATCAAAAAAAAAGCCCAGGAAGGCTATCAAACTGCATTAGTTCCCCCTGTGTCAGATTTAATATTGAGACAGATGGAAGCTGTTCACTTATCATGTGCAATGGGTTTGGCCTAGCGTGACCTTGAAAACTGCCAGGCAGTATGAAACGTGTGCGGCGTTGCTCGATCCTTATATCCTCCAGTTGAATACTCTAATAACTTTCAGTCCTTGCCTGCTCTGCTGTGTGTGGCAACTGAGCCAAAAAGAAGGTCTAGGGAGCTGGAGGCAACTTGGCAGTTCTCCAAGTCACCAGACAGCTCACCTGATTACACTTATTTCAGATAAAGGGCAAACGAAATGGACTTTTCTAAACCCATAGGCCACGGAGCCTACAATGAAATGATGACCTCTCTTCCTTTTAAAAATCTTTAAAGAAAAGTATTTGTAGGACACTAGAACTGTCAAAAGTAACTGCTATAGAGAAATGAATAAAATCCTGAGAAGCTTGAACACAAGAGGCCAAAGATGGTAATGTAGCCAATAAAGTCCTCTTGAAGATACAGACTGCAATGGCGTGCACTGAAGGTCAAAAAATAAAGTGGCAACAGCTTCAGTGTTTAGATCCAATTGTCCTCCACTCAAGGCCAATACACTCTATAAGACCTGGGGCAAAGACATGTCACAGTAAATCAAGTCCAATAGATTTTATTCAACATTGAGAATTGTTTTTCGGGCCTGATATGGAATTCTTCACTGACTATTTTTTTATTTTAAAGAAACGAGCAACGCTTGGACTGAAGGTTCAGATTGCAAACGAGTGAAAAAGAAACTAAACAGAAACAATGTCTAGAGTCAAAGAGCGGAAACAAAATGCTGGCACTTAGCTCCCGGAGTCTCATTACCGTAAGCAATGACGCTGAGTGATCGTTAGCCTGCAACTCCCCTCAGGGTAATGGCTAATGGCTCGTTGAAAACGGATTGGGCGGAGAGTGGCGTTTAATTAGCCCTTCCGTAATTAAAATGGCACACATTTAGCACTGAATGAGCAAGTGTCTAACAGTGAATGAAAGCAGATAAAGTTGACCACACAGTGAGATCCAGCCTCGGGTAAAAATAACTTCTGTGCAAGATACCACTTATGCACATGTGGTGGCAAAGGCAACAAATGACATATGAATGCTGTGTTTTTTTAAGAATTCATGAGATGATGCTAACTTTGTGCATGGTTAATATGTTCAAACAGACGTTTTAAGAAAGCGAATTCTGGTTGCAGTGTGATTATTAGTGGGCATGTTGAGCCCCACTGACCTCACTTACTTCACAGACAAAGTTTCTCTGCTCTCATTAACTGATCAAGGCTTTCGCTGGCTCTGGATAGAAATGAGGTCAAGAGAGACACTCTCAGGGGGGGATCTACTCAATAAACAAACCTCATACTCTTCAGTATGTGTTTACTGGGTAAAATTCTGCGTTAGATGAAGCAGAGTTCATGACATGGCATCAGACTTGGCTGAAGCATCAGCCTGGTTCCTTGAATCCTTAGCTATATTTTCTAAACATCACATTATAAAGATCGGTAGCAAGTTAATCCTGGTAGGCACTGTGGGAACTACAAAAACAGACTTGTAGCTACTTATTCTTTTTATTGGCTCACTGGTTTAGCTGAATAAGCAAGAAAGCATAATATCCAGCCATGGCAATGTAGCATGAAATCAAAATATTTTGCTTCCTTCTGGAAGTGTTTTGCGTGTTATTTTAGAAGTCGATGACTTCAGGTAATTCCATGTGCAAATCAAACCTGTTTATCACAAATAAACCTTATAATTCTTTTAATAAAAAAACAAACAAAAAAAAGATTAAATGTATATACAGTGAATAAATTTGTGCTGTAGAAAGTGTGTGTGTGTGTGTGTGTGTGTGTGTGTGTGTGTGTGTGTGTGTGTGTGTGTGTGTGTGTAGTTCTACCATGCATTTTCAATTGACAAAAGCAAGGGCATCTGGTTTAATAATTAGCCTGCATCCACAGCAGAGCTGTAAGTGTGACAGTCAACACAAAGTGAGGACAGTAAAGCTTATTATAAAGCGAAAACCATTGCAAAAAAACATTGCAATGATAATCAGGGTAGTTTTAAAACTTTTGGAAGTATAAAATTTATTTATTTTTTTTTTTAAACAGTAACAACTTTTTTCCCCTTCACATAGCTGCATGCACCAGGACTTTGTGTGCAAAACTCCATACCACATTTTATTACTGGCAAGAGTTACACTGTGTCATTCCTGTCCTCTGTTCCCCCACAGTCATCTGGTTGTTAAAGTTGCCAGGAAGACACACCAGCCAATCATCAAGCTCTCTGGGACAACTTCACAAATCTGAGATTTTGTATTATAATTGTACTTCGCATATGCTTTGTAAGCATCAGAGCAACAAAATTAACAATCGCGAACACGTATACAGATGTTTCAATGTGTTTCCCTTGAAACACTTATCAGAATGTGAACAAGAGAGCAGTCGCTGTTATGCTTTAGCGCCAGTCCCACACGGCAAATGCCCTTCAAAATAAATATTTTATGAGCGTATAAGCACTAAGCACTTTATTGCCCGGTAAATTTCAAGTGGCTTATACTGATATTACCTCTTCATCCTACCTGTCCCTTCCCCCACCCCCCACTCCACCTCACACAAGAGTCACCTTCCTCTGGCCCGAAACATCCAATCCTTTCTTTCCCCAAAAGCCAGGTATTAAAAAAGCTCATGCTAGAGAACATAGCAAGCATAATGAACATTACGCTTATACACCACGAACATGACTTATGCAGTCTTCACAGGTTTATAGCAGAACTTTAAAGGTAAGCTCACTCGAAGTAGCAGAAGGTTGGGTAGCCTTTGACGTCAAACTCCTGCTTAAGTCCATCAAACTCCGCTGGGTGGACGTTCATTCCTGCCAATACCTGCGGTGAGACGAAAGCAACAAACGCTCAAATCAAACCCTGGCAAATGAAGACGAATGGCTGCATCGTAGTGAGAAAGAGGAGCGTGTTAAATGAGAACATCAAAGTATGGCCTTCAGTAAAGTGAATCAAACTCTATGTCGGCTTTGCATTGTCTTATCTCGAGTGCCTTTTTTTTTTTATCTCTATATCAATTCCAAAACTTATTTGGTTGTGGAAAAGTTTTACCATTCCAGTGTGGTCCAATTGTTCGTGTTAAATCATTTGAAAAGAACTTTAGACACATTGCATTTGATCTGTATTTGGACACATTTCTAAACACCAGGTGCTGTTCGTGTTAAAAATAAATCCACCCAATTGTACCCTGGAGCCCCTGCAGTGGAATCAGTGGAAACTTTATTGAGCAAATATTCATTGCTCAGTATGCCACTTAAACAGCTAAACCATGCAATATATGAACACACTGCTCTCCCGTTGGCAATTCCATTTTTTTTTTTCATTTCGAGAGAAAACTGATAACAGCTTCTGAGACAGCGATGGTTTTTAATCATTTACAGAATAAACCAAACCTTTGGGCAATTATAGTGAAATGCAGACCGCCTTTTTAAACACAGAGGTGTTTTTGGTGGGTTTACTTATTTATTCTCTGCATCTGCTTGCAATCCTGGCTTACAGCCAGTATGTGGAATATTATACTTTTTTTCTTCTTATAAATAAAGGGCATCTAATAAAAGCACCTAATGCAATTTACCTGTCTGCTGAATAGCATTTCCTTATCTATTTTTTTTTTTTTCCTGGACAAGGAGCCACATTAACTTCATTAAAACGAGTAACACGGAGCAGAATGGTTCATAGCAGATTAACTGGGCAGGTATTAGAGCCCAATCTGAAATAAATTCCACACAAATGCACACCTTACATAGAGCAATTCACTAAAAGATCTCCGACTGCTTGTACTCTATGCATTCAACTGTAAAGAGAGAAACTAGTATGCTGACAACAGACAACCCTATTTCATTTCTCTCTATCTGCATCCCGCACATGCACACACACGCATGCAAAAGTGCAGGAAGTAGCAAATCTGCTCCTCGCTGTCCACATCTGCAAACTACTCATTCATTATGCAAACTAGACGAACGGCTTACTTACAGGCTGTGTGTGCAGCCCACTACTCATTCAACAAATAAGAGAAACAAAGCGTGCTCCAACTGGTGAAACGAGTCCTAATTTGCAGTATAAAAAGAAAAGAAGAAATATATTCGCTTCTGCAGTGATGTGAGCCAACTGTTGGTGCATGTTCTGAGAGATTTTGGCTTGTATAATCAGAACAGCAGGGCAGGTCACGTTCAGCTGCATGATACACTATATGCTCCTTTACTAGATTTTCCTATTTAACAACTCTTGCTTAAATTGTGCACACACACAATATATATATATATACATATACACATACATACATAAATACATACATACATACATACACACAGTTACAAGTTACAACGGGGTCAACAGAACTTATCTTAATCGTACAGTAAGTTGAGAACTACCTGTACTGCCACTCAGGATGATGAGCGGGGTTTATATAATCAAAATACTAGTGCTATAGTTTGTTGTAAAAAAAAAAACTAAAATCTCTAATTACTCACTGTAGTCTAATTTGTGCATTTTGTATATTTCTTGACTGTCATTGTGTTTCTCTCACTATGCTTCAATTCCTTGCAGCAATCAATGTATTAAACCTGATTCTTTTTTAAAAGAGAGAAACAGAACAGAGGAGTACTTACATATTTCCCTTTCGTCTCTGTGGCAGCTTGTTGAAAGATGGGCTGCATCCTCTTACACACACCACACCCTTTGTGCCATTAAAAGAGGAAAAAAAATGGAGAAAGATTTGAGGGGAAAATATCCACAGGAAACAGAAGCAGTTCAATGATTTGCAATATCATCCATTGAAAACATGTTTGTATCTTTAAAAAAAGAACACGGAATGCATAAAGTGTACTCTAGAATTTTTTTTTTTTATATTATTGCATCTAAAGTGAAGGCAGCTACAGAATTGTGCTGTGTGTTCACCCTGAGGGGCCCAATTATTAATTCCATAAAATAGGAAGCTAGTGGAAAAATTAAAGAACAACAGAGAAGAAAGTACAAGGCAAACGTAAATGAAGCGCCTGGGGGCTGCCCTCTGCCCCCCTTCACTGAATGTGTGCTGCAGTTATTGACTTTAACAATCTGATAACAGTAAACTGATGTGGAAGTGTGATTGTGAATGTGGAAGTAAACTAAGTTTAGCAGGCGGTAACGGAAAACCAGTTCACGGCTACCGCTGTGGAGTTTTTGGCTTGAAATTGTGCTGTTGCAGTGTTTCCTGTCTTATCACTTTACACAAATAAATGATTGCATTACACCAGATTCTTGGCTGCTTATCTGTAGTTATTGGACTCTGTACTATCCAAGGACATCAAACGCGATTGATAAAATCTGCCTGCCGACATCTTAAAACACCTGTAGAACATTACAGCACCTGCTATCTCTATCGTTCTTCAGAGCATTGTAAAACTTGGCCAGGTAGTTTATTGTTCTTGGATAGAAACAGTAAAACTATTCTATTACACTCAGCTAAGTGCATAAACACACCCAAAATGTTTGCAAACTAGCCTAAAGAACAGCACCACCAAGGGCAAAGCTAAAACAGAGCCAGAAACTCACTCTCAATGAGTGACACATCCAGTGGAGGACAACAGATCCAGATTTCTCCACAAATCATCACATTTCCTGTCTTTACGTCATTATTATGTAGCGTTTCAGCTACACCCATGACTAAATTCAGATACCAAACAGGTAGTCCTGGCTGTGCAGAAAGCTGTGGGGAAGACAAATCTTAACGATGAGACTATAGCCAAACCTAAATCTATGTATGATTCAATTCAGTAGGTCTGGGCAAGTGCATCAGGCCTGGCTGGAGTCAAGTAATAAGCACCCATTAAGTGACTCATCGTTGAGGTGCCCTTCACATAGACACTGGAAGGAAATCAAGTCTCATTCAGTATCCTGGACGTTGTGTCCAATACCCTGATGGAAAGGCACACATTACCTGGGAGCTAGTCTTTCTCTTCTGCCATGGTGGGAATACAAAAAAACCCCAAAAACATATCTTGTATAGAGAAAGCACCCCATGGTCTGACTGATTATAGAAATAAAAAGGTTTCTGCAGAAATACCTACTCCACAGCTGGGTTTACAAACATACAAGCTGGAGGTTCCATATACAATGACACGTCTGATTTGGAAAGTGTCAGAGGGTGTGAAAGCCTTCCAGACTTTTGAACATATCAAGAAGGATTGGGAACAGCAGTCAAGCCCCAATGTTCAAGAACATGTACAGAAGGGAGTCTGTTAAATAAAGGAGCCCCACAATGGTTACACCTTATTGTGACTCCAACACTAGATTATGGTATTGACAGCAAATGCCCCATGCAGATCAACTAACCGGACCAGCATGATGGGGTGCAATAAACAGATCATTTCTGAATGTTTGATACTGGATTTCACAGCTTGCCAAAAACAAGTGGAAATAAAGGATCAGGAAGTTTAAATGTCAGACAAGGAGTCCAGCACTGTCTTTATGGTTGTCCCTGGCTAAATGCCCATGCTTCATCATTAAATTCAGACTTTCTTAAACAGCCAGCAGCAGGACCCTGATATGATCAGTGTTCTTTCAGCCAGTAGTCAAGCTTGATCTTTCTGAATCTGGATATAAGCCTAAATCTTCAGGGCTTCTCATCAATTGGTGTTCAACACCTACCTCATGACTAAGATTTCAGATTGCTTCTAAAAGTCATAATATCTCAACCTGGGACCTCACAAAAGAACAATGGACCCATTTGCATTTTGTGAGCAAAAAATATTGCAATCAATCAATAAATAAATAATTAAATACAGTAAATTTATTTATAAAGACAACTTTTCTTAAGGTCCCACCAACTAATGGACACTTTAGTTCTTTAGCCCTCTTCACAGTATTCATACTAATTTATTGCATGTTTTGCTGATTCAAATATATACCGTTTCACCCCTATCACTTCAGGTCGTGTGTAAACATAACACAATACACATCAGATCTGAAAGAAACAATCAAATAGAATCTTGAATAAAAGACAATTTGGTTGTATTTACACTCTGTCCTCTTCCGTACTGTACCTCCTCATTAGGGTTCAAAACCAAAAAACCTAAAATATTTACTTAGCACTTCCTTGAACTCGAAGAACAATTACTTGGCTTATTTGGAAAAAAAACAAAAAAAAACCCTAAAGTGTCCTTAAGTTTGAAAAAATCAAAGAGTTATTATCTTCAATTTTTTGTCTATTCAACTACATATTAAATGCATTTCCGCATATTATTTCTGGAAATCAGTACACAACAAAAGAGAGTGTGCCTTCCATTTCTGGAACACAGAGCGATAAAAGCACGCTGAAAAAATTTCAATAAAATCTTAGAAAAATTCCAAAATTGCAGTCTCAACAATGATGTTATTGAAGTACCTCTAGTGCAAAAGAATAGTATTAAATGTGTTATCTACAGACTCGTCCTTACATCTTGTTAGTAGTTTTATGTTAATATAAGAACCGAAACTTTCAGTCAAATTTAATCTTGATATGCACATTTTAAAAGCATCAGGCTTTTATCTTGAATGTGTTTACTGTTAAACCAGCGCCATTCGTATCCAGGATCTGACACCCTTTGAAACATAAGCTGTTTGAATACGCCAGCGACCGAGGACAGAATGAGGGTAGTTCATCAGGTGACTCACAGGGGGCATAAAACATCATGAGGATGGGTTTCTCCTCTCTTTTCAGCAGCTTCTTAAACTCCTGTAAGAAAAGAAAAAAAAAAACAGCACAGAACCTTGTAAGAGAAATGGCTTGGTGTATTTTTTTTCTCCTCAGGATGTATTGAGGCTATTACCTTTAACTCTTAACAATGCAACTACTGTGTAGGATCTCACCAATTTAGCTGATGAGGCACAGGATCCAGGTAGAGAGACTAATCTCAAGTAGATGTAATACTTTAGACTTGCAGTGTTCTACCATGAAAAGCTGCAAGAAGAGCCAGTAAAAGATTCCCCATACATGTTGTGACAACCAATGACTCATTTTTCCCTGGCTAGGCCTTGCTGTAATCATCATATTAGTGAGCCATACAGTATTTACACTCGTGCCTTTGCGTTAGATTGAAAGCGTGGATTCACCAGCTCATAGGAAAATGTCATTCACCAGCTTTGTTTATATTCCTGCTTCATTACCAGATTGCTTCCTGCAGCTGAGCTTTGTTTTTGGCAGTTGACACCCCCAAAAGATGTAATATGCCACAGAGCTTACACTCCCGTAGAGCAATCAATATGCTTCAAACGAGCTGCAAAAGCCATCTCATCTCTATGAGTAAGGCTGTTTCCTGATCGAGTGCAGCCCTCTCAGCAGGGAAACACTCTGCATTAAAGTGTGCGTTCGTACACCGAACAATCGGACGTTCTTTCAGATTAAGCTTTACTTTCATAAATTAGGTTGCCAATTTGTAAATCCTGAAATGGTCTGCTATTTAAGGCTTAGTTTTGGAGGCTTCCTAAATGCTCCTGTCCCCTGTATCGCGACCATGTGTGGTCCCCTGGAGACAACAGAACAGCCGAATCTTGCAGATTGTCTAACTCATTGCTTTTGTTCCGCATGCAGTTCCCACACCAGGCAAACGCGGAGGATGGAAAGTCGATCTGCGTAGGCCCTAAAAAGAGATACTTACTTTCTCTGTCTCGATGTGAACGACGTCTTTCGCTTCAGGGTTCTCCTCCCATAGGGGGGCACCTGTGGGATCTTTCAGGAATGCTACCATAGACTGAAAAAGAGAGGGAGAGGATGAAAAGAAGGGTGGTTATTAGTGAAGCAATGATGAGTCATCTTTTTCCTGTCAAAGCACTCCTGTCCTCTGTTTCGAGTGCCACCGATGCTGGTGCATAGTGTATCCTTCAAACAATAAGCACCACAGATATAAAAATCTATACTGCCCATTAGGATTTTACGACACCAGACATGAATGTCGCTTAAGCTTATAACGTGAGGCATCATTTCTAAAAACAGACTGCAGCATATTTTGATTATCCTTCAGTCGAAAGACAAAGTATGTACCTTTAGGACAATAAGTGCTTTTAATGAGTGCAATCACCATTGTGGAAGAGAAGAACAATATCAGAGCCAGCAGTGGATGCTTTTAATGAGAAACCTCAAATCCTCTATGCAGGCAGCTCACCATTTTTTAGCAATGACTCACACAACAGAGCTTATTCATTTTTAACTGCAGAGCCATTCATTAACACCATGTCGGCTATAACCGACCGTAATGGTTACAAAGGAGAAGAGGTGGGCGAAAGAAATGAACACGTGGCGCTGGGTTGAATCGGGATCAGTCATACGGTTTTACTACGCTGTCAAACTAGCACCTAGGGTGTGAAGCCATACTTGTTCGTGTAGTGTGAAATCAGAAATCACACAGAGGATTAATGAAAATCCAGCTATTTGGAGAGGTAATAATTCACTTCTGTAAGAAGAACTTGCAGAAACACAGATGTGGAACAGAGCTTATATAAACCTGCTGTGTAAAAACAGTGAGCTTTGTGTAAAGTCCTGGGTTCGAATGTGAATCAAACAAATAATGCTGCATGTATATTTAGATGAAAGCTCAATTTAAACTGTCACTGTTTTATTTCCAAAGCAGAACATCAGCCCACAATTTTCACAGCAATTACCTTAAGCGTGGCCGGTCTGTTGTATTCTGTATGAAAGGTCCCATCTCTGTTTAAAAAAATAAACAAACACACAAAATAAACCCACACAAACGAGAAGAGTTAATGAGAGTGCCTGTTGTGAGCTCATTAGCTGCTTCGTTCCCAATATAATATTTCCAGTAATACATTAAATTTGCTCAGTAAAAAGTTTTGTAAATGCAGTGAGCTCACTTACTTATAATGGAGGATTTCAAATCCAGCTGTCTTTGAACTTGGATCCACTTTCACCTTCTTACAGAGTTTGCGACCCTCAGAATCCCTGCAGGGGAAGAAATATAGATGAACAGACTGGTAAATTAATCTTTCATGATAGTTTAACAGAACTCCTCAGCGCAGCCAAAAACGAGAAACGCATCCAAGCAGATGAACACATGCACTCTTAAAAATTTCATCCAAAAAAAAAAATAAAAAAGTACTGGCCCATGTGAAAAAAAATCAATGAAGATGGGGTTCAATCAATAATACATTTTCCACCAGGTTGCAAGATCACTAAAGTAGGCATAATGAGGACGATTAAAATAATAATAATAATAATACTCAACAACTCATGCACATTTTTCACTGCCATATCCTTTATATTTATTTGCTGTACATTTATCCACTTATATATTACATATATGTGTGTGTGTGTGTGTGTGTGTGTGTATGTACAGTACAGACCAAAAGTTTGGACACACCTTCTCATTCAAAGAGTTTTCTTTATTTTCATGACTATGAAAATTGTAGAGTCACACTGAAGGCATCAAGGGCTATTTGACCAAGAAGGAGAGTGATGGGGTGCTGCGCCAAATGACCTGGCCTCCACAGTCACCGGACCTGAACCCAATCGAGATGGTTTAGGGGGGAGCTGGACCGCAGAGTGAAGGCAAAAGGGCCAACAAGTGCCAAGCATCTCTCGGGGAACTCTTTCAAGACTGTTGGAAGACCATTTCAGGTGACTACCTCTTGAAGCTCATCAAGAGAATGCCAAGAGTGTGCAAAGCAGTAATCAAAGCAAAAGGTGGCTACTTTGAAGAACCTACAATATGACATTTTTCAGTTGTTTCACACTTTTTTGTTATGTATATAATTCCATATATAATTCCACATGTGTTAATTCATAGTTTTGATGCCTTCAGTGTGAATCTACAATTTTCATAGTCATGAAAATAAAGAAAAATCTATGAATGAGAAGGTGTGTCCAAACTTTTGGTCTGTACTGTATATATGGTCGAAAACTATTATTTTGATAGTAAATAAAAAATATTTAAAATATGCCTCATTTCTCTTTCCATATTATTGTCTCACTCATCTGAGGGATCTATTGCACACTCATCATCCATCAGTGGCTTCAATTAACATTCTGGCTTCCCTCCAAAAGTTAATATGGACAACTACTTGTATTGCAAAAGCTAAAACAGTGTGACAATAAATGGGAGCCAGACATTATATATATATATATATATATATATATATATATATATATATATATATATATATATACATACACATATACACACATACACACACACACACACTTGTACTATGCAATGACAAAGTTCCTTCCTTCCACCCAGCCACCCACCCACCCACCCATCCATTCATCCATCCATCCATCCATCCATCCATCCACTCACCCAACCACCCACCCACCCAACAAACACACCTAATAGTAATGAGATGCATATTGCCTGGTTTCATAGTACATAATCAATCAGCACCAAACAATGACATAGAACTAACCCCTAGTAAGTCCTGCTGATGATGCAGTCACCATGGGGAAAAAAGCAATTTATGTATTTAAGGAAACCCCTCATTTGCTCAATGGGGGGGGGGGGTATATTTGATTAAATAAAGCAATGTTAAACCATAAAAAAAAAAAACGCACCCTTTTGGGCGATTTTCATCTCATTACTACCTTATTAGAGGAAATGTTCTACAGCATATACATATGGCAGAGACAAAACTAAGACCAGGAAAAAAGAAGCCTAGCAGAAAAATCCAATGACATGAACAACAACCTAATAATGACATTCTACAAAAAATATTGCCAAACCTGGTTCCAATATGTACTAAATACCATCGGTTAGCGAGCTTCAAGTTGACTGTGGAAATTCCTACAGTAGATATTTTGGCTGTGCATCACAAAAAAAAACAAGACTGTCCCTTTAGACTGTTTCAGATCACCAGTGTGGCAGCCTGGTACAAACCAAACCATGGAAATTGTATGTGTTTTTGGTCATTACTACAACAGAATCCTCTAAGCTCTACGCAAATGTTCCCTAAATTAGTCACCCTAACCAAAGGACGATTGCTCACAGTTACCTAGCGCCTAGCACAGAAAGAATGTACAATTACCCTTTGCCTTCAAATGCACACAGTGCACGAGAACTACCGCTGCCCCTTGTACTGTATGTTCGTGATAATGAGCCCACAAACATATTACATAGGCACAATTGGAGCAGAAAGAAGACACGTAGAAAGCTGAAGCCCCCAGAAAGAATAAAGAAGGCACCGTGAATGCCAAAGCCACCCATTTTGATTCTAATGGAATTTCAAAGAGACAGAATTCAATTTAAAATCCTGACATCCAACACCCTCTCCCTGCCATCGTCTCCCTGTTCTAAGAGGGGCTGAGACATTCTTAATAGCTTTTTACACATATTCCTCATCACACTTTTGTCGGAGGAAGGACAAAACTGGAAGACTGGAAAAGGGTAAATTAGACAATTAGACGTGCTACGTAACAAAGGTCCTGACACGCTAGCACAGATGGCGACTCTAAATATTTCCTGGCAGACGTGCAATACACAGCACTGTGGGACCAGAGGTACAACCTTCGGTTTGGAAGTCGGGCTGAAGTTTTGTTAGGTGTAATCAGTATAAGCAGTAGCTTGAGGTTCTCAGGCTCCAATGAGCCCAAAAAGAATGCAAGATTTTATGTATTTATTTGAGCTTTCCTATTAATTTCTTAGCCAATTTCCTCCTACCCTGCTTCCTCTGAGACAATAATCTGTCAAATTAAACTTTCCATGCTGAATTACAAGGCAGCTTTACACAAATAGAGCCTCTCAGTACTGCTAGGTGTCACTGTGAGTGAAACGGTTGGGTGAGTTTGACCTTCCTTGCATAGAGCATGGCCAAGTTTGCTCCCTTGATCCCCTGGTCAAAGATTCTTCACTGGCATTTGAATTGTGATCTCAGGTGGATCTGGCAAATAAGTTTTTGCTGCAAATAATGGTAGGCTGGGATTTTCTATCTTGAAAAGCTGATTGGGTTCACCACTGGCTAGGACCATGGGCTGGGTCAACTGTTCTTCATCTTGCAATTTGTGATTTCATTCTTGAGAGTCCAATTAATTTGCTCTATATGACTGGTCTGAACTTGATTGGGACAACTGAAGTGAGGAGCTTTATAACCTCTTAAAAGGGAACACTGGAATAGTCATTAAAATAAGTCATTAAAAAGTACAGCACTGCTTTAATAAATTATTAATTACTGTGGAACCAAATTACCATAAACTAATTAGAATATATCAACTGACCTATTGTGCTTTCGGCATGAATGGCTGAATATGTCGGCTAAGACTTACTGTTCGGATGTACAGAATGTTCTCTAAACAAACCGATGTAGCCAGAAGGGGAGCAGGAACAGTCAATTCTGTATCAGTCATGGTTCGCAACAATAGTTAAAAGCAAAGGAAATGACTGAGCATGCTGTTTCACTGGTTTCCTCGTGATGTGACGACAAAAGCTAGACAAAGATATTAAGGTGGAATCCAACATCACTGTTCATCTACATTAGATTTCTGGTTAATCAAAGCCATTATAAACTAGAAACAAAAGCACATGACAGCAGATAATGCATTCACTGCCTTTGAAACGTTTGATCAGTAGTCTTATCCTTGTCCTTAATTATCTCAGATTCTGTCTTGTTGCATTTGCTCTATTCCTGACCCAGTGTGTTAACTGTGCTCCAGCACTGTGAACCGGCCATCTATCAGATCTTTGTCATCTGACAAAATGTGCAAGTCTCCTGGCAATGTCATCAGTTTCTAAAGGAGACTGTCTCACACCACAGACTGAGAACAATGTTATTTTGGCCAAGGCTCAGTTTTATCTTGCTAAGTCTCAGTCAAAACACTGGGCTCCCACCTGGCAATGAAGATTGATAAAGCTTGCTGGTGCACTTGCAATGGGTCAAAGAGTAAACAGCACAAATCCTTCAAGTAACTAATCAGGAGTCTGTGCAATTAGCAGAACTTTACTTCGGTAGTAGGAACCTTTCTTCTGCCAGTACAATTGGCCTGTCTTTAAGTACTGCTGTCACCTGTTAGTTCAAGTCTCCTCAACTTGCACTGCTCTGAATACATGGTGATGAAATTGGCCTCTGTCTTTATAAGCGCTTGAAGACATTCATTCTAACTGCAGCAATATACACCAATCAGGGATAACATTATGACCACGCATAGGTGAAGTGAATAACACTGAATATCTCTTCATCATGGCATCTGTTAGTGGGTGGGAAATATCAGGCAGCAAGCGAACATTTTATCCTCAATGTTGATGTATTAGAAGCATGAAAAATAGGCAAATGTAAGGATTTGAGCGAGTTTGACATGGAATAAATGGCTGTAGCTTAAACTGCTGAAGAAGTTAATGTTGTTAATGCTTGATGGCTTAAAACTGCTTTGGCAGCAATTGATTGGCCGACAAAACATTAAGCAGCTGGTCAGAATGTTATGCCTGATCAGTGTAAGATAAGAGCTATCTGAAGCTATATACCAAAACCAGAGAGCCATATACAGAAATCCTTCTTTTGAAGGTTGGAGGGATTTGCAATGTTTTCCTTGTGCATTTCTTCTTCACAGGAAGGGCAGACAGAGAGAGAGCAAAGGGCTGACAGAGTCACAACTTGAGAGGGAAAAGGAAAAGAGATCCTCAAATAGCAAGAAAAAAAAAAGATAAAGAAGAATGAAATAGATGGATATGTTCTTCTGGACTGGCAGATGCTACGAGAGTTGCGCACTGCACAGGGGCCATGTCATGGGCATGAAAAGGTTTCAGTGAATTTCTTTCAAAGACTCATCTGGCCATAACAAGAATTGGTGGTAGCTAAGAACAAGGCAAAAAAAAAAAAAAAGAGGTTCCTCAGTGTGAACTCCTCAGTGTGATTCCTCAGTGTGAAATCACTGCAGTCCTCCCTCAAACTGCAGCAGAACAATGACGGTTCCAATTTTTCTCCCACTTTTCTCATCTCAAGCTCTCACCTATAACAGTGACATGCATTAAAGCAGAAATTGTACACAACTGATAAAACTCTGTGCGTTATATATGGCAGGATGAGCCACATCTACACTTGAACTGAATGGAATGCCTGACTACAAAATGAATTCCTTAAACTAGGTCAGAAAGTTCATATTATTATTATTCTTATAATGACCTTGACCAGAGGTTCAGATTGGATCGCTGCCCTCAACCTTTCTGAGAAAGAAGGTTATGGACGGGAGCCCCATTAGCTTGTACCAGTCAAAAGCCTGGTTTAAATTATCGTTTTATTAATTTGACTAATGCTTTTATCCAATTCACAAGTGAGACAGGATGCAGAGGAACAACTGCTAGTGAGGGTCTTTCTCTAGGACCCAACAGTGTGTCAGCAGTCAGAAGTGATCGATAAAGCAAATCCCCCACCACCGAGTCAACACTACTGTTTGTTTTTAATAATATTAAGCTTATATAACTAAACTTTGTTGTGCATAATTTGTGGTATAAAATGTATATTTAGCCACTGCTGATTAGTTCAATACACATCGATTTGTGTGATTGCCTGTTGATGGTTGTGTTTTGTTTCCTAGCTTCACGTTACTACGTTTGACTATAGCCATTGTCTCTGAGCAGATGAGATTGGATATAGAGCGAATAAAACGCATACTTCTCTGTCCATTTTTCTTTAAAAATGCCTTTGCTGTGAACATCTTAAACCAGGTATGTCAACACTTGAGGGTAAATCTATGGAATTCTGTCAAATCTCTCCCCTTTGAATGTGTTAAAAAAAAAAAAAAAAAAAAAAAAAAAAAAAAAAAAAAAGGTTTTCTGCTACAGATGCAAGAATGGTTCAGGTTTAGAAAATTTAAATAGCTGAACTACAGCCAATTCCCCCCCCCCCCCATATATTTTAATCTAATAAAACATAGTCAAAATATTTACCAGGCCATCATACAGTTTGTGCTACATTATTGTGTGTATATTATAGCTATAATACACCATATATTAAGAATCATTGATTGACAAATATAGAGAATTCCAATGAGTTTACAAGCTTTTCCCCTTCTTTGTCAATGATGCTTTAACATTTGTCATTGTACCGCTGTTCCAATGCTCATTAATATTTCCTTCACGCCAGGATAATTACATGGTTTATTTCTGTCAGGTGTTATATGTTCAGTCAGACCTACCCACAGTTCACCCAGGCGATGGTTCCTTGGCCTTTCACTGCATGGGCTACATCAGACAGTAGCTTCAGTTGAACATCTGCAGATGTAGCTGAGGTACAAGGGAATATTGGAGCACAGTTATTTTGCACTATTAAACTATTACAACAGTTCATGTGACACACGATTGTTTGACGTGATTTTACAGAATGGTTTAGTCTGGAATTCTTTCTCCTTTTCTCACTGACAATTTTGTTATTGTTTTATGCAAAGCCTAAAAAATTGACTTTTTTGTACTTTTCTTATCTAGAGCAACTTACAGTCATGTTCTGAAGTTATCATTATAAAGAAAAAAAAACATGTTACCAAGCTAGTAAAACAGACCAAAGTCTGAGAATATCATCAAAACCCCCAAACAGAGTACATGGTGAAGCATGCTTAAACATTCTAGCTTACATTAAACATTTATTTTATGACATAACAACTCTTCCCTCAGAGTGTTAAAGATTTACAGATTGTTCATGACACAATTATATAAATTTTAATATCTTGGGCAAATATGTGCAATAGAAATAATTGTTACATGTGTAATAACTTGTACAATTGTAGTCTTTGACTTTACTGTCATCTGTTTCACTGCAACTCATTTCATTTCACTTAATATGTATTTTTTATTAATATTTTTTTAGATTTTATTTTACTTTAATCATTACCTTTTACTGTGAGAAACTGCAGCACAACAATTTCCCTATGGGATCAATAAAGTATTCTGATATCGCATTTATTAAAGCTTAAACAGAAATATAAAAGAAGCACATCAAATAATCATTACATGGAAAAAGAGCCTGATACTGATAACTGGTGTTTCAGCGCCAATACCGAGGTTGCAAATCTTTAAATCAACAATAGCTGAAGCAGCTGCTTCCTGTTAGTCTAGAAAAAATTTAATACTTTGAGTCTATTATGTGAAATTATTTTTGCTTTTCAATGATTGAATCATTTATGATCAATTCAACATGATATTTTTTGCTTACATGATGCGTGTGTGTCTGTACTTTGCTCACTTGTGATGTTTTTGTCCTTGTTCATGCTTTTTCTATTGTTTTAGCCTTCACCATTATCTATATGGTCTTGAGTGCAGTATAAAGGTTGACTGCATCCAACTTATGTTTAGACTACAGAACTCCCAGGCTGCACACAATAAACCATGTCGCTTATAATAACCTCTGGATTTGTCAGTCAGCTCACATCGGATGATTTTGCAGTATGCCATGATGGTCGTCCAGAACGATTCAAACAATTATGCAAAAAAAATTGATCTTGTGTTGCATTAGTTTAAACAAAAATAAATAAATCTGTGTTTTTGCTAACACATTGCACTCTTGTGACTGGCTCAGCAACTCGGTCATGTCAAGGCTGAAAGAAAACATCCGACAGGTGGAATTAAAAAATGGGTGGAAAAACGTGCATTTATAAAGCAAACCAGGGATTCGGAGAACGAGCAGCCGACACGGCCCTCAATCAAATGCTCTGTTCGATACCTCGGAGTCTTACCCGATAACCTCACATAGCAGAAATGAGGCATGAATTATGAAACCAATATATCTGGAGCGACTAGGTCTTGGGAGACCTTCTTGTGCATGTGAAGTGAGGTTGTTTATGAACCAGGAAACCACACATCATAACAAATGGCATTGTGCATTCCTCCACCAATGAGTACAAATTATAGAGTGCACTGCAAAGGGGGGGTGGGGCGGTGGGTGCATGCAACGAATACTTACAGTAACAGATGAACTCTAATGTATTGAAGAATGCAACAATGCGCATCCTTTGTACATAACGAATCTCCGAAGGGCATTGAGGTCAAGCAGATGAAGTGGATACAACATAAAATGATGTTTAAATGTGTTTAATAGGCACTGCCATGATAACATAAGCTCGAAACTTACCCGACTTAGTGTAAAGAACAAGGACATTGGTTCTGGTCCTGAGCAGCTTTTTGAAATCCTTATGGTCACTGACTCTCTCTATTAACGGGGACACTTTCACTGCCTGCAGTGTGGACACAACCACAACCTGAGAGAGAAACAGAGCAACAGAGAGGAGAGAAAAAAAATCATTGTCATTTTTCACTGTCATAGCAAAGTCTCTGGAGTGCTTCAGGACATCATCTCCAGCTGCGGGCCTGCCAATGTAATTGCGGTACTGAGCTCGAATTATAACCGTGTCAATGTTAGCGAGGAAGACAACAACAAATTCGGATATGATTCAACACAACCTGCAATAGTTAGCAAACTGCTGTAGTATAAGAGAAATAAAACACTGTTAAATTGTGCTTTTATTGTTATATAATAAATTTAGTCATGTTCGGGTCACAGTAACTCCCATTTGTTTTATTTATTTTTCAAGAATCGTACCATAAACAAGCTTCTTCTTCTTCTTCTTTCGGCTTCTCCCATTAGGGGTCGCCACAACGGATCATCCGTCTCCATACCCAACTGACCTCTAGATCTTCCTCCTTCAAAACAACTACCTGCATGTCTTCCCTCACCACATCCATAAACCTCCTTTTTGACCTTCCTCTTTTCCTCCTTCCTGGTGGCTCCATCCTCAGCATTCTCCTACCGATATACCCCATGTCCCTCCTCTGCACATGTCCAAACATCTTAATCCCTCCTGCCTCACCTTGTTTCCAAAACGTTCTACATGCGCTGTCCCTCTAATAAACTCGTTTCTAATCCTAATCGTCGTCACTCCCAATGAAATCCTTAACATCTTCAGCTCTGCTACCTTCAGCTCCACCTCCTGTCTTTTACTTAATGCCACTGTCTCTAAACCATACAACATCGCAGGTCTCACCACAGTCCTATAAACTTGTACCATTAATAAGCATCATGGTTTATTTCACTCCCTTTCCATTTCTTTAAACTTCAACATCATCTATTGATGGTTGTACAAGTTCTTTCCCACTGACACAGTTTGAGCCTTTACCACATGTTCAACAGCACCTGTTAAACCCTGCTTAATGAACGACAGAGTACTCTAGGTCAACTGCTGACTACGGACAACTGTTTATATTAACTGACTGAAAAATAGATTGGAGTCTAAGGATGTGTAAAGGGATGCACAGAGGATGTTCTTTTCCATAATATAAAATCACAGGCAGATTTCATGCCATGAACACCTGACATACTGTCTAAACAAAAGACACATGTGAGAACCAATGGGAACCGGCGTGAGGTTTCCCTAATTAAAAAAAGGATACAGAGTCAGCTTAGAGGAAGTGAAAGTGCGGAGTTATTAGGCAAGAGGTGATACTTTGGGCTCTGTTACTACTATTTTATTAAGCAATGAGGAAAAATTGACATCACTAATGTAAACTAATTATTGCTGCTCTCAATATAAAGAATTTTGGGGTGGAAAAGGATTCAATCAATATCAACAAATTTAACAAAATCTCCTTTTCTCAGGGAAGTCATACATGATACAAGTAAACATTAAAGAGTAATATTCTAATGAAAATATAATGCATTCAAATTCCATTAACAGAAACCATTAAGGCCTGTGTGAAATCATTACACTATGTTCCACTAATGACTACAGAAGTTTAATCACGACAGCTGGGGATTCACAAATGCTAATGCCAAGAAAATCCAGCAGGGATATTTAAGCATGTTATTATCAGAGACAACCAAGCATGTCACCTGCGAGATACAGAGGAGCAATGAATCACGGTTTTGGGGTGTTACAGACGCAGACTCGCTGATGAGTCCTTAGCTTAGTCCTGCCTGGTGACAGATTGAGACAAGTTCCATCTTCTCACTCATTAAAAAGCATGCACATCCTCCCAGCTCGGTGGCGAGAAGGGCTGGGGGCAAATCACCTCCAAATTGGCTGCATTCAACAAACCATTCTCGGATGAGCTCTCTATAGAGTCGTTACATTTAAAAAGAAATGTCATTAGCAAATTTCTGCCACACATGCGGGTGTGCTGGACCTCCTGCGAGGGTTGTTTTACATAAATTACAGACTTCTCAAGCTTAAATTCATACAAGAGTTTCATAGGTGCTACAGATAAACCAACACTGCTAACAAGAAAACCTTAGCAGGCAGAGAAAAAAAAAAAACTAGTGTACATACACTATATGGTCAAAAGTTTGTGGAACCCTGATAAGACTCGTGCTTTTCAAACATCCCATTGCACATTTATTCCCAATTTGCTGTTATAATAACCCCCACTCCTATGGGAGGATGTTCCAGTAGATTTTGGAGTGTCCTTGTGGAAATTTGTGCCACTCCAGCCAAACCAAGGTGCCACTCCTTGAGATCAACCAAATGAGGATGGTTCCCCTTTTGAGTCTGGTTCCTCTTAATGTTTCTTCCTCATAACATCGAAGGGAGTTTTTTCTCTCCACAGTCGCCATTGCTGCTCATTAGGTGTAAATACACATCGCTCACCTTAACTGTTAAATTCTGTAAAGCTGCTTTGAGACTGTGTCTTTTGTAAAAAGCGCTATAGAAATAAACGTCACTTGACTCCTGGGCCCCTGAGCAAGGCCCTTAACCCCATAGCTGCTCAGTTGTATGAATGAGATAAATGTAAGTAGCTCTGGATAAGGGCGTCTGCCAAATGCCGTAAATGTAAATGTTACTGAATAACACGATACTGAACATTGGTATTTAGACTATGACCTCCAAAAAAGGTTTGCACACTTAATACTAACATATAAGGAAACCAACCAATTTGTTAGACCACATAAACATGAAACTCAAAAACATCAACTGAAACATTATGTATGCTGTAGATGGCATACTGAAAGAAAAATGCAACACAAGACTCACTCTATGTCTTTATTGCTGTTAATGCAAACATAATAAGACTTACATTTTGAAAATACGGTTAGTCTATTCCCACTGTACGATCCAGACTGACTTTTATGCATCATGGCACATTGGATTTGAATTCTGGTCTGTTTATGTTGCATTTTTGGTTTTAAGAATGAAAAATAAATAAATTATATATATAGTACAGACCAAAAGTTCTTCACACTGAAGGCATCAAATCTATGAATTAACACATGTGGAATTATATATATAACAAAAAAGTGAACTGAAAATGTCATATTGTAGGTTCTTCAAAGTAGGCATCAAGAGAATGCCAAGAGTGTGCAAAGCAGTAATCTAAGCAAAAGGTGGCTACTTTGAAGAACCTACAATATGACATATTTTCAGTTGTTTCACACTTTTTTGTTATGTATATAATTCCATATATAATTCCACGTGTTAATTCATAGTTTTGATGCCTTCAGTGTGACTACAATTTTCATAGTCATGAAAATAAAGAAAACTCTTTGAATGAGAAGGTGTGTCCAAACTTTTGGTCTGTACTGTATATATGGTCGAAAACTATTATTTTGATAGTAAATAAAAAATATTTAAAATATGCCTCATTTCTCTTTCCATATTATTGTCTCACTCATCTGAGGGATCTATTGCACACTCATCATCCATCAGTGGCTTCATTTAACATTCTGGCTTCCCTCCAAAAGTTAATATGGACAACTACTTGTATTGCAAAAGCTAAAACAGTGTGACAATAAATGGGAGCCAGACACGTGTTCTTTTCCTACAATGTTATATTGTAAGAACACACACAACACACAAAATCTTCAGGGACTTGTTGCAGAACATAACGCCCTGCACTATTTACTACCAGATTGTCTGCAATCTCTGTATATCCTGCTCTAGTTTCATCATATTTTCACAAATCGATCCAGAATGGACAATTCTTTCTAAAAAAACAAAACAAAAACATACACACACACACACACACACACACACACACATATATGTATATACATATACATACATATACATATATATATATACATACATACATTATATATATATATATATATATATATATATATATATATATATATATATATATATATATATATGAATTTTACTTCTTGTTTAGGATTGTTAGATTGAAAATATTGTGCACTTTTTATGCATTGGTCATATGTTATATAGTGAGTTTTGATTAATACACTTTGTCTGATCAAACAAGTAAATAAAATAAATATATAAATAAGACATTTTCTCTTTTTGCGTGTGTGTGTGTGTGTGTGTGTGTGTGTGTGTGCGCGCGCGCTCAGAAACAATAAAAAGCTTTTTTTTTTTTTTTTTATCCATTTTTAGCTTTCAATATTAAATCGGAAAATGCATGAAGGAAGCATAATTCACGTTTTTGCTTTCAACTGGACCAAGTCTTCACGGGCAATTCCATTTTCCATTTTGAGGAGACAGTAATGTAAGTAATGATGGGTGTATAAATAAAAAAATTATAATAATAAATACAAACCGCTCCCCAATTGACGAGACTACAATCTTACCCACTTGATTTTTTCCTGCTCCAAAGAACAAGGCACTTTTATAGTCACCTAGATAAAGTTATTACAATGTAAAAGTAACAGCAACCACAAATAAATGCATCCTATGTCCTCCTCATTCAGTGATGCCCCTTGGCTTTTCTGCCAAATGGATTTTGTGTTTGATCCGACTGCTGCTTCGGCGGGAAAAAAACAGAATCGGCTCGTTTTCAGGTTTCTGCTGTATCTCTGTAGCAAAGGGTCAAAATTCCTAATTACTTTAACTAAACCATAGATATTGACCCAGATTGGTCATAGCATGAGTGCTAGCCAGAGCTGCAGTCCTGCCCCAGGGACACATTATTGATTAAATGATGGGGCAACAGTTTAACTATCAGCAGGTTGGAGTCGTAGAGGATATGACAGCATGGGGTAATTAGAGCAATATCAAGGCCCTGCAGCAGATGAATCTGAAAACAAAAATATACCCAACAGACTCTCGAGTCCCTAAAATGGTATTTCAACTCAACACTTTACCAGAAGTCATTTGCTGCTTGTAGGAAAGAAAACTCTGAACGATGTATAACAAACAGTTCTGTCTAAACACCTCGAATCCTGAAGGCCATTCAGAAAATAACGGCACTCAGACGAATGCCGAGTCACATCAAATTTCTGCGTAGCATCTTTTCTTCAAAAGGTAAGTGGAGACCTGACAGGGAGGGGAAATGGCAGGCCCATTACTGTCTGGTGGTCGTCATGTCTCATACCAGTCACAAAAGCAACCCATTTGCTTTTCACCAAGCAGTCTTGTTTAATGTGAGCAGTATCCTAATGCTGCTGCTGCTATCACAAGACCGTCAGTATTGTAACAATTCACAGAGCAGCACAAAAGGAGAGTTCTGATCACATCCTGTCGATCGATGCAAAGTGAAACAAACAGACTTAATGTGCTGCGTGCTGTGCAACCCTGATCAGTCGCTATTCAGAGAAAAGTATGGATTATGCGGAAAGAAACCGCAGATACAACAGTGCTGGATTTTAAGTCTTTCTGGCCTGTTAGCATTGCTTGAGTAGCTTGAGTAGCATTCTGCTATTGCTGTTCCTGGTGGATCTGACTATGCTTACATTGCTTATGAATGATTTCTCTCCGTCAGACCCCGATAAGCAGCTTTACTGATTCTTAACGAAAACAACAAGCAACCAAGCGTTTCACAGACAAAACAGGATACAAAATGTAGGAGGGAATTTAAAACCAAACTGTGTAAGCTTCTTTTCTTCGAAAGTATTCATCAATATAAAGCTGCTGTCAAATGCAGGAATGTATATGTGCGACTAACGTTGCAGTGGGAAAGCCGTAGCTCATAGTTATCCCTGTACAGACTGTGAGAAGCAAAAACACATTCACATCTACTTACTGTTTAAATAGAATGTATATTAAAAAAAAGCTTCTAGTCAATAGCTAGACTCAACAAATCTAATCTAAATAACATAATGCAAGCCAGATTTGCTGATCAGGTTAATTATAAATGGGTCAGGCTGGTTGGATTCATACGCTTGAGAAAAAATTTAATAAAAAATTAACCAAAAAAAAATCTCACTAACTTGTTGCCCTTCGAACAACAATTTAATCCGAATCACGAATAGTGTGAACAGATCGCTAGCTGGGATCGATTAGAAGATTTATGCAAACCTTTTTAATGATGCTATAAGACCTATACATTAAAAAAAATATATAACAGAGCACAAGCAGATCTTAAAGTTTAATTAAAAAAAATACTACATACTATACTGTACCTTACATACCATAGTGGAATTAGGGTTGCAAAATTCCAGGAATTTTCAAGACTGGAAACTTTCCATGAGAATAAACAGAAATATATAAGAATTAACAAGAATTGCTTGAAATAAACTGGGAATTTACAAAATAGCAGGTTAGCATATAACAGAGAACTTTAATGTAGTTTAAGAAAAAAAATCATGCACGATAATCTTTAAAACAACCAGATTTAATGCAATTTTTCTTTAATTTCTACCCTGTACCTTCATCAATCACCTGCACACTGCACCTTTAGTGCTACTGAGGCCACACCCCCTACACGCACTGTGCATTCGTCTGGAACACAACACACATCATTTCTTTAATCCTGCACACAAAATAATGTCAGAAAATCTCCATCTTGGCGAGTACTCACGTAAATTACATAAATATCACACACATTTATGTTTAAAACGTCCTTGTGCTGTGTGTAAGCTATTGCGCAACAACATTATACTAACAATTAAATATGTCATATAATCTTTAAAAAGATCTATATTTTTGCATGCATGCATGGCAGCACATCCCCAAATTTCTAATTAATTAAGACATTTCTGGTGTTTGCAACAAATTCCCCCAATGAACTTTCCATGAAAGGTTTCTGGAAATTGAATGGAAACGTCCCCCCACCCGATTTATCCAGAGAAACAGAAGGGGAGAAAAACGATCTGTTGTAACACTTCTGCTTAATCAGCCATTGAAAGCTGTGATCCCAGGTGTGCCCTCAACCTCCTACATGACAAAGCTGCTTACTGGATGCCAACCCATTTTGAGCATCAAGGGATGCCCTGATTCAGCACAAACTCTGACTCGTTGTCAAACGCCCCTCTATTTCTTCTGATTAATGAGCCAAACAAACTTGGTCGGGGAAGGTTTTTGGCTCCGTCTCCAATTTCAAACTGGAGATAAATTATAAGCACTATTGGAGAATGAGCCAGGTTTTACATGAGACAAAAAAAAAAAAACAGTGCTGACGCGAAGAGCAGTGATCGGGGTCTTTGAAAGCAAGTGGTGCATGCACACACTTTACCTGTAATGGTGGTGGTGATAATAAGGGCTCAATGAGATCAAGAGATGTGACTTTCAGGAGCAATGGAAGCAAATACAGGAACTCTAAGGTACACAAAGCAGCTCCTCCTTGAGCACACTCTTCCTCCTCCTTCTCCTCAAAGAGAGCACCTTTGTTTGCTTTAACAAAACAGGATGAAAGATAGGAAATAGCCTAGGAGACAGGAGAATACTGACATGACAGGGCTTATTATATGTTATTAATAATGCTGTAGTAATTGCTCATTAGATATAGAATGTGTAGGTGTTATGAAGTGTAGTATAGCAGGATTCAGTCTGAAAGGTCACGGTGTCTGGATACTTTGACAAAGTCAATGCAAAGGTATGAGTCATGAAATAATGTAATAAATGAAAGGAGTGTCACAGTCACGTGACCGCGTCCCTGTGGTCAGTATTGCGACTTTGCTTGAGACTGAGTTAAATCAACAGGCTTCTGTTCTCGGCTCTGCGTGGAGGAAATCAGGCGCTCACGCCGTCAATCGCAGCGTTTTTGCGGCTGCAACCCAGTAAGCCGCAGTGATTTCCTCCGTTTTCACGACGTAACACCGGTATCGCGTTTCTTCTGCAATCACGCGATCAACGGATCTAGCAATACACATTAATCACACAGGGACTGTGGGGTAGATTCAGTGATCCAAACTGATGGTAGGTCTCAAGTTCAGCCTCTAATACTCTCTCCACCTTTCAACTTCGAGCTGCAGCCTCAACCAGCAAACCTCCCATATCTTCTCTACCACGGGCCACATGAAACATCACCTGATACATCATACGAAAATAAATCATAATAAAAAAAACCTTCTCAACACGACACAGGGCTTCCTATTACTCACCGCACATAAGAATATATACATTTCAAGCTCGCTCCTGCGTCTCCGGTTTCGGATCCAAGAAGCCATGATGCCGCTGCCACGTCTGGCTGCGCATGCGCGTTGCGCTTTCCTCGAAGCCTTCGGGGAGAGCGCGGAGCATGCGCGGAAATGTAGTTTCTTAGCGACTACAGGTGGAAAAGATTTTCTTTAAATCCTTACATTTGCTTGATGAGTATAAGGATATCTGCCAGTTTTGACTTGTATGAGGGCATGAACCCTATTTTGTTTAAACATATATTTTCAAAGTGATTTGAATATAAATCTTAGATTTTGATGCCAAAATGCTAAAATATTCTTACGTTTTTTCCGTATTGCTAAATACAAGATCAGGCCTAGGGTTAGAACAATACTCAATCTAGATTTATTGGATCTAAAATACTACATTAGCCTAGATCAGTCACGGTTTTTACAATGAACACTGACTGGCACGTGAGTCAAGTTGTGTGTGTGTGTGTGTGTGTGTGTGTGTGCGCGTGCGCGTGCGTGCGTGCCTGTAAATGAGATTAATTTAGTCCCAAATTCATTACCAGTGTAAGTAACCTGTGTAAGTAGCACACCTTGAGCTCGTGCACCCCAAACAGTTAATCAATTGCCATGGAAACTCATAGATTTATTGGAGCAAACTATTACACGTGCGTAGGGGGGGATGATCTCACCAAACAGTTTATACCGACTCAAACGTTTCCAATATCTGACAACCGACCCGTTCAGATTAACGCTGTCCGTTGTGTCGAAAGCGTAGATCGTGTTGTCATTGGGTTTCCGACGATAAATTTGCGACGCGATGTCGCGCGCGCTCGGCTGTTCCCCCTTTCGGTTCGAATTTGAACTGCTCTTATAGTAGCCTGAGCTCGCGAGCCCATCCGGCACAGTGGAGCAGGTACAGTGGGTGCGAGTCGCTCGCGGTTATAAGGGATAACACGCACCAGCGCGGTCTACAGCACGGACACCATTTATACTGAGACTTTTTACACCTTACCGAAGCAAAGAAAGAGGTAATGCACGAAATTATTTCATTATTTTAGTGTCTGGAAAAGGTTTGTGGAACTTCTCCAGGGTTTAGAGTTCTGCCAAAGTGAATGTGACTAATAATAATAATAATAATAATAATAATAATAATAATAATAATTATAATAATAATAGGTATGCATTCTCCATCTAGAGCACGACTAAATAAAAAAAGCATTAAAGTATTAGTAATTCTATTAATCTAAAAAACCTTCTGGACTTTCTCTCTGGCATGGTTTACGGCTGTATGCTGTTGTTGCGTGTAAAAACAGTGCCATCAGTGATTAAAGTTTCCTCCACGTTTTCCTCTTCAAGTGTGCTGCAGTTTCCTTCCCTTTTACGTTACAAACCTGTGTTTACTCCTCATTCTCTTCCACAGCTAAAGTAATTAGTCTTCTTCAACAATTGCTAGAAAGGAGCAGGCGAATGCAGACAGCGTTTCTTTTATCCCACTACAGATTGTCTTGCCACTCACGTTTCTTCCTCTGATCACAGGAGTCGTTTATTGTTATTTTTTTGTTTTTGTTTTGCTCACGTTTTTAAAATGCTGCCCCTCATTGTAAGGCATTTGCCATTTCTTTTGTTTCCTTCGAGGGAATTCTGCTGCTTTTCTCACCTTGATGAGTTTCCAGTCATTAGGAAAAGAAACGAGGTTTCCACAGAAATTAGCTGGACAGCCATCAGAAGCGGATTCTGTTGTTGTGAAACAGTAGGTCTTATTGGCTATTCGGTTTACTGCAGTCTAGCAGGATCCCCTACTCGTATAACACATTTTTATGCTTTTGTACTATTAATAATGAAAATGCAGTGGGGTTTCTACAATACAACTCGACATGAGATGAGATGCTGAAACCCCACAATGATTCACAGACAGAGAGACAAGGAGATGAGAAGATATCAGTGACTGGACATGCGGTAGATACTGAGCAGTCTGAGCAAAGCAGACACTTCTGACACAGACAGACAGACAGACAGACAGACAGACAGACAGATCGATCAGGAGAAAGAAAAGGACATAAAAAATGCCCTCACATGGTTCAAATGATCCTTGTATTGGAGGAAAAAAACCTTTTCTGAGCAACATTTTCTTGATAGGTCTCAGATTTTCTTATCACATTTTTTTAATTATTTTATAACAGTTGGCATTGTCGTTTCTTCTTTCTTCCTCATGCATGTGTTCTGTCATTGATTGCATTTCGAAGTTCTAATTCTTCCTGCAGGAAAAAAAACTGAAAAAAGGCTGCACGGGCTTTCTTTCTAAGCCAAACGGCATACTATTCATATAACGTGAAGACTGAGATCAACTGAATGTTTGTTTGTATTTGTAAATAATATTGAAAACAACTGACCTAGGCCGTGTATCATGTTGTTTTTTGTTTGTTTGTTTTTTAAATAACTTTCCTAATATTGCAATCCTTGTGATCAGCTGTATTCTGGATTAGAAATATTGAAAAAATCCATTATTGTTAGCTTGATATCACAATCATTATCGTTCTATATTGACAAGAAATTAATAGAAAGCGTGAATCCGTTTATGTGATGGAATGATATATTTTTTTCTCTCGAATGATTCTGCTCACCACGTGAAGTTGGAAACTATCTGGATGTTTCTAGTGCAGCTTGGACGAATCCAAAGCCACCAGAATGACTTCAGAGCAGATAGTCAGGACAGATAGGATATTGAGGAACAGCAGGGGGCACTGTTGAGTGTTTATATTGACCTGTGTACGTGTTGAAGACTGGAAGTGACGAGCGTGCAGGTCAGCGAGGAGCACAAGGGTTCTCATTGTGTGCAAACCCTATAAACATATCTCAGGAGGTGAAGGTGCCGCACTTTAAATACAGAGACCCATCTAGTCAGCATGGCTCTCAGAATGATTTCTTTTTAGAACATGCATGCGTGGAAAGATCATTGCATACCTTAATTATTTTGCATAGGTAGAGAGAAACCCTTGGTTCAAAATAATGCTTCTTTCCCCCCACACGTGTCTTTCATTTAAGTGTAAATGAGACATTAAAATCTGTTGATTACATACAAATTATTGTGCTAATTTACACTTCACATGTTTCTATCAATATTCATGCAGTCTCATTCACTGCACAACTTAATGAATGGTGTGGTTACTGATTGATTCATCGCTGTGTTCCACTTACAATGCTTCTACGCCTTTCAGCATTTGTTTGGAAACTAGCGTGTGTCGTATACTCTATTTTTTTTTTATTTAAATTTTTTTTTATTCAGCGCATTGCTTTATTATTAACGAAATGACAATAATAGCCGTTAGGGAAGTTGCATCTGTTTTTGGATGCGCACACATTTATGTACAGCCTTCAAACAAATGTGTTCGACCAAACTATTGGTATTCATATAGTCCATATGAATGTGCTAGTTGATTTAGGCATGTCCTTGGATGCACAGATCTCTTTTTTTAGATGTAAAGCAGGGTTTTTTTTCCATAATGAACTTATGACAGCTTTGCTAAGGTTGAAGAACACAAGCCCACTCAGGACAGCTATAGCAGTCCAGATGCATCCACAGAAACCAAAAGTCTCACTTAATATCACCCTAAATGAATCCCACTCAATAATACAAACTAGTGAAGTAAAGAGTCCATGACCATCATCAACGTCTCAAAGGTGCATATTTAAAACGTGCCATATGAATTATTTCTGACGTTCAGACATCAGTCATGTGAAGACAACAGGAATAAAAGTTTAATGGAGAGGAACTTGAGCTGACTGACACTAACCCTAGACTCAGCTAACTTTTGAAGAAGACCAGCTCAGTGACATGGTGCAATCAGTCTTGTATAGCCAGAAAGGCAGCTTTCTTTCCTTCTTCAAGAAGAAAGACAAAAAGTGAGAGTTGGTCACTATATATAATAAACCTCTAATATACCATGATTTTCAAAAGGCTTGGCATCACATGACTTTGAATCGTTCCTCACAATATTAGTATTCGCCTCTGGCATTTGGTGAACATTGCCTTATGCAATTGAGTGATGTTATAAAATCACAGTTTCCCCCCACCCCACCCACCCTCCCACACACACACACACACACACACACACACACACACACACACACACACACACACACACACGCGCACGCGCACGCTGCTTTTTTAATATCACCACTCATTTTCTTTGTATCGTGGTTATGGGACGTTTTTTTCCTCACATGATTAAAAGCTGCATGTGTTCAAATGCGGTCTAATAACCATGTTGCCATTTATAGTGGATTTGATTGTTAGTAAATCACCTTTAGCAGGCTTTAGCACAGTCTTGTGGTGTTGTCTGTGCACTTATTTAGATTAGGATGCTTACAAAAATCAACCCTTACTGTTCTAATAAACACAAACTGACAAACATGTCACAAGCTGTTATCAGCAAGTGTATTTGGTGTTCAGCCATTCAGTCCCAGTGAGGTTATAATTTACTGGTTGTTTGTTTCATTCCAACCTGTGATAAAATAAGACAAAACCCCCCCCAAAAAAACACTGGCCAGCTTGAGCATGTTTGCTGTATTTTGCAGAATTCTTTACCTTTTGGCTTGATGTCTCTCTGACTGGTGCCCTTTGCACTTATTACCCTAAAGTCATCAATCACCATAAAGAGGTCAGGAATAAATAAAGGATTGAGTTTTTGTTTTTAAAGTACAAACCAAATGCTATTAGAATGGTTCTTTGTGTGTGTGTTTGTGTGTGTGTGTGTGACCAAAGATATGACATTTCTCAGGAAATGAAAAAAAAAAAAACCCGAAGTCGAGTCATCTTTGATTTATTTTCTCTTGAAAGATTTTATAAAGGCCATCATTCACAATAACAAACTAATGAGGAGGTCTGCAGGGAGATTTACAGGGTTTTGAAAACTTTGGAAAGAGTTCAATTCGAGCACCGCCATGCTCCACTAAAGATGCTGACATTTGTGTTGTTTCTTCAGCATACAGCAAATCATGACATTTTCTTCACCTTACTTAGGGAACGGTGTTAGCAGTGAATTCCTGTGATAATAGAAGCTCCGCAGCTCCAGGGTTGTCCTCCAGTTTTTTTTCTGGGGGGGGGGGGGGGGATTTAATGAATCTCTATCATTATTCTGTCTTCCATCAATGCTAGAAAAGATGGAAGAGCTGCGCCTTTGGCTGATTTTCAAGCGAATTGAATGCCACGCTGTCTTTTGTTTGGCTTTGTTCTGCAGCTGGGAATGGAGTGGCGGTGTGGGGGGAATTGAATGTTTGCCAAACAGTTGAGGGCTTTGATTTGGAAAAACTCTAGCTGTACACTAAAAATAACAAGATAGGAGGAAATCAAATTATTGTCTGGGTCTATTCAGCCTCGTTGAGCCAAGGCTGCATATTGTTTACGAGCGCGCGGCTGTGTGTAGCACAGATAGGCAACTTGTGCTCTCCTCAGGCACTGAAATGTGAGCCATGATATTACTGAGATGATCGCTGTTTACAGCCTTAATAACACTTTATTATTGTTGCATCTGAAGAGGCTTCATTTGTCTTGAGTGTCATCAGATTCATGTGTTTTTTATTTTTTTTTTTTTATTTTTTTTTTTATATTCAACCAGTAAAAAATACAAATAATTAAAGCCTAAAATTTCATTTGAAGCAAAATTGTCAGTAATGCAATCATTGCCATGGATGGATACAAATCTATATGTGCACATGGTGGGTAAATAAAGCAGTATAAAGCGCACATTTGGGTATTTCCACTGTTTTATACAGTACATGCTTGCAAAAATTGTGTAGATAAAAAAAATGTTTGCATGTTTGATACAATGTATTTATTTGCCATTATTAAACTGTTCTTTTTCATGAAATTAAAATGAAACGTTTACCCACAGATCATGGCTAACAAGGAAAGCGAAATGTGTGCAAATTCTGTATTGAGCCATTGCACCTTTTTAAAGTACCCTTATGTTGGCTTCTTTTCCCATGAGAGAAGTTAAAGTGTAATTTGCATAATGAGTTGAAATCGTTACAAGCACTTGATGCATAAGGATCAGAAACTAATTATCAGTATATTGTTTTGGTAAATGATTCTCAATTCTTCTTGACCTATTTCGTTTAAATGTTTTTGCCTAGAGGCTACAAAAAAAAAAATTTTCATGCTATGCATTATACATCTTTCTGTTATTTAATCTGTTTAATGAAACGGATTATACAGCTATTTAAAAGTATAATAACACAGAAATAAACCTGTTTAAGCCGATTTATATAAAACATTTGATCCAGAATATGTTCCTGAATTAAAAAGAAGAGCGTGTGGGTTCTCTGTTTCCATTTGAGTCATTTTAGAAAGTGTGATCTGTTTTTGGTTTTGTAAAGCCGGATTCATGCGCTGCTTTCAAAAAGGAAGGATGACGTGATGGCATGCATCTTTTCCTCAATATTGTTTTTGCTTCAGTGCAAGGAGGATTCAATAAGGAGATGGGAAAAGGGGTAGAGACCAAAATACTCCCACAGTCGATTTAGCCATTGTGGGGGAGGGACACTATTCCCATTGATGGTGTTGATGGTGAAGCCCCCAAAAGCTAGAGAAAGGGGAGCCATTCAGTGCACTGGGCTCTACGATGGGAGATGGGTGTTCCAGCTTTTGTGGCACATGGTGGGAACATTGTCCTTATTCCAGTGATTTAATACTGCCAGGTTTAAGCAGCTTTACTATGCTAGAAGAGACTTGAGGGTTAACCCCCCCCCCCCCCCCACCCCCAAAGCATTACTACAAGGTAGGAAGTAAGCATCCTAAGAAAATCATTTATCCCATGGGTAGTTATTGACATAGTCCATTATTGTTGCTTTCTGAAACACTCGATATCTCATTAGGAATGGATCTTTCCACAGCAGAAAAATAATGCTGAAGGGAAAGAAATGGACAATAACAGATGCAGATTGTTAATCTTGTTATCTTTATATTCAGATATTGTTTACATCATTACGAAACCGGGTTGTGTTATGACACCAACCACATCTTTAGAAAGAAAAAGGACACAGTTTAAGGGCTAACTGTGAACAGCACAGCTATGATTTACACTGAAGTGAAATGTAATAAGTGAGTGTTATTAATGCAGCAGTGAGAGGACGAGTTCTATTGTCATGTGTATCCTTTAAAATTCTTTAATGAGTAGAAGTCACATCATGAATGCCAACAATGTGGAACAAAGGGAACAAAAGGACATACATTTTCATTGTCAAATTGTTAATTACGGTAATAAAATGGCTCTATAATAGCACCTGGTAGGAATGATTGCATCTCTTCCTTGGATCAATGTGTGAAATGTAGACTGGACACTTCATCAAATGTCGGGATCTCCAAATGAGATCATGTCTTGTGTTCAGATAAGTGCAAATGTGTATCACGTTAGAGCAAACGCCAAGACACCGGTGAGCACCAGTTGGCGATTAAACAAAATAATGTTCTTATTCCTGGTCATTTCAGAGAACTTGCATCATTAGAATGTGCGGAACATCTTTCCTTTATTATTTTCCTATTTGTTTGATTTATCACAAAACCAACCTTTTGGTAACATTACAGTTGGATGTTCAATTGTGGAATTTCTCTCTCTCTCTCTCTCTCTCTCTCTCTCTCTCTCTCTCTCTCTCTCTCTCTCTCTCTCTCTCTCTCTCTCTCTCCTCTCTCTCTCTCTCTCTCTCTCTCTCTCTCTCTCTCTCTCTCTCTGGAGAACAACATTTCCAAAAACTGGGATGAGCTCTTCCGCAGCTGTGCAGAGCATGTCTCATACCCTACGATGCCCAATAAACAACTTAAGTAATTTATGACTTCTCAGATTTACAGATGTGTTATTAGAATTTAATAACTTAGTAATATTACACATCAATGTTTGTAATAGTCGATATGTACCAGATAAAAAAACAACACACAAGCGCCTGTAACCCTCAGTAATAAATGATTTTACTGTATCTGATTGCAGACCTGCTGCAGTGTACCCAAGCTTACTCTATATCATGAATAACAAATATCCTACAGAATGAAACAGCTGTATAATTTTATATCGGTAGATCAAATATAAGATCTGGTGGAAGGGAAAAGCGATGTTCCTCTGTAATCCGAAGGCTGAATATAGGTTTTTTGAGTACATGTTTTAGTCCACTAACTATAGCTAACTGTGCCTGTAAACAAGTTTGGCACAAAGCAGTAGCACACTATGGAACCTCAACCATCATCAGAGTGCAATCAGACTGAGGTCAGACAAAACAAAGCGCTGTATGCATCACTCACACGTGCACAAGTTTGTAGTACAACAATAAGAAGACATTTACCCATAGTTACCCCCTCTATTACATTATTATGAGTTCTCTAGCTCAATAATATCTCCACTCTACATTACAAGCTGTACAAAGATAATCATCATCTACAATTTCCTAGCTTCCAAACACATTTGAGAACAAATAAACGTCTTTCTTGTTCTGTAAACTTTTTATTTTAGTTTAGTACTATTTTTTAACTCTTTGCTCTTGTTTGGTTTATTTACCCTCTAAGGCGTTCTCACCGTCACTGTAAAGCCTTTACGTGTACATGCAACTGCTCTGCAAATTTTGATGGACAGAATTGGATTGTTAGGGTGACTCACATTTTTAATGCTGTCATATTAAAAAGTACTTTTTTTTTTGGGTAAAAGAAATATAATCCTACACGCTGCTGCTTTCATTATGAGAGATTAATGAGGCAAGTTAATGCTTCCTTTTTAATACCCCTTCTTTTATTCTGTGGCAGCATGCAGGAGCACTGATATTGATTTTTGATGGAAATTTGAAAGGCACCAAATAATCCAAACTCCTACTGAAAAACTGCAGGGCAATGGTTTCTTTATAAAAATGCCAGATCATGTAAACTCCTCTGCTGTGAAATGAGATATTAATAGCACTTTGCATAGAGCCATGTTGAATACAGCAAGCTGACTACAGGCAAAATCCCAGTGTTGTCAGTGGGAGGGTGAATCGGCTAGAGTCACTTTCCAGGTGCATTCACGCTGAGATTTAACCATTGTCTTCTCTTCTCCGCATAAATTGAGCCTTCCTCTCAGTGCCTCGCTTCTCTGTTCCTTTTGCAATTTGCATGCTCTGAGAATTTAAATTTGTCTCCCAGGTGGATGGAAAAGGTCAAGCCAAGTCTGGCTTAATTTTAATTTTGCATCACCATGGTCACTCTAATATGATCGAAAAGCTGTGAGCAGATGATTAGGCTGTCATGATTTGTGATATCTGGCTTAAGCTTTATTTTCTGATGAAGTAGTTTATGCTTCAGCAACATTAAGTCTTTTTGTCCTTTGTGAAGATTGTGTATTGATGATGATCATTCTTTAATTTCTTCTTCAGCATTTTAACACAGCCCTGTTTTCCCCATGTTTAGTACCCTGATTGGTCCTTTCCTCTGGCCTTGTTAACGTGATTGGCATCGGTTTCTATAGTGATAAGTAGGTCTTTGGAGGGCCACAAAGATCTGTCTCAAATGCAGACCCAGACAGACCTCTGTGTGACAGTGATTAATACCCATTTCCAAATGGCGCACTAAATACAGGTTAGCACCTCGTGAACTATAATGCAGATCTCATCCTGTGCTCGGGAAATATTTTGCAAATGAATGCTCTGTAAAGTGTTACATGGGAGTCCATTAGATGCTTATTTATACTGAAAACTATTATGGAAGGTAGATTTGAATTGATCTAAACGGTCTTGTTGCGAGACTTTATTATTTGACAATTGGCAATGATTGTGCTTTGAAAAGAGCTGTTTGTGCTGTTATTTTTGTGTAGTATTCAATTATTTAGAAAACCAGAAAACATATTTTGTATGCATTGTATGGTTCATGTGAAACGTCTGCTTTTCTAGGTTTTCGACTCAGCAGGAGCTGTTAGGTGTGATTTTGTCACGCAGTAAGACTTTTGCAAGGTGAACCAGTGCATCTGCTTGACAATGATAAGGATTGGCCTTATTCTGGTCTTTTTCAGTCAGTATATACAATTTTGCTGAAGGTGGTATGTTTTCTTTTGCAATGACTTAATTTAATTTCACATAATGAGAATTTTAAACTAGACTAGATCTATGTAAAAAGGTGACTTTGCCCTTGGCTTACTTATAAGCTACCTGAAGCTTTATACCATCTTGGCTTTCTGTTTGCTCCCAACTCAGTTGTATACACCATGCTCTGAGGCTAAGCTGTATGTGTTACATTGTCAGGTATTGGGTTTGGATAGGAAAACTTACAAGCCTGAACTTGTGCCAGATCTTTAAGATTCAGATAATGTGATTCCTCAATACATTGGTAAGATGATCTCCATGATCCAGTTGGAGATTGTGTCTGAGGAAAGGCAGCTCTTCATAACATAAAGGAAACACACTAGTGCTCTTGTGTAAATCAGCAATGTTAATATATACGTATCATATATATATATATATATATATATATATATATATATATATATATATATATATATATATATATATATATATATATATATATATATATATATATATATATATATATATACATACATTTAGGTCTCCCTTACTCACAGTGGAGTGCTATGCCTTGGACAAGGGCCCCATTGAGAGCTTCCCAAAAGGGGCGTGTTTAAAGATTTCAAGGTTCTGAAGGGGGATGGAGGAAAGAGTGACCTGTAGCCAACAAACACTGAAGAAGAAATGCCTCCATAGGGAGGTCTAGAAAGGCCCTCTGACTCCATCCTAAACTCAGTGTCTAAGAGGGAAGGCAAAACACTTTATTAATGAATTGATAACACAAAGCTCTGTTTTTGAATAACTAATTCACCCTTTGAAGTGCCAGGATTCAAATACTTAAATTGCTATTTGGCTTTTTAGCATGCATCAGGTTCAGAAGAAATCTGTGAGAGAATATAAAAAAGAAAAGGCAGCAAAATTGTGAAGCAGAGAGCAGCGGTATCGTGGTGTACAAGGTGTGCTGTGCCGATGTGGGCTTCTAAAAAAAAAAGTGCCATGAGTAGGTTTTTTTTAACGGTCATACGGGTGGGAACAGGAGAACAAATATGAGGCTCAGGGACAAAAAAAGAAATAATATATTTCCAGCAACTTTTAGTACCATCACATAACACATTAAAACAGCAACTGACACAAATTGGATACAGGCTGCTGGATAAGTCTCACAAATACTCACAAATGCTGCATGTGCATCTCAGCTCTCATGCTTTTCAATTCAGTAATCATTTGCAGATGATGTGCTCATTTCGCTATTTGAAAGTGTACCTGCATTAAAAATCTTTTACTATATAAAAGCTTGTTGCAGGATCCAAAAGCTTTCCAAAATCATCATTAAAGTCTTTGTGTGTTTCTCACACAATGGCATCTTTATTAAAATGTCCACAAAAAGCATGTAAATTCTTTTTGCAAGCATGTCGATTGCATTTAATTATTTATTTATAACAAATATTATTTTAGGAAACATGTGAACGCAAAACAAGACATTTTCTGCTAATTGTAGGCAACTTTATAAAGGCCAATTTCATCCCACTGCAGTATCTCCTTCTTTCAGTGTCTTTTACAGCAGCCATCATTCCGTTATTGCCTTAAATGTTTACGAAGCTTGTTTGGATTTAAGAGCATCTTTTCCGCAAGGCACAATTAATCCAGACAACCGAAATCCCATTAGAAACACCTTTGGTGTGAATTGACTTGATGTCTTATTGATCACACAAGAGTTTTTTTTCTCTCTCTTTTTTTCTGCCCATCAATATCCCTATTCCTTTCAATGCATTTATTTCAGTGTTATCAGTTAGTAAATGTAACTACATTTCTTTTTCATGTCATTTATTAATCCAATAAGCTTTTCACTCCTATTCTCTGTGCTAGTTAGAACTTTTACAAGAAGAGCAACAGGTCGACATATTGACTTCCATTATAGCTTTTGCTGTGCATTTAATGTTTCTGAATATTGTTCTATTATGTCTGTCAAATAGAACGTCAGCTACTTATTAAATTATATGTATTATATTTTTGAAATGATTCCCCCCTCCTAGCTAAATAACTAAATATAATTTTTGTAAGCTCTTACATCTATTAGGCACAAGGTGTATCAGTATTACAAACCATTTAGCCTTACTATACAGGATATAGGTGTTTTTAAAGGCACCCCGTTATATAACGTACATTATACTCCATATATATCGTACGGCTGTGCAGACTTTGTTGGTTTGTTAGCTCAGAAAACCCGTCTGACACTAATACATTGGAATAATACATTTGCATGATTGCATATTTACAATCCAGGAACATGGTCACATTTGAAATATATTTTCAATTCCATTTTTTAATATGTATATGCAGTATCTTTCATATACTTTTTTTATTTTATTAGTATTTATTTTCAAGTAATGAAAACTCCTCGGATGCGCAGCAGAAACAGAACTGAATGCACATTGAGGAGAAGCTCAGAGCAAAACATTTTCAGCACGGAAGACAATCCATGGGTAAACTAATAGCATCAAATCCACCCAGGATTGCAGTGTTCCTTTGCTATGTACAGAAGAATTATGGGCCCTCTGGAGATCTGCCATGAATGGACTGGGGCACTATTAGAAAAATCAGTTCTTTACTGTGTTTCCATGAGGCTTTGCGGAAGACAGTAGCTTCTAAAGCCGTGTTGTATTTGTATATCTCAGCGCTCATGTATGCACACCCACAGGTCTGCTCACTTCTGTTCATCACTCCCACACTAGCTGCACTTCTACTGCCTAACATTTAGGAAATGATATTTATCAACTGTCTGATATAACAGACTGTGGAGAAACTGCTGTTTGTTCATTTCAAGCGAATGGTGCATTTTTAGTCACATGACATGCAAATTAATGACTGAATTCATGTTGTACATGACATATATGTATTTCTTTTTAAACTTCTGACTACAGTTTTATATCCAAGTGAAAGAGGCTTAATGCCTGGTGTGTGATGGATGTCCTTGACCTCCAATGCTGCTGCTTCTAATTTGAAGAGCCTGTAGAGGCTTAGTTTAACACACACTGAGTTGGAGTTAGATCCATTCTGCCAGCAGGTAGTTGAGAGATAGAGGGTCCACGTGCCCCCTCAACCCGCTTTCTGCTTCTTTGCTAGCGCCACGCCCAGTCATACTCATCAATGTGCAACGCTACATCAGTACACACTTTGAATTTGCCAATACATAAAAGCCAATATATATTTCTCAAGAGTTTTGGAGACGACAGCAGTGCAGGGACCGCTTAAATCGGTAGTATAAACGAGACAAAAAAAACGGATGCAGGTTAATTGTGCTGCAATTACTGTATATTGTTTGTGTTGTTTTTATTTATTGCATTTATACAAAATATTGCTGTAAAAAGGTTCCTTTGATATGTTTTGTGGCTGTGGCTTTAACAAAGCAGCAATGTAGTCTAAAAGTTGAAATGACCACCTGCTTCTGAAGAATTACACGGGTGTCATTTTTTTAAGTCTCTTGTGCGCACACGTTGTTAGCAAGAGAGTTGTCTAGACTTGGCTTGACAATTTTTCTTTTTTTTTTTTTTTTTCTACCCGGTTCTCACCCAGCATCATGTTTTTGATCACACTCAGCATGGTAGTAGTTTTGTTGTGGTATCATGCAGCAGGTGGCTTCCCAGTTCATGCCAACAGTTGCCACATCTTGGGCTGTGTGCTAGTAGTGGCCCAAGGCCACGGGCCTTCTGTGACTCTGGCTTATTTCCAGTCCCCCCACCCACACACCGCTCTCTAAACTGCACCGAGGCGTGCTGCTTATCGCCTCTGGATCTCTGCCACTAATGAGGACTAGACTTCAAGAGATTTATCTGCATGTAAATACTTGTTTGAGCCGCCATCAATTATCTCCTGCTAGCATCTGCCCTGTGAAGTCTTCACGATGACACTGCGAGAGGCGTCTTTCCTAAGTGCTACTCCCCATGCCAGCTCGCGCCATAGTCACACAGTCCTGATCACAGCAGCCCACTCGCTTAATCTTCTGGAGGCTTCTGCAGCCACTTCTACACACTGCAGTGGGAAAGAAAGGACAGCACTCATTCCTGTTACAGGCAGTTATAGGCAGTGAGCTAGAATTACTATCTTTTACCTGGAGCACACAGGGATCAGGGCCTGTCTTAGAAAGACAGTTATGTATCCCCTAAGGCTGGGCTTTTTATTTATTTCTAATCACTCTAGCTCAATTCCTGGATTTCCTCTTTTCTTTCTTTCTGATGTAATTTTCTGTATGAACCGTTTGATGATTGCGATTAACACTATAATAAGCATTAACGGTTACATTTATCCCTGCGCCTTCAATTTATCAGCTTAATCTCTTATCTATTCAAAAGGCTTTAAATGCTTATTAGTCACACTAGCCTTTGTAAAAGTGTGATGAGATCTGTTGCAATTTTTCTGAAACCATTCAAAGGGGTAAATACTCCAAACACGTTCAAGTATTTAATTTACACTGAATTTCCAGGAAGTTATTTTTCAGGAATTATTCAACAAAGCTGTGGTTTATAAGTCAGTAAACCTGGGGACTTAAAAAAGCCATAAGTCAAGCTGCTCAGGCATTGTTCTCGTTTTCTTTATTCCTCTGAGTTCACTGGAATGAAACATTTACACTGAATCATTACCCAAGGTCAATCAAGAGAGGAAGCATGTCTTGAGCCTTTGTGACTCATCTGACCACTTGTAATTACTTATTGGATTGTCTCTTCATTCAGTAACTTTAACTAATAAGATTTTTAGCATTAGGATTCCAAACATGAGACTGCTCAAGATAGCAATTGTGCTACGTCATGTGACAACGAACCGGAATCATGTGATTTTTGGTCATTTCGTCTCATACACATGTGATCCGGCATCAGGATAATATAGGAGACTTAGAACACCAGCACTTGAATCAAAATATACTGTATAATTCATAGTCCATTTATACATATTTCCATTATCTCAGTGAAATGATAATGATTGTTACAATCCTGTGTGTGTGCAGTGCATTTTTATATATACATATATACACACTTGAAGGAGTCCAAATGAATGACTCATATAAGCAATATGTAGTTTTAAAATAAAACATGACTAATTTGTTGCAGTCTTTTGACACATTAAGCAGTAAATGCTTTAACTATAATTACTACGAGTTTGTGTGTCCTTTCTCCAACGGTCAACATGCAGAAAATTTAAATGGGTTTTGAAAAACATCATTTGTCCTCATATAGAAACTATCTATAGAATTATAACATTGTTTAGATTTAAAATTTTTTACTTCCATAAGCTCATTATGAATCGGTGCAGCCTGTCCAGCCAATGACAAGACAAATGATGTCATCATTATTCGATGTATCTCAGTCTGCCATCTTCAGTTCTCTGTGCAGCAGTGAGCTAAACTTGTTAAACCAACACCACTGAGCTTTGCTTTATTGCACATTGATAAGATGATTTGGTATGACATCACTTCCATCACTTTTCCTGAGAGTTCATTTCAGTTCCATTCTTTCCTTCTGACATCACCAGAAGCTATTAGTTCTTAACAGATCATTTGCTTGTATCTGGATCTGTTGCACCTGCACGAAGTTAAAACACACTTGTGATAAAGTGGAACTATTTTGCTCTTTGGTAATTCCAATACTTTTGCAGAATCTGTCAATTTTTGCCACAATGGTTTAGTGTTAAAGAGGAGCACTCAAGCGTACTTTCAAGGAATCTTGTTTCGAAGAGAAAGAGAGCTTTCTGTCACTTATAACTTCAGGACAAGACTGATCTGCAGCTCCATTCTTCTCATATTCATTCCCGAGCTGAACGTTATGTCCACGGTGGGAGGCATAATTACTGCAACTCTATGTAGTTTGGCTGCAGTCACACTGGAGATAGTACGGAGGCCATCACAGCAGGTGGTCTTCTCAGGGTTTTTTTTTTTTTTAAAAGCCTTTCACTTTCTGTCATTTGTTTTGTTGCTGCAAGCCCAAGGTCCTGTCGCCTAACTAGGAAGAACAGAAGTGAAAACACACTCTCCTGTATAGCCGAGGCATTTGTTGTGTTTTTTTCCTTAACTTCTTTCAAAAGAAGTTTTCGCTTCGCTTTAAATTTTGCTATAGTGGCTTCTTATTCACTTTGACGGGAAAGGTTGTTTTTTAAGGCAAACTGCTTCAGTTGTTTTATGTAAATGAATGAATTTTAAATCCATTTTGAAATCTGCATATATATATATATATATATGTGTGTGTATGTATGTATATGTATGTATGTGTGTGTGTGTGTATATATATATATATGTGTGTGTGTGTGTGTGTGTGTGTGTGTGTGTGTGTGTGTGTGTGTGTGTGTGTGTGTGTGTGTGTGTGTGTGTATATGTATATGTATGTGTGTGTGTGTGTGTGTGTGTGTGTATATATGTATATATATAATGTTTTGTTTTGTGTTTTTTGTTTTATTGTTGATGTTTTTGTGGTCTGTTCTAAAAGAAAAAACTATTCGATGAGAAGGTCTGGTCTCATTCTTTGATAGTTGACTTCTGCTACTAGCTACAATTATGCCTCTAGGGACACAAATTAAAACCTGGAGATCAAACCCATGCTCCATGGGCTAAGCTGCATGCCTCATCCCCTGCTGACTGTAGCATTCAGAATATTTATCTGGCTAACAGGCTTCTTTAATGTTGTGCCGCAGGGATCTTGTTGAAGTCTGTCAGTAAATGTTTATCCCACAGTGAACACCTGGCTGGTTGGAGAACATGCCTGCAGTGCACAGCTTCCCCCTGTAGCATAGTGGGACATGGGCTGTATAAACAGTGCCATAGCATCTCTAGCATGGCATTATGTTCAGGGACATTCGGATAATCCCGTTTCTCATTTACACACTAATCACTGATTAAAACGTAAAGACTTTGCGTAAATGCTTTTACTTGTAATTTGTTTCTAGCGTGTAGTGTGTTTCAGGTCTGCCATACTTAAAACTGGCTTTCATTTAAAAACCTGAATACTTCCAGGTGATTTCATTATTCATCAAAAGTTTTGATGATTTCATTATTTCACACTGACATAAAGTCCTTACCAGTATGATACAAGAAACTGACATGACTTTTTTGCAGCGCTTAAAAAGTATTAATAACTTCCTGTCAAACTTTTGCATTTAAATGTGCTAGTACTCAGAGTTTTTTTTTTCAGTGCCACTGGTCGCAGTTGCACATGCTGCTAGCTAAGATGACCTTTTAAAGTGGTGACTCACAGACGTTGTTAATGGATTTATTGAACGTAGACTTGGCACTCCGGCCAGTCAGATCATCAGTGCAGGGGTTCGTTCAAGAGCCTCATTATTTCCTCCTTAATTACTCTGGCCTGGTCTCTACACTGGCTTTACACTACACCACACAGCATAAACCAGCTGAGTCCTCAGGGACATGGCAAGCTTCTGGAGGGAAAGCTTTGTGTTGTGCCTAAGCTTAATTAAGTCTTGCGCTACAGGCCACTGCCCTTATAGGTTTAGAGGCTTGTTGTGCAAACTAAGGGGCACGGTAGAAGGTGAACTGCATTTAAGTATAGAAAACACAGTAAAGCAACGGTCTTAATTGTGCACAGATACATAAAGGAATCAAATGAAAATAAATAAACAAATGAACAGAAATATGCTTGAATTCGTTTTGTGCCATGTTTAAAATTGGCTTTTTGAAATAACTTTATATTTTCCCGAACTCAGTGTTTTAACTGAAAGTTTTTAAGGTTTGAAAATACTGATAAACAGGTTTAAGACAATAATTAAAATAACCAGAATTGGCTAATGATTTAAACGAACAAAGAAATTTAGGGCTACCGATTAGTCAATCGATTAATCAAGTAGCCGGATAAGAAGTACTTTTTCTTCATTAAATAGCAATATTAAATATACAAGAGAAAATAAAACGGGTCTCTTTAAATGAATGTTATTTGTTTCCTTTTTAGAAAATGTAAATTTTTAGTGCTGAAATTGCATACAAGAATGTCTGTGGAAATGAAACCCATTTAGTGCATTTAAGTGCAATTAAAAATTTACAATTTTTAAAATAAAATATCATAAATAATAATTACAAAAAGGTAAATGCACCGTATGGTGTTTTCTTTATGTTTTGGTTTGAAATGATCCCTAAACTTTCTGTCGTTTCCTTCATTCTGCAGTGTTTTCTGTGTTTACCTGTCCAGGAGTCTCATTTATAAATGTGGTTTACGCACAAAACAAGGCTAAAAACGCGGAAACAACCTTTGCACGGAAAGTGGCGTGCGCATGTTTTTAGCCCCGTTTTGTGCGTTTTTAAATGAGACCCCAGAACGGTCCAGAATTTCGCAGGTGGTGCGTCAGTGATAATGGTCCGTGTGGAAACGAAGCATCAAGGCAAATTATTTGAGTTACTCAAGGAAACGTTTCAGCCCTAAAAAAATTCATCTTGACAATTCACAATGAATTTATTAATGTTTCAGCAGACATTATTAATGTGATGGTTGATTACACTATGTTCTTATAAGCAGTAAAAAAAAATAAAAAATACGAAAAGCTGATACATTGCAGTTTACGTGTGTTGTTGTTGTTTTTTAAAGCAGTTTTACTTTCTAGTATTTATGTAGGAGAGAGAAATGGAGAAAATTATACATGAGATCAAACCATTTTTGTCTTTTGTTCGAATCTTTATATAATGACATTTAAGAAAGCCAACTCTTACCTTTTTTATTTCATTGTTTCACTCCATGCATGAATTTCCCCCCCCAAAAAAGAAAAAAAAAAAAACAGATAATAGGCTAATTAAAAAGGTCAACACAGCACCATTATAAACAATAAATGTGGGTTGTCATGGAAACAAAGATCTACGGTTTAGATTTTTCTGGCCATTTATATTTGGTACAATGTAATAATGTTTTTTTTTTTTTTTTAATAGCATGCAAATATTAAGCCTATTGTTTTCCTCTTGAGTGAGATACCATTAGAAAGGATTAAAATGCTGTCAGTCAAGTGCACTTCCTCAAACTTTGCTTTCTTTGAGTGATTCTTTATGAGAGGAGGAGCCATTGTCCTGTTGTTTAGTGCCTACCGGCTAACCTCACCGGCTAAAGCACCTTCTCTTTATCACTTCACACGTCTGCCACTTTCCTGCATTGAGAACATTAGTGGTGTGTTTATGAGAGTAAATGTTAATGCATGAACATTCATGTGCTTCTTGTCCCAGGGGTTTACTAAAGGATTACCTACTGTTTCTGCGACAGCCCTGCACCTCAAGAATGATGTCCACGTGATGTGCTCGTGGAAGTAGGTCCCTGTTCATTTCACTTATTACCTCAATTTACTTAAGTGGAGTAATGCAGTGTCTGTGTGTCTGTGTGTCTGTGTGTCTGTGTGTGTGTGTGTGTGTGTGTGTGTGTGTGTGTGTGTGTGTGTGTGTGCGCGTGTGTGCTCGGAATTTCAATATCTATACCTGGGTTTAGATTTTAACCTGAAGCTGGAGTTGATTAAAGCAGATTTGTTTGGCTTCTCAACCTCAGTTACATCGATCAATTCATATTAAAAAAGGTTTATGATTTATGTAAAAAAAAATTATTTATCCCACATTGTACCTTTTTTTTTTTTTTTTTTTTTTTTTTTTAGCTGCTTAAATCATGTTAATATTGTGTATAGTGCCACACTTAGAAAGTAAAATCGAATAAAATGCTTTCATCAAACTTGTACATCGTTTCCGTTGCATCGCATGTGATCCCAGCCTCATCCGATGCACACATTTATATATATACACTCTAACTTCTGCAGTGCCTCAATGTACCCTTATTACTTTCTGCACTTCTTTAGTTAGCAAGCCTTCCGAGTGAGGAACCAAAGAGCAAAAAAAAGAAAAGAGAAGCTGGGTGACCTGCTCAGTAAAGGGCTGCATGAAAATATTCTCACTTCTAGCATCCTTTAGTCTTCTAACCTTTAAATCTGTTTCTCCTTACTGGTCTCCATCTCTATCCCTGTAGAAAGTCAGCCAGGCTTTGTAAAATCCCACTGTTTTGAGTTTGGCCACATCGCAGTGGCACAAAAAGGCACAGATCCTATTTTGCACTGAAATGTGACACGGATGTATTTTTATTCCCAGAAATGTTTGAGCTGTTTTCAAGGTTCCTTTTTGAGGTATATATCCAATACATGTCAGTTGTATGGTCATTGGCTTTTTTTTTGTTGCATTGCACTTCAATGTGCATGTACATATCGCTGCTTGCACCTCTCCTGCACCCACACGTCTCTCAGGAACAGAAGTGCCAGTAATAGCTACAGAAACAGCAAAAGCAAAGCACAAAAATGCAGCTTGTGCTACTTTTTTTTCTTTTTTTTCCTTTTTTTTCTTTTACATTTTTATCACTGCTTTAGTGATGGAGGATTTTAAAAATATGACAGTCTTTGCTATTTATGACAGATAAAAGATAATGCCTGTGACAGAATTGACGTGAAAAATTAGTGTTTGACAGATGTGTCACTAATAAATGTGTTGTGTTGCAGCTGAAGGAAAAAAAAGTTAAGATGTAATAATGCTTCAAATGCGGATGTAGACTAAGTGAACATTTTGAAAAAGGGGCATTTCAATAGAAAGAATGTTAATGAAGTACAGCCAGGAATGTAGACCCTTCACCAGCATTCACCACTGTTCCCCCTTACACATGTGTATACACACACATGCGCGCACACACGCATGCATGCACACAGAGAGCAGAGATTTTTTGGGAGCTGTGGGAGTCATTCCAACATGCTGATATGTTTAATTGGTTGTTTGTTGGCTTATCAAAGCTTGACCGTTGATGTGTAACATTCCAACAAAACGATGCTGTTTTTTTCCCTTTCCGAAAATGTCAAGCATGCATACTTGCATGTAAAAATTCACTGTGATATAACAACTGAATGAACTACAGTTGGCTCCCCGCAGAAGGCAGTTTTTAGTGGAGCAGTATACTCTGAGGCACACAAATCATCTGGGGACATGCGATAACAAATGAAAGTACTTGGAGTTCTAGCACTAGCTCTAAATTTCTGCGTATACTCTGACAGACAGGCCAGGCCTCTTACCTCTTTGGTGTGCAGTCTCCCTGAACCCTTCCCCTCATCATATTCTATTAAGCGCTTCTTCCAAAACCTGATCTGTGACCTAAATGTTCCCCCAAATGACATCAGCATTGCAGCAAAGAAGAAGAAAAATCTGCTTTCTGTTTGTTTATCTGGTGTCCCGTTCCCTTTGTAATAGAGCCAAAATACTGTTATGTTGTTTTCTTTTTCCCAACCTGTTGTTTGCAGATATTGGACTCCAGATAACAATGAGCCGGAAGAAAACAAACCCTTTTAAAATTATGAATAGAGTAAGACCTAGAATGGAACTCCTCCTCTATAAGGCTGCTCTAAGTCCCCTTTTCCCCCCGACCAAATTAAAGGCATTCCATTATCCCTGGCAAATTACCACACAGCCTTTATGGTCTGGCCATGGCACATTAGTGTGCCTTAAGACATGGCCTAGCTGTGCCCATTCAGCCAACAAAAAGAGGGTCTACTGGCAGATCTTTGGCCGGTCACACAGAAGAGCTATTCACACCAGGCTATATAAAGGGGGCCGTACGGCAAAAAACCCTGCCACAGCAGAGCCAAGACACATTCCCAGCCTAGTTTTGGTGCATGAACAAACATATCTCTTTAGATGTTGTTTTATTACAAAGCTATCCAGACAACCAAGGTTTAGTGGTAACATTTTGGTTACAGCTTATATTTAACCTTTGAGAGACTGAAAGGGGGAGCTGGCTATTACAGGACAGGTTTCTTGCACAAGTGTGAATCATTTATTGTGCCTGAAGCATATCAGTGTTATCTGTGGTCCAATTTCATGTGGGCCCAAATGAATTCAGTATAGAAATTAGGTGGAGCTGAGAATTGTTGGGTTTTTTTCACGAAAGTTGCTGAAACAAACCAGACTCAGGAGTTTTGTAGGGACTCGTTGCAGATACTTTTTTATTAATTTTTTTTTTTACAAATCAAAGACACAGTGTGATAATCTAAATGGGGCAACAGAGAAGGGTCAAAGCACGATCAGGCAAGAATTCGAAGTAGGTTCCAAAGGGTAGTCAGGCACCAAAGTAAAGCACCAAAGGGTCTAAAGGCCATGGAGATAAGCATGGCTCAGAACTTATACAAGGGGAGAATATTGCCAAGAGTTCAGAGTAACTTGGTAGATAGCAACTTGTTATGCTATTATTATTTCACAGAATTACAAGGTCAAAATGATGTCGTTATTGCAAGACACTTTAATGAGTCAGTCTGCAATCACTAATGAGCCTAATTTTGTGATCAATGCAGGAATATGGAGCAATGTGCTCCAACGTTTAGTTCAATTAAAATGTTTATTTCTATTTCACTGTTAACAATAGACAGCTCTACAGAAATCCGATAGCGTTGAATGCCTAGTGAGAAGGCAGTGGCAAGGAAAAAAAAAACACTGAGACAAACTGCAGAAGGAACCTGGAGAAGAACCAGACTCGAAAGGGAACTCCTTTCATTCTGGATGAGATATAGAAATAAATCAAATGTCATTTTGCTAAAGAGGTGTTTGATATGTACTGATCATGAATAGGAGTGATGACAACATATCTGCAAATGGCATGTCCAAGTGATAGATAAGAGAATGTACCAGAGTTCATGGTTTAGACTTAGTAAGATCTATTTTAATTGATTGTCAATACCATCCAAAATGTAAATAAAACATGTTGGGATATATACTTAATTTAATACTCTAAGGGGTTTTCATCTGTCTAGGGGATTAATAATTAATTTGATCATCATCAGTATGAGTGGCCAACTCTGTTTATTTTCCTTCAACCAAATACTTGCTGTCTGCAGCCAATTATGTCAGCTGATGTCCCATGGAATGGGAGATGCAATAAAAACATAAATCTGCTTTTAAATTGCTTTTCTCCCCCCTCTGTCCTGCATTTCTCTCTCTCTCCCTATGTCTCTGTCTTACCTTTCAGTGTATCAGCATGTGGGCTGTGCCTCTCAGTGCTCAGCCTGCCTCTGAGCACTTTCTCGCTCCCTCCTTCCTTCTCTATCTCTGAGTTTGCTGATTACTTTGTTTGAAGTATTAAAACCTGTGTAAATTGTGCACATTATTACCGTAAGCACTCTCGCTCAACTTGTACGGGAGCGCAGCGATGATTTTACTGTTCATTTCGAAACGACCGAATTCCTTCGGGGACACAATATTTATGAACATGTTTGTGTAGGTGTCCATATGGCCTTTGGTAGGCAGAGAAAGATTGTGAAATGCTTCCTGAGATTTATGAGAGGGAGGTGTTGAGGAAGGTCTAGAGGCAGGGATGATTTGAAGCTGTGGGGGTGTGTTGTGTAGAGGAGATCCTCAGCAGATTTGGCTGGTGATTCAACATATAAAGGGCAGGGAAGATTATTCCTGTATATGACTAGAATAAGGTTTTCACCTTAGGTGTACTGAATGTGTATGTCATATGAAAATGTATACAGTGATATGTACATGTATTCTCAAAGTGGACTTTTGCGGCAAGTTTTTGGTTGATGTTTGGTTTTTTTTTTTTTATTAATAAAGAAACACTGCACAAATATCAGTAAGACAATCCAACCTAATAAAACCATCAAGGGGCTTTCAGAAAATATGGGAACTGCACATGAAAACTAACCATCAATTAGCTGTAATTCTGTGTTGTTGTTTAAACATTCAAGAATAATTAGAGGGACCAGACAGCCCTTTACCTAATTATAGCTGGACGCTCCTGTACACAGTACATCTAGGTTTGGAGAATGGCCAGAGATCCAGGACGGTCTCTTATAAAGAAAATTAGTGAGCAGCGGGAGACAGCTAAATGAAGCTGCCGCAAACGATCTCAGGAGCTCTTCATTTGAATTTGTTGCGAAAAATGAGACTATAAATAATTGAGTTTTCATTCTCATTGGTTGTCCATTTGAAGACAATTTTCCCTCAAATGCTCATTTGTGACTCAGTGACTCTGAACAATAGTCACTAATTTCTTTTGTCATTTTTTATAGCGATGCGAGTGAAACAAACGGTCCACTGTTTTCTCACACAGGTGAGATGAACTCATTAGTTTCCATGTGGAAAAACCATTTAGGGACCTAACCATCATTAGCAAAGTGACCAAAGAGGACTGAAACAAAAGCATGTCATTTATTTTTAACTTGCTGGTGATTTAATTTATTTATTTCTTTTTTGTTGTTTTTCTAGCTATTCAGCCTCAGGCTCTGTATAGTAAAGGATATGACTGCCCCTGTGAAGTGAACCTCATAAATAGTAAAGAAAGAAGTCGTGAAAGATTCAGACAGGAAGAGGGATCTGTGTGCAGGTTCCATCTGTGTCTTTTTTTTTTTTTTTTTTTTTTTTTTTTTTTTAGGAGGCATGCACAAACTTGTAAAAAAAAATAAAAATAAATATGATGCTTGTAGGTAGGATAGAATATTTTTTCACCATCTGCACAACACTATTTGGTGATTGTTGTCAAAGACCAAAAATTATAATGATACTTTCCAATAGACAGTACATACTGACAGTTTTCTTTTTGAAGTCCTTCATTTTCAGAGAAATATCAAATGTTTTATCATGTGAATAAGCAGTACTGGTTAATCCCATTTACATTCAAACTGGTTTCTTTAGTCCGCAACATTATCGAAACAGATGTAAAGCAAATGGAGCTTTAAACAAAGCGAACCATTTATAAATACTTATGTCTGATTTATGCCTTACACAGCTGAAGTCATCTAGGACAGCTTGAAAAGGATTGTAATCTGTGTTCATCTTCTAGTCAAAAAAGATTTAGCTGATAAGGTCAGAGTGTTTAGTCTGCACATTTATGTGCTTAAACCTCAAAAGACCTGCAAGACAGACATGCGGAGGATTAAACCTACATTTGGACAGCTGTTAGCGGTTCACCTTCACCTTTCTCTCTCTGTAGTCAGAGTTTTCTTTTTGTGAGCATTTGCTCAGTACAATTAAGCCTTTGCAAATACATTTTTATTAATGTGCACTTGTATGTGTGAAATATATTTATTTTCATTTGTAGTATAATTAAAGTTCTATGTGCTGTTTGGGGTTATATTGCAAGTCATCTTTGTTGTCAGTTTTAGCACCTCTTATGGTGATGGATAAAAAAAAAAAAAAAAAAACAAGTGTGGGAGCATTGGAGAGACGGTGATACAGCTGATATATCGTTGATTTAAAGCTAAGGAATGTGCACAAGCATTCTGCTTATATACGCAATAGATCTCGAATTTCCAAGCTGCGAGTTGGTGCACATATTTCATGCCGTGAGACACATTTGATAAGTTGATGTCTTCACCGTATTTGTCATTTTCAGATAAGATTCCATCAAAGCCCTGAGGACTGACCATAATCATCTTTCTCATAGACAACGATAATAAATTTCCTGTCAAATGTGTGTAGAAGAGCTGAAAAAGCCAGCTGCTTAAATTAACTGACCCTGTGCTGTTAACAATAAAAATAACAACACAACTCTGTGGTTTACCGCAGGCCTATGCGGTTTCTTTGACAATCGCATAAATATGGTCTCTATATTTTCCGTGTTATTACTCACATTTATCTGGGCCTGTTTAATTTGCCTGGCCTAAGTCCAGACATCCTACAACAATGTGCCTGTTGTGATTTAATAGCCTCATAAAGATCTGCATGTACAAAGCAAATGTCATGAAGCCATATAAGCTGCTTCAGAGGAATGGGAAACTTAGTATACTTTGCCCCGACCTGTGTTAAATCCTGACCCTGTTTGCGAAACCGCTGATCTCTGTGCCCCTTCTGTGCACAAAGAGCCTGAAAGCTCTGCGTCGACATGCTGCACAGACATTGTTTTAAGGGGTCACGGGCCAACCTCGAATTTCTGGACAAGGGTACAGTACAGCAAAGTTTAATCTATATCTTCAGGGGGCTTTGCATGTACACGGGGTGATAAAATTTGTGAAGCATTTTTTTTTTTCATATTAGAGTATCCTTATCTGTTGGCTGTAAATCATGAAATTTGCTGGAATTTATGGGGTCAGGTCTGGTTCAGTTGTTTTAATCAGATCCTTTAATCTAGCCATCATGCATTCGCCTCAAGAACTCTGAAGTGCTACGGATAAGGGGACCTTGAGAACTTTGAGGTCATTAGCTACTTTGGATTTGTGTGGCGGCAAAGATTGTCCTGGTTATTAATATGCAGAGTACTGTTTATTCGTGAGATAAAACCTCTGCACTAAATTGACTTGATCTATTTAGAGTAGTAGAAACAATTAAATTTAATCTACATCCGCGCTTTGTTGTACAGTGCTACCGGAGATGGTACTTGTCTGTAAAAAAAAAAAAAAAAAAAAAAAAAAACTATAAGGTTTTGTCCAGCTAGTTAACAGTTAGAGAAGAAATAGAAAAAGAGAAATTACTGAATAATAACACCCACTTCTATGTTTGAAAGAGTACAAAAAAAACAATTCTTATAATGAAACAACTACATGTGAGGCGAGAGTGTGTGGCATGTGAGTGTGCTTGTGTGCATGTGTACTGAGCTGAGGGACACAGATCAATAAACTGGTTCATTGTAGTGAGAGAGAGAGAAAGAGGGAGAGAGAGAGATAGAGAGAGAGATTCGTGTTTAGGCTTCTGATGAGAGAAATGAAAGCAAAGAACACATTGTGAAAGGGAGGATGTGCTCACGGAGCCTGGCATCTCCCTTCTACAGAACAGAGGGGTGGGATGAGAGGAGGTGGTGGAGGAGGAAAACCAGCAGCCATGCCTGCTTGGCCACCAGCTCTGAAAAGGAGCGGCATCCCGAGAGAGAAAAAAAAAACGATAAGAAACCAAACCTCTTGCGTCCCCATCAGACATGCCTACACACAAGCCGTACTTCTCAGAAAACCGCACTAATTAGTCCCTGAGCTCAGTTTAAGCATTGTTGGAGCTTTTGCCAATGGTATACAGTCCCCCGTTTATAATAAAGGATGTAATATTTAGAAAGTACACTGATTGAATGTCAAAGCTTTACATTAAACACATAATTCACATCGGCATGGCGTGCCACAGGCGTATCGGCATGCCGTAATTTAATCTCCGTGCCTCCTTTTCAAATCATGTCAGCTTTTCACCTCCATTATTGCTATCTTTGTACATTTTAATGTGAAAGTGATTGTGCGACTGGTAAATTAATTACATTGTAAAAGACTTGTTTCAGAGGGGCAGAGGCTGTGCTGTCTACTCCTTTCACGTCCACAGGTGAGTTTTATTAAAGTTCTGTATCACGTCCCCTGGCAGCGCAGTTCGGCTGAGTGATGAATGCGCTCAAGCTAGATTCAATAAGCACGCCTTCCAGGCTGGCCATGCTACTCATCTTTTAGCCTGCTGGCTCTCACTGATCAATGTGCCCTGACAAGCACACAGCACAACAGCCAAATACCTGTTCATTTTACGCGACAGGGCGAACACAGACATCCGCATTCAGAGTACTGATTTCCATCAGCAGTTGTCATACAGGACAAGCTAGGGACAAACAAAATCAATTTGCATGTTATTGCTAAATTAAAATAGATATTACTAAAACAGACACTCTCAGAAAAACGTCTCCATAACTGGCCTGGGTTTTACAATCATCATCTGATATTTCAGAGTGGTTTATAGTGGTTTTGCAAAGACTTATCTCTCATTGCCTGGCAATTATTGAACACATTCACAGGCATGCATGTGTAAGATGTAAATAAACAGAAAGTGAAGCGTTAGCTTGTCAGAGATAAGCCTTCAGCTATGGCACAGTTATTGACATATACCTAATGAGGGCAGTGGAAGAGGAGAAGAGGATTAAAAGTTCTGGTTTCATCGTTTCCCACTTTAGTTACACATATAAACATCTACAAATGAGTGCATTGAAAAGGAAGTAGAAGGTATAGAATAGTCCTTAGAGATTGGAAGGACAATTTATTTTTTATGAATGACTTATTATGAGGCAGCTGATATTACTTAGACAAATCTCAATGCTAATTTTGCTAGATGTTGGCTACATACCCATCAATGAAGGAAGTGAATGGAGAAAATGTACAGTTAAATTTAGTTTAAAAAATCTACACTGTGCTAGTAGTTCAGGCAAATAGCATATAATTGTGAATGCTCAAAGTTTTCCACAAATAGTTTGATGGAAACATTGTAATCAATAACTGCTGAATAGTCTGGTCTGGTAGCCAGGCCGATCCAGGTCACTAGTCTGGCTCTTGTTAGAGTTACACTATTTTGACTTTACAACTTTTTTTTTCTTTTCTTAGTTTGCCCTTTTTTGACACCCAGTCATTAACAGCTAATCTTCATCTGAGAGATACAATACAGAGGGGTCTTGAATCTGATAGTGTGATCACATGCACCATTTGCTAATTACAGCTGATTAATGTTGATTGCTGTTCGATCTGGACTTTTAGATTGTTTCAGAGCTGCTCTAGCTCTCTGGGTGTCAATTGACAATTTATAACCACATTAAATATGGAGCACAAACATGTATTTCAAACTAATAGAGAAATGAGTTAGAAATCTGAAAATATAAAGATTTTTGATTATATTGCTCTCTCTCTCTCTCTCCCCCTTTCTCTCGCTCTATCTTTCTCATGCGCGCGTGCACACACACACAGAGTACAACATGCATTGGAATGTTTTTTCGACTATGCAGAATTTACATCAGTACATGTACACAACATTTTAAAAAAGGATATAAAAGATCGATGCCAGGAGCAGTAAATTACAGTGCGTATATATAGGCATATAGTAGACTTGTGATTCCTAACCATAATCATGATTATAGTTTAAACATTATCTCTGGTTTTCTGTCTGCAAAAATATTTTCCAAATGAAAGAAAATACAGGATTCTCCATGAACCAGCTTTTAACAATTGTCTACTGTCTTGTAAAAGCAAATGTATTGCAGTGCTGTGATGAAATACCTTTTCTAAAATCATGGTGGTGACACAGAATGTTTTTGTCAGTCTTTTCATAATGCAGTGATGGTCTCGAAGACATGCTTTTACCAATGTTACTAAGAAATTTGCATGCAATGGATCATCATAGCATACATTTCAGAATTTATCTACTTTGCATTCTTAATGTGACCTGCTTATGGTCTAAGATTTTATACAAGCCTAACCTTTCCTGCAGCACCAAGCTGTGAATACAAGCCATAGTGTAGCTCAATACAACTCGGCCTGCAGACAGGTCAGCAGCTTTAGTATAGTTTACCTTATTTATATTCCTTTTGTTATGCTTTGTAATAGGTACATACAGACAAGTGATTCTTGATTCCTGGGTTTAAATAGATATATTAATTAAAGTACAAAGGAAAACTAAAACAAGAAGAATTTAATGAAACATCAAAATCAATAAAATGTTCCAAGGATGGCCAACTAGGAAACCTCATTAGAAACCCTAATATTGAATATTTTAGCTTGTCTTATGCCCAATTCATACTTTGATAAATGAGTCCTGAACACAATACCTGAGTATTCACATTAATTCAGTGCAAAAACTCCTCATATAATCTTATTTCCAGCCATGAATATTTTATTGATCTCATTTTTTTTTCAAATGCTATGCCAGAGCAGATTGTTTTAAAATGATCTTTTTTTTTACTTATTTAGTTAGTAAAGCTTAATGTTAGTTATTTTATCTGCGAGTTGAACTTATTTTCCAATCAGAGACATTATTTGAGGCCAGCCTTGTATTGTTTTTATTTTAGCTGTATTAACTGGTTTTAAGGTTGCATAGTATAAAATACTCAGTAATCACACATTGCAAATGCTTGTTTAATGTCAACACCAACACATTTATTTTACAAACTAATAACAAATTATAAAACTGCAGTAAAAAGTTAGAACACACTTTTTGGAACTTTGTTCTTTATACAAAGTACTAATGGCTTTTTACTAAGTTGTTTATACGGTAGATTAATTTCGGTTTTTTATGTTGGTGGTCTAGTGGTTAAGATGCAGCGCTCTCACCGCTGCGACCCGGGTTCGATTCCCGGTCAGGGAACCATCCCCAGCCACTCTCAGTGCCGGTCCCAAGCCCGGATAAATTGGGGAGGGTTGCGTTAGGAAGGGCATCCAGCGTAAAAACATGTGCCAAATCAAACGTGCGGAGGATCCGCTGTGGCGACCCCTAACGGGAGAAGCCGAAAGATACTATGTTGAATATCTTTCAGTGTTCAGTAATGACAAATACATTCAATAATGTTTTATGTTGCAATAAATTTGCGTTCTTTTTGCATCGCAACTACTGTGTTACAATATAGTCTTCATTTATATAAACAATTGCCATCATGATTTGAATAGTAATCTTGTTTTTAGTTTAAAAGCTTTGTCTCATTTTAAGACAAAATATACAATGATGACAATTCATAAAATAAGCGTAATTCTCTTGTTTGGTAGCTCTTGTTTTAAGATCTTTTCACACAATTAAAAAAAGCAGAAAGTAAAAAGAAATAATTAACAATCTATTTTTTAAGTTAATTACACTAAATTGACTGCTTGGAATAAGTGTTTTATTGCTAATTTTAAAACATTTTCTTCTTTTACAAACCCTAATTTAATTAAATCTTTCTTGAATATAATTATCTTACTGCACTGGCAAATAATTTGACTTATTTCTAGTCTGTATCTTTTTAAGTTATGCATTTATTTCTTATATTCAGACGGGTATTTTCACATAGTTTGTTTTTGTTTTTTGTTTTTCACAGGGTGTTCACATAGTTTGGAGAAACATTTTCGTCATACCGATGCCTCTAAGAGTATCATTAAATCCTAGGCCACCATGTGTAAATATAAAAAAAAGCTTTAATTCCACAAAGAAATCAGACAACTCCTTTGTCTTAGTGCATAGATAATAATAATAATAATAATAATAATAATAATAATAATAAAAAATAGGTACTTTTAGACATGGTGATTAGACACAGGGACATCAGATCTATGAAGAATGTTGAGATCACATTGCAATCACATATCTGAAAAGGCATTTTTACCTTTTTTGCACTAAAACACAAGCAGCCTTTTCATAAAGTAGATTTAATAGGACATGCTCTTTCCATTTTAATTCCATTTTATTCAGACTGAACTGACAAGAAGAGATTTTGTTTTCGATCAGTTTTTACTGTGTAACCTTTGAGAAATGAAATATAACGCTAATGTGAGTGTAAGAAAATGTAAAACTTTCAGATTTACATGTGTAAGAAAAAGCCCAGGCTTAGATTTCACTGGCTGTCCATTGAATGATGATCAGGTAGCCAATGTCCTTTGACTTTTTGAGCTGTTCTTCTATTTAAATGCAAAACACAAATCCATGAACCCATTTATACTCAGTGTATCTTACGGAATGATGAGAAGGATTTGGTAGAGTGCTTTGACATGCGTCTCCAGGTACCCCCGTAGGCCAGCGGCTGCAAAAAAATTATCCTGAGACCTTGGAACAGAATAAAAGTCCATCTAGCCATTGTCAGTTAGCCTTCAAAGGATCACACACATACTGTCTTATTAAATACTGAGAACGTGCATGGGATAGTTAATCGCACAAACAGTATTGCGACTCACTTCTGTGGAAGGAGAGATTCAGCGGATAGACTGAGGCATTCCAGAGAGGCATGGCCATTAGATCCAACTGCAGCATGTCTTTATAGCATTTTGTTACATCTATTAGACTGTAGGTCATTCTCTCTTGTGGTGACCTGCAGAGAAAGCAGATTTTGTATTCATGTATGCACGTTTGAGCCTCAGGCTACTTAGCCTAAAATTCCAAAAGTGCACCCCTTAAATTCCTGCAGCGATTTGAGCTTACTGGTCTCAAGGACTTTGATGCTTTAGGTATTCACTGCAATATGTCACTTGCTCTTTTTTTATTTATTTTTTTTAATTCCCTGCCACCCTAAAATGAAGGGTAGCTATTCTATGGTGCGTGCTTGTGTGTGCTCGAATGGACGTGACAGCATTTCTGATTGAATTCAACTTGCCTTCTTATTTCGTGGCTGTCTCGGGCTGACAGAGGGCCTCCTAATTGAGTAGACCTTTATGTGCCCTGCTCTGATGAGATCATACTCACTGTTGTCTGAGACTAACAGCCATCTCACCTGCTTGACGTAATTACCCGCAAGGATAGGTGCAGAACACATTGATATCCTTACACATGTGCAGTCTTTTTTTTTTTTTTTTTTTTGTCTTTGTCTCTTTAGGTCTTTACAAAACTGAAATCTCTTCAAGCCAGTACTAAATTCCCATTCATTTAATGCTGTTGTGCATGGTGTAGATTTTGTATTTGCGTAGGTAATTAGTACAGCATGTTGTCTTCTTTAAAGGAGCAGATTCTTGTCTTGTGAAATTGAAAAGGGCAACACAGCTATAACCTTAAAGCGGCGTCTGATGCTATTTTAGGCATCCTGAATTATGTATACTGTTAGACTTGAATTCTCATGCTAAACATAGTCAAAGTTTCAAAAACTTGTTGGTGCCAAATACACTCCTTTCGGGTCCGTATAATTTTCAGAACTTTTTTTTTTTCAAGTATATGGCCCTTCATGACGACATGAATGGGAGAATTCATTGTATAGATACTTCTCCCAGAAGATCTTTTTATTAGCCATAGTTAATGTAAGACTCTAAAGTTTTGTTCCACAGTGATGTCACAGCTTGCAGATGATTGTTACACTAAAGCTGCCCTGCTTTCGACTCTTTGGCTCCACCCACGGGATGCCTCCAGGAGCTCAGGATGCGTAAAGCTGAATCTTTCTTTTACAAATCTGATCAAACTAAAGACTCTGCGTAGATACGAACGCTGTAATACTACTCCATAAAGTAGGTATTTAGGATTAACATGAGATTGGCCAAAACTGTTATGTCCCCTTTAAAACAAACTCTACCCTAAAACAAATTTTAAATCCAATGTAGAAGTAGCCGAGACGTCAAAGTCACAGAATGCAGAATTGCATAGGTTACTGAGATGACAAGCAAAGTGGTGTTGACAGCAGCTCTAGCATGACAAGTTCAAGTTTTAGCACCATATCTGTTCGAGCAGGTGTTAAGAGTGGATTTTTCTTTAGGTTTATGTTCGCTGAAAATATATACTGAGCTTTAGAAAGGGGCAGGCGAGATACACGTGGTATCTCTGCTTCTTTATCAGTATATTTTATTCCAAGCTAGGACCCATGCTCACTGTAGTGACAGCAATTATCAGCTGCAGACGTGTAAAGGACCTAGGTTTTGTCATCTAGACCCTTGTGTTGTTTGCCAAAGATTGCTGGCTTTTATAAATATATATATATATAGCTATATATTTAAGCAAGACCTGACAAGGTGAAGACAGAGAGCTTGTCGAGGCACCTTGGTGTTTAGCAATAAGTCAACACAGGACATGATATACAGAGCTAAATAGAAAAGCAGGCGCATCAGCATTACCTTGATGTGTAATACGATTCCTCGTCAAGTACAGAAATGAGACGGCGAGTCACCTCGGGTCATTTGAGACAGGTGTGTACTGTATTTTGGCTGGACAGAGTGTTGCTGGTTACCAGATAGTGGTGGACGTGACCGTTCCGAGAGCATATGATGGTATCTGACACCAGCTTGGATTGGATGATGGCCTCTGCCTCGACCTGCTTTCACACTCAGCCAGATACTCAGATTCAGGCCCAACTCCCATACATCACATGAACAGGGCAGGGCACAAACTTATATGTATGTCTTTTTTTTTGTCTGCCTCTGGTTTGACACAAAAATGGATGGCCTTTGGTTGATGAATGCCCAGAAGGGTAGCCCATTTAGGACCATACACAAGAAGTGACATTTTAATTCTGCACTTGGTAAAACTTTGCTACATTTTATAACTGTCATTTTCTTAGTCTAGTCATGTAGGGAGCCACTGGGTGTGTTTTTGTAGCATTTCATACAAGACTGTGCAAAATCATGAATATATATGAATGTAATACAATGTGTACAGGATGTGGATGGGTATGAAACATAAACTGATCTGACCGAATGTGTAAATATATAGATGGGGTGTGTGTGCGTGTGTGCAAAAAAAGTCTATACAGGCTCATTCTGTTTATCACAAATCATGGCATATTTATAATTGTGTTATGTGGCACTTTTCTACAACAGTCCAAAATTATTATTCACACTTTATTTGAAGGGTACGTACATTGATTCAAAGGATGTCATCTTGATAAGCATTGCTTAATTATTGCTTAAAAGCAATGCTGATGGCTCTATATAAAGCTCATATTAAAGCCTATTAGGCTGCAAAATTATTAATGAAGTTTATTGCTTTGTTTTTACATAAATAAATAAAAAATGCTATGAGAATGTTTTCTTTTATTATACTATAGTTTATAAAAAAAAAAACTTTTTATCTTTACTTACAGCACATTCATTAAGTATTGAAAAAAGTGTCTGCTGAAATTTATTGTATTCACTTTGTATTGACTTATTGAATTGCATTGTCACAGTAAATCTTCACTAATTTGCCAAGCCCATATGCCAACTTAATACTTTAATGAAGACTACAGCTTTCTCAAAGTACATTATATGGCCAAATATATGTGGACACCTGACCAATCACACCCATATGTGCTGGTTGAACCTCCAACTCCATATTTAGTGCCCCTTTTTGTTATTATTACTTTCACTCTTCTTCCAAACTAGATTTTGGAACATAATTGCCTTGTTAAAATTACTGTAGATTTAACAAGTGATGGAAAAATATTAAAGATCTTGCTCAAGGAATCAGCACAGGGAGTTCTATAATTTGAGTGAACACAGCTCAATACATTCCCGTATTGAAATCTGATATACGGCTATATGTGAACATATATATAAAATGATAGATAATATACGTGACGATATATATTAACATATTTGTAGTTCTATTGGTTGCTTGAAACTTATATTTTAAAGTGTTTGTACAGACATGTGCAATATTGTGTAACACCATTCATGATACATTATAGTAGAACATAATATATGGGATACCTGATGTTGTGTTATGGAATTTGTTACTATGTGAAACTAGTATCACATAGATGTTAATGTAGAAATTTCTCATGGGAATATTTAACATTGATACACTCCTAGAGACATTTGAGAGGTCAGTCTTGTGCTTATCTTAGACATCTCTGCTGTTGAATGTAGCCCCGCCAAAAGCATAAATGTAATTATTTCTATAACCGTGTAATCCAAACATGAACATGTATGCAATATATGTGCTTTGTATATATTGCTATATATTTGATTTCCTAATGGGTTAGACACACTCGATACTGAATTAACACAACTAGATTAACAAGCTGGTACTGATTTAATGCAACCAGAGTTAAAATAGCACTTTAGGTCATTAGGTCATAAGATTTCAGTACTTCAGTTTAAATATGCATTTTTAAAGGACTTTACAAATTATAGCAGCATTTTGAGTGGATTTGCCCATTTACTATTCCAGTTCATTCCAAAAGCATTCAGTAGGATTAAGGCCAGAGCACTACACAGGTCACCCATGTTTTTCCACATCAATCTTGGCAAACCCTGTGTTTATTGAGCTTGCTTTATGCATAGGCTCAATAGTGCTGTAACAGTTTTGGGGCCCTTACTTCTAGGGAAGGCAAATTGTAATACCAGAGCATATAGAGACATTCTATACAATTTTGTGCTTTTGTGGCAACAGTTTGAGCCACATATCAGAGTGATGCTCAGGTGGTTAATAACTTTTGACCATATACTATATATTGAATGTGGCATATTTAGTATTTATTCAAACTTTTATATTTTTTATATAAAGATATGTATATAACCGTTCCTATTTATCTGGGCTTGGGACCGACACTAAGAGTGCACTGGTTTGTGCACTCTTGGTGGGACCCGAGCAGGCTCTGGTCATGGAACAGGAGGTAGACAGTCTCCTGAGGAAGGAGGCCATCGAGGTGGTCCCTCCATTAAACAGAGAGTCCGGGTTCTATAGCCGGTACTTCATAGTTCCCTAAAAGGACGGGTTGCGACATATCCTAGATCTACATCAGCTGAACCGCTCACTAATGAGGCTCAGGTTCAAGATGCTGACCCCATAACTCAGTTCATGTCTCAAATTGGATCTAAGGACTGGTTTGTCATGATAGATGTAAAGGTTGCATATTTTCATGTATCCATCCTTCTTTTTCAAAGGAAGTTCCTGAGGTTCGCTTTCGGGGCCAAATCTTACCAATATTGGGTCCTTCCGTTTGGTCTTGCCCTCTCACCCCGCACCTTTAATGAAGTGTGTGGATGCGGCTCTGGTCCCCCTGAGACTTCCGGGCATCCTCATCTTAAACTATATTGACGATTGGCTGATATTAGAACAATCAGAGCACTTAGCAGTCCAGCATCGAGATGTCATTCTTGATCACATAAATGAACTGGGGTTATGGCTGAATGCCAAAAAGTGTGTGCTTTTTCCATTACAGAGAACCACTTATTTAGGCGTCATATGGGATTCGACCTTTATGCGTGTGCATTTGTCTCCTGCCCACATTGACAAGGTCAGAGATGGACAGTCACTCACTGTCAAGCAGTTCCAAAGACTGCTGGGGTTAATGGCAGCAGCATTCAATGTGATTCCACTTGTCCTCTTGCACATAAGATCCCTTTAGTGGTGGTTAAGGACCCAAGGGTTCTCTCAGAGGGGCAATCGGCTCCATACAATGGAGGTCATACGGCGTGCCCTACGTGCCTTGGATGTCTGGAGAGATCCTAGGTTCCTGTCTCAGGGCCCATGTTGAGAGTTCTTCATTGGTTGGGAAGCGGTCATGAGTGGCCGCTCCACCCAAGGTTTGTGGGGAGACCCCCCATCTGCTGTGGCACATCAGTTGCCTAGAGATGCTGGCTGTGCCTTGAAGCATTTTCTGTCAGACCTCCGAGGTCACCATGTGTTGGTTTCTTATATCAACCACCAGGGTGGTCTGCGCTCACACCTCTTGTACAAGCTGGCATGCCAGATCCTCCTGTGGGCCCAGGAGAAGCTGCTCTCCTTGAGGGCAGCATACATCCTCGACCATCTAAACGAAGGAGCAGACACCCTTTCTAGACAGGGAATGGCGAATCCATCCTCAAGTGGTAGAGCAGATTCAGCAGGACTCAGGTAGACTTGTTCGCGACTCAAGAGATGTTGCACTGTCCCCCCTGGTTCTCCCTTCCCCCTCTAGGGCTGAAAGCCATGGCCCAGGCGTGGCTGAAAATATATTAATGTGTTAAAAAGGCTGGTAAACTGAAGTACTGATTATTAGTGACTATTAGGTCATTCAGAATTTATTCCAAAGCTGTAATTATGTATAATAACTTTTTTTATTTAATTTTGAACTATTTTTGTATATTTATCTAATAGTTCTAGAAGGAATAAAACACAAAAGTGCTTGTCATTGGAAAATAATTAATGAGAGTGTGTTGCTCAAACAACACCACTATTGTGTTTTGTGTTTTTTTTTTTAATGGCTTTAATATTGTGGAACATCCACAGAACAAGTTCCTGTCATTCCTTTGTAAGCTTCTTGCTACTCTTTCTACTAAGAAAAAATGCAATTTGTCATGTTATGGAAAAAAACCATTTTCTGTCCTAAAGACTCATGTGGCTGAAAACATACCTTTACCTCGGACTTCATCTATAAATGTCCTTTCCTTACAGAAATCTTCACGATAATAATTTTTTTTATGCTTAATGATACACTATTATTCTTGTATTTATATAAGGGTTCTTTATTAGTTATACATAAAAGAATTATAAAACGAAGAGTATGCAAGGATTCTTACATTTCAGATGAACATCGCTGATATTTAACTTTAGTGGCTCTTTGATTTAAGTGTGACTGTAGTGAATGAACCAGAAATGCAGGAGCAGTACTAAGAATAATCAGAACATGTTTATTCAATGAGCCCAACGGTAATATTTTATACATATAGACAAATCAAAGTGGATGCATGGTTAGTAGAGGATGCCTCAAGCTGCATTCAGTGAGTCATTTCTCCATACTAATATACCGTCTGGCAAATCATCATAACCACAGGTTGTGCTAAATCACTTTAATAACCCAGTCACCATCACAGCCTGTAAGCATCCAGTGTACACTGTCAATTACATCTTGAGGCAAGGATCAATAGTCTGCAGTTAGTCAGTGAAAATGAATGACATAGTATTACATCCAAATATTATTTGCTCCATGTCGTTGGACCATGGTAGTGAGCTGAGGGGCTCAATTCTAAGAAGCACTCTTGTCAAAATGCGTGGATACGCAGAAAACTTGGAAAGGTCACTTGAAAGGTGAACTAAATGGGTTCATCGCTTCGCTGTTCTCAGCTGCTGGAGATGATTACCTCATGGGCAGCAGGCCACTAGAGCGTCAAACATTTTTGCTGTGGTCATGCTTCACTGTATAAAGAAATGTCTCTTAGCTGTGATGAGTGTCTTTTTTTTGTGCATCACATTTCTGCGTACAAATTGTTTGAAACACACAGACTCTTTGAGAATCTGTATCTTCAAAACCTTCCTATATATTTTATATTTTTGGAATGGCACTGTAGATTTAATATGGTGATGTAACTTCTGTTCATATTGATGACCTATTTTTTTTTGTTGTTTTTTTTTGTATGTCCGCATAGAAATGGAGAAAATGCTAGCAAAATAATGCATCTTGTAATCACTCTTTGCTTTACACCCTTGCATCCAGGAGCTCAGGGAATCAGGAAAAAGGATTTACACACTCTTAACATTAAAGCTTTAGCCTTAGTGTTTATGCTGGAATTGAGAGATAAGTGTGAAATCGCATCATTACAGGCGCCAACCTGGCCCTGCAGGCATAAAAAGGCTCAGCGATACATCCATGCTCACGACCGGAGCTATGATACGTTATCACATACATTCCTGGACACGGCTGGATTCCCGGCATATCGGCCACGGCTGATAATCTCTTCTGTGTCTCTGAGGTCTTGTAGCATATTCCTGAAAACGGTCCTTTCACTGATTTAGTGGATTCACTCATGCGCGAGATGAACAAGTCAATACTGTGATTTCTATGACCCTCCCCTCAACCCTTTTGCCAAAGAGACCTTTCTATGGTTCTTTTCTATCCCGCTTACAATTCTGTGAATTTCCTAAATGCACATATACGCCCTGGCCCCATCGCCCCCCCCCCCCCCCTTGTCCCAGTGACCCCATTGTCTCTCGATGTCCCCTAGAGCAGCAGAAAAGCCTTTAAAACGATTCGATGTGGCCCTGTGTTTGAGCAGAATTATGTTACTCGGACTGACCTGAACTCAGGTCAGGGGCACCAGGGTAAATAGTGAAGCAGTGAAAGGGTAGAGACCAGTTTTTAAAACGATGTCTTTGTGTATATCTTTTGGCCTTGTCTGTGATTGCCTTTGAGCAAATGATACATCTGGGATCAATACAGTTTAGAGGACAAACTGCTGCCTTCTCAAGGTGGGGTTCATTAATGATTCTCCAGCAAACTTTTCATGTGGGAATGCAATGCTTATGCTCTCTTTTACATACACAGGCCTAATATATTTAGTTTTACTGCTCTTAATATTAAATTATAGTGCACTTTTAGCAATAAGGATTCCTCAAAGGTGCTGAGTTCATTGAAAGTATTCTGTTCGAAACCTTTTAAAAGAAAATTATTTTTGCATTAAAACATGTAATGTTTCCCCGGAGGGACGAACTGAGGTATCTTTAAAAGTGTGAGAAAAGTTTCTTTCTAAGATTGTTTAACCTAATCTATATTATAACTGGAGTTCACTTTTCCATTTATTGCATGTTTGGAGACAGGCCCATTCCTTGAGGGTTCATCACAGAAAAGAGTTCAACCAGATCACTGGTTAATATGATGAAAAATCACAAACTTTTTCCACATGGAGCAGCAGAACATTGCCGTGAAAAGAAGTGTGAAGCGAAATGATTTTCAAAACACTCAACTGAAGGTCATTTACTTTCTGTATCTTCTTTTCTATGTTTAGTTCAATTAAGAAACAGGTGTTTCATACTTTCTCTGCAAATGAGACCTGGCAGAGTGTGCGGTAAGTGCTCTGCGATGAGGCGTGTTAGTATTCCCTTAGTGTTGGTGGAAGGTTATCGTCACAGAATGCTCCGCTTAAATGACTGATGGCTGAAATCTCATACTTTTACTGTTTTACAAGGACTTAATTATGCTTCTGGATATAATATGCAAAACCTTTAGAAAATCATCAAAGATAATCAACTTTGCTTATAGTTCCAGAAATCACTGGAGAGAATATCCATCCTTAGACAGTATTTTACAAATTGCAGGTTGCATTTTGATTAGTTTTTCTTTTTTTTTTTTCCCTCAACAAAGCATCCATAGGACAAAAAAAAATATTCGTGTTCTTGCCTCTTCGATATGAAATAGGTTGCATCTGTGGCAGCTATTTTCCCTATTGTGACCAGCAGAAATTTAATCAGTCTCTTAATTGGTTCAAATGAGATGCGGCTGAGAAAGTTTGAGTTATAATTAAATCTGGTCTCTTGGGGGTGACTAAAAGAAGTGGTCAATCAGTTTGAATGAGGTACAATGTTTGCTCTAGTCTGGATTACAGGGGAGATGGTGCTTTCTGACTCACAGCAAAAGAAAACAAAGCATCTGGCAACCCAATGGCCCATGGAATGTGATTGAATTTTTCTCATATATGGAAATTTTAGAAGAGAGTTTATAAGCCACTAAAGGATTTTTCACTCTTCACTAACTTGTTCACCCATCCAAAGACAGATTAAAAATCATTCTGGAAGCTAATTTATTTGGGAATTATATTATTTTTTATTGTGGAACAGCATCCTCTTTTACAATTCAAGAAATATTGGAAGGATTGCTCCAAAATAGTGCAATTTTGCCTTTAATTTAACTGAATTATTACTGAGTATTACTTTAAGCTGGTAGACTTTTTCTTTTTTCTTTTTTCGTTTTTTGGAGCTCTTGTTATCGAAAGGGCAGCCTGAGAAGTACAGGAAAATCATAAATCATTTACACTGTAGAATGACTCATACTTCCAATGCTCCCAGTTGTTAACTGAAGATATTCTTTAAGCGAGATGACCACCCCACTGCATCTTCACTCTCTCTAGCGTTTCCCAGCCAGTCCATCTCGAAGGGCTTATTGCACAGAGAAAACTCTGATATATTCTGTCTTTCATGTGTCCAGAAAACGATAATGACTTGGTCATTAATGGAACTTGTTGCTGTGGCAACACGCAAGACTTTGGCAGGAACAAGTCCGGGACCGCTTGCTCACCATACACATGATTTCTCTTCTGATCCCGGAGCTGTTGACAGAAAGACTCTGATTGCAAAGTCATTAACGTAATCCAGGAGCAGCTCTAAATCTAAGTGCACACTGGCCATGGATAATTGTCTGTTCTCTGTGGCTGGCTGCATCTCCGATGCCTCTAACAGCATGGTCCAGGTGGCTCTTTTGTTCCCCGTTTCTATAGATAAACTTGATTTCAATGAGTGAAAGCCAGAAAGTACCACTACACCTAGCCAGCTTCTAACAGGGCACTTTTGTTGGCACTCAGCACTTGGCATTGTGGTTTTCAGACAGCTCTGCTAATACTCCCGGGCCTACGGAGGAATGTTACCAGCTGTTCAGGAGCTTAATTTGCAAATTTGTGGGTTGTTGGAGGATGGGGTTGGGGGTTGAGGGATGCGTGCACATCTGTGAATATCCTTTAGAGTTTTTCTCTCTGGATGATGTTGAGACTAATGAACTCACAGCGTTGGATTTATTATCGGGGAGCAAACGGCTAGTGATTCTTGGGCTGATTTTAAGATGTGTGGGTTGGTGTATTTGAGATGTTAACCTGAGCCAAGATTTCTCTCCTAACAGCCTTGATTCACCTAGCTTGGACCAGCATTGAATAGAATAAAGGAATCATCCAATGTTCCAGAAAGTCCTCATTGAAAATCTTTGTAACTGACTTTTGTTGATTTAGTTTGTCATGTACACTGTTAGTATCCTTTTTAGATTTTCATCTGAAGATTTGATTCGAAAAATGTAAATAAAATAAAAAAAGTGTTGACTACTAGGCCCTTGCATTATATACCAGCTTTTCCGGTAAAATTGGTTAGTTGGAAATTGATTTTGTAATTATTGGAACTACTAATTTGTTACCGATTTCCTCATTTAATGAAAAAAATAAATTATATATGTGTGTGTGTGTGTGTGTGTATATGTATATATGTGTGTATATATATATATATATATATGTGTGTATATATATATATATATATATATGTGTGTATATATATATATATATATATGTGTGTATATATATATATATATATATGTGTGTGTGTATATATATATATATATGTGTGTGTATATATATATATATATATATATATATATATATATATATATATATATATATATATATATATATATATATATATATATATATATACAGTGAGGAAAGTAAGTATTTAAACACCCTGCTATTTTGCAAGTTCTCCCACTTAGAAATCATGGAGGGGTCTGAAATTGTCATCGTAGGTGCATGTCCACTGTGAGAGACATAATCTAAAAAAAAAAATCCAGAAGTCACAATGTATGATTTTTAAACTATTTATATGTATGATACAGCTGCAAATAAGTATTTGAACACCTGTCTATCAGCTAGAATTCTGACCCTCAAAGACCTGTTAGTCTGCCTTTAAAATGTCCACCCCCACTACATTTATTATCCTAAATTAGATGCACCTGTTTGAGGTCGTTAGCTGCATAAAGACACCTGTCCACCCCATACAATCAGTAAGAATCCAACTACTAACATGGCCAAGACCAAAGAGCTGTCCAAAGACACTAGAGACAAAATTGTACACCTCCACAAGGCTGGAAAGGGCTACGGGGAAATTGGCAAGCAGCTTGGTGAAAAAAGGTCCACTGTTGGAGCAATCATTTGAAAATGGAAGAAGCTAAACATGACTGTCAATCTCCCTCGGACTGGGGCTCCATGCAAGATCTCACCTCGTGGGGTCTCAATGATCCTAAGAAAGGTGAGAAATCAGCCCAGAACTACATGGGAGGAGCTGGTCGATGACCTAAAAAGAGCTGGGACCACCGTTTCCAAAGTTACTGTTGGTAATACACTAAGACGTCATGGTTTGAAATCATGCATGGCAAGGAAGGTTCCCCTGCTTAAACCAGCACATGTCCAGGCACGTCTTAAGTTTGCCAATGACCATTTGGATGATCCAGAGGAGTCATGAGAGAAAGTCATGTGGTCAGATGAGACCAAAATAGAACTTTTGGGTCATAATTCCACTAAACGTGTTTGGAGGAAGAAGAATGATGAGTACCATCCCAAGAACACCATCCCTACTGTGAAGCATGGGGGTGGTAGCATCATGCTTTGGGGGTGTTTTTCTGCACATGGGACAGGGCAACTGCACTGTATTAAGGAGAGGATGACCGGGGCCATGTATTAGGAGATTTTGAGGAACAACCTCCTTCCCTCAGTTAGAGCATTGAAGATGGGTCGAGGCTGGGTCTTCCAACATGACAATGACCCGAAGCACACAGCCAGGATAACCAAGGAGTGGCTCTGTAAGAAGCATATCAAGGTTCTGGCGTGGCCTAGCCAGTCTCCAGACCTAAACCCAATAGAGAATCTTTGGAGGGAGCTCAAACTCCTTGTTTCTCAGCGAAAGGGCCAGAAACCTGACTGATCTAGAGAAGATCTGTGTGGAGGAGTGGGCCAAAATCCCTCCTGCAGTGTGTGCAAACCTGGTAAAAAACTACAGGATACGTTTGACCTCTGTAATTGCAAACAAAGGCTACTGTACCAAATATTAACATTGACTTTCTCAGGTGTTCAAATACTTATTTGCAGCTGTATCATACAAATAAATAGTTATAAAATCATACATTGTGATTTCTGGATTATTTTTTTTAGATTATGTCTCTCACAGTGGACATGCACCTACGATGACAATTTCAGACCCCTCCATGATTTCTAAGTGGGAGAACTTGCAAAATAGCAGGGTGTTCAAATACTTATTTTCCTCACTGTATATATATATATATATATATACAGTACAGTACATATTGTAGGTTCTTCAAAGTAGCCATCAAGAGAATGCCAAGAGTGTGCAAAGCAGTAATCTAAGCAAAAGGTTGCTACTTTGAAGAACCTACAATATGACATATTTTCAGTTGTTTCACACTTTTTTGTTATGTATATAATTCCACTTGTGTTAATTCATAGTTTCGGTGCCTTCAGTGTGACTCTACAATTTTCATAGTCATGAAAATAAAGAAAACTCTTGGTCTGTACTGTGTATATATATATTCCCAGATTCTTGCTATCCAGTGTGGTCTGTGGGCTCTTTTAAACCCCTTTATATTCATTCTCAGCAATTCTCAATTATGAGTCATATTGATATTTGTATCATCGTAAACAGCAAACTTTACCTAAGTTTTAAATAGCAAACACTTTTAATATGGGGAATAATTTGGTCACCTATAAGTGCATTTCTGTCAACCTGTCTGAGCTTCGTCAGTCTTTTCTAAACCTTAGTATCAATAGTCTAGATACAAGAGTGCAGAGTTGACTAAGGAAGTTGTTGAAAGAGAGCCATTTAAAAAAATTAAGTGAGTGCATGGAGGAAAATGTGTTTCTAGCTCCCATAATAGCCCCCATATGGAAAGCCTGAGGGTTAATTTTATCCTCTGGGTCTTTGGCCCATAGTTTTATTCAGGCATGATTATCGGTTCCCATTAAGGCCTATCTGCTGTGACACATGGAGAGCAGAGCACTTAGCACTTGGCAGTTCTTTACTTTCAGTGTGGAGATTGACAGGCTCCTTCTTTCTGAGTAAGCTGTGATTCAGCTTACTGCTGAGTGGTGTAACGTGGCTGCTGCAGCAGCAATGCAGAAGAGTTGAATAAAGATGGGGATGTCATGCCTCCCCGTGCATCTAATAAGATCAGCTCTAAAATTAAAACTCCTCCACATCATTTTAAACACACATAGATGATCTGGTCTTTTAAATATCAATTTGTGTAAAGAAAATTTAAGGCAAGGTATCATGTTATGTCAGAAGCTGTTTAACACTAGGTCCTCCTACCCCAGCAGATTTTTTTCTATCTGTACTAAAACCATTTTCTGTAGAGGTGTGAAAACATGCTTTTTCCACCCGTGTTTAGCCACATTCAATCTGTTCCTACCGAGGCCATAAAATGAATATTTTCTTGTGAAAATCCTTCTGTGTCTGTGTGTGTGTCTGTGTGTGTGTCTGTGTGTGTGTCTGTGTGTGCGTCTGTGTGTGCGTCTGTGTGTGCGTCTGTGTGTGCGTCTGTGTGTGCGTCTGTGTGTGCGTCTGTGTGTGCGTGTGTGTGTGTGTGTGTGTGTGTGTGTGTGTGTGTGTGTGTGTGTGTGTGTGTGTGTGAGCCCTAACATGTTAACTTGTGATTAATCGCAACTTAATCGCCCATTTCTTTCTAAATGTACCTTAAATTAATACTTTTCAAGTTTTTAATACTCTAATCAACATGGGCATGGAAAATATGGATACTTTATTCAAATGGATGTTTATTATTAGTAAAGTCATACTCAATGTAAAGCATGAAGATTAAATATTCTTGTTAATGATTTAATGTAATTATAGTGTTTTGGTGTTGGGTCCCCTGGTGGTCTAGTGGTTAAGATGCAGCGCTCCCACGGCTGCGACCCGGGTTCGATTCCCGGTCAGGGAACCATCCCCAGCCACTCTTAGTGCCGGTCCCAAGCCCGGATAAATTGGGGAGGGTTGCGTTAGGAAGGGCATCCAGCGTAAAACATGTGCCAAATCAAACGTGCGGAGGATCCGCTGTGGCGACCCCTAACGGGAGAAGCCGAAAAGAAAGTATAGTGTTTTGGTGTTGATTTGAGACTTGGTGCATTAGTAAAACAAATGTTTAGTGATTAAAAATTACATTTTTCAGTGGAGTTGATTTTTTTTATTTCTGAGTAAAGAAAGAAGGTCATAAATAAATGTGTGGAGCGTCGAAGGTGTTAATTGAGCCTCTTTTATATTTATTTATTTATATTTTGAATAAAAATGGTCAAACAGAAACGTGCGCTGCATTAATTACGCTTTAATAAAGTTTGTGCTCTTAAAATGAATTTAGCATTATTGCATTAATAACGCGTTGATTTTGACAGCCCTAATATATATATAAAGCAACATTATTTCATCAGCCCTTCTTGCTGTATGGGCTGTTAGATATGATGTGGTGGAAGCATTTCAGGTTTGCCTTCCTTGCATTATCCATTATTAAATTTTTAGGTGTTAAATTAAGTATTTGTGCTATTACATATCTTATTCCATTATTAAAAAGTCAGAGTCTTGTAATGTTTGTAAAAATAATCCCCATCAACTCCTACTTCCTATCTTCCAGGTGCATTTTAGAGGCCCACCTTGGCAGTTAGAGGGGAGGTCGGCCTCAGTCACCATGAGAGCGTTGCCACGGAACCTAGTTTCCCTGGCTGTGTCTGGCCTTTTCCTCTGTCTGCTCTCTTTTGGCCTTCCTCCTGTGTTCTCCCAAAAGCCCACATCTACCACAGAGGCCAGCCCAAGCTTACAACCTCAAAGGAGACCAGAGTGTACCCACCAGGGGCACCCTATTATCTCTATTCAAGGTGAGCGCTGCTAGCACACTGCTTCTAAGCTACAAACATCAATACATGCATTCTGCAGAAAGAAGTTTGTAGTGATGCTTGCAGATGTATCGACCAGTGAAAGAAGAAGATTTTAGGAATTGTTATAAAAGCCTGTCCAGATTTTAGACTTTGTATTTTGTTCAGGCTTCCAAAATATCCTAGAGGATCAGCTATCTTAAAGTTTGTTGGAAAACATATATGATGATATCCAAAGTTATGAGTGTCTGTATATATTATTATGACTTTGATAAATGCTTTTTCTTTTATATTCTTTTGATTTAACAGTTAACCACCGTAGGCTGAAACCTTCAGGGTTCTTATGATTAGTAAGTTAGGAGTGTTGTGTTTCTCATTGCACACTTTCAAAGCTTTGTTTGCTGACCTGTAAGAGAATACGCGGGTCAGTCTTATGTTGTTCACACTCTGCCTCTCTGTGAGACTGTCCCACATGGAAAACATGTGCTAATGCTGATGAACATGTTCTGTAGCAGATGAATGACTTTTATATCTTGCATTGTCAGATCATGCATGGTACAGATTATCCCCAGTGATCTGCTTCTGTTTCCTAGATTTTTATTTAGGCAAAAATTCAAGATGTGCTTTTTAGTTTTTATAAAAGACATTGAAAGGGAATGATGGACTATTGGATGTTTTTTTTGTTCAGAACAGAAAAAACAGAAAAAATATATATAGAAATGACAGCCACAGGCTCTGATATTGCTACCTGGACAGAAGAGCAGCCTTAGCTCATAAGGGTATTGCCTGTGGCCTGCACTTTTTATTGCTATTGAAACGACCTATTTGTGTGTGTGTGTGTGTGTGTGTGTGTGTGTGTGTGTGTGTGTGTGTGTGTGTGTGTGTGTGTGTGTGTGTGTGTGTGTGTGTGTGTGTGTGTGTGTGTGTGTGTGTGTGTGTGTGTGTGTGTGTGTGTGTTAAGCTGCCAGCTTTTTTCAGGGAGAAGTGGTGAGTTAGTCGTATTCTAGAGACTTAGGAAAATACTACTATTTAGTATGGAAACGAAACATGATATTACAAAAGATGTTAAGCATCAATGTTCTCTTTCATTGTTTCCTGCATTTACCTTCACACAAAAATGGCTACCATTCTCTTCTTCTCATGGTATTCCTTTTACTGGTCCTCTTATAGTCCACTTTCGTCATGGCCATTCATCAAAGCAAAACTACTTTGGCATTCCCTTCACCATAAGAACTGATGAACAATCGGCTCTGTATTGTAAGCTAGCTCACCTAAAATATCCTTTTATGTTAGCCCAGTTGCATAGAAACCCCTTAGTACACCTTAAAGCCCTCTTTTATACTTGTGCATTGGTATGGAAGTCGTGCCACAATGAAAGTGTGGGCTAACCCTGAGATTAGCTTCTTTGATGGATGAGTATTTTTAAGTGGAGCAGTCAGGCAGCCACTGTGAGGCGTTACCTTAGGATGGAGGAAGAGGATAGAGGCCCATGATCATTGGGTAGATCTTGCATGTGTTTTTTTTTTATTTTTTTTTTTAATTATTATTATTTCTTTTTTACATGTGATGCCTGTCTATGGACAGAATCCTTTTTCTTTTTTCTTTTAAACTTGGTGGAGTGCAGTGAAGTGTGGTCGCCTCAGTGGGGGTTCTTCTAAACCTTTCCTGGTAGACTCAGCTGCTATAGATGCTATACAGGCCTGTGCTAAGCTTCTAACCAGTGGAATAGGGATTGCATGACCTTATTGTGGTATATAAATTTTAGCCCCTAGCTAAGCGCAGACCGTGAATAACTGAATTTTCATGCACTGAAGGAGTCCACAGTAGACCAGAGAAGAGATATGTCTTTTGAAAATGTTGTAAATAGCACAAAAACGTATAAAAACTGTTCATGAATATACAGGAAGTTTTATTCCCTAAATACTGCCATTAATTCTAATCTAAGTCAGTGTTAAAGTCCTTGTAAAAGTGGCGCGATTACTTCTTCCAGATATACCGTCTTTTTCAGAAGGGCTAATTTCTGGATGATAGAGCCTAAGACCTGACAATTTAATGCCAGAAGCTTTGTGTGCAGATCAGCCTGCAGATTGGTTCCTTTCAGAGACCTACTCCTCTTTGATAAAATGTCAGTAATCATCCCAGAGACGATAGGCAACAGTAAGTCGCTGCTGTGTCTGGTTCTGTTCTCTCTACAGCGACTGTAATTGGCCCCAGATTGTTTCACTGGACTGTGAAATGGGCTTGCTAACTGCTATCTACTGGTAATAGTTGTGCTGTTTAAACATCTTTATATTAGAATATATATATATATATATATATATATATATATATATATATATATATATATATATATATATATATATATATATATATATATATATAACATTAAACAGTGACACATTTAGTGTATACCACTAAATGGATTAAAAATGAAGCATTCAAGCTGTTACTGAATTGTAGACTTTCAGCATTAATTAGAGAGGTTTAACATAAATATTAGTGCTATTTCTTACACACTACCTCTATAGTACCTGGCAAAGGCAAGGGAGGAAACTCCACATGCCCATATGTTCTGGCAATAATTGTCAAAAGATTTATCTGGAAAGTGAAGATACTGTATAACAAATGGCTGCAATTCCTAAACCATTAATGCAATATATTTAAAGTAAAGCTGAAAGTTTTTTCAATCTTGATTGCTTCATTTCAAACCTGTTGTGGTAGTGTACAGAGGAAAAATACTTACACACACACACACACACACACACACACACACACACACAGTTACACATATTTGTGTGCGTAAAGAGAAAGGCGTGAACTAATGTACTATTGCAGAGAATTAAAACTTTAAGAGCATATACTGTTTCACTGCAATTAGGCTGAGATATTTGGGCTGCAGGTTAAAGCAGTGCACTTTTCCTTTGGTAACAAAATTAATGAAAACATTATTGACCCAATCATTTGTAGGTTTCAGTTTTTGGCTTTCGCTATTGCGTACTTTTGTCTAGCCTGTCCAACGTACCACAGACACAGCTAAGGCAAGTTTAATGGCTTAGTGAAATTGCAGGCCACAAATGTTTTTCTCATTGCTTTTTCTTTCTGCCTGGCTGAGCTGGCCCTCCATTACCTGAATTGTCCTCTGCTGCCCCAGCGGAGTTTGACTTTCTCTTTTGCAATGTGACATTTCATAGCCTATTCATTGTTCTCACTTTTTTTGATTATCAGTCTGGGAGAATTTAGCTTTCTGAACTGTTTTTTGCCGCTTCTCATCCAGTAGTCACCTGGCCCCAAAGGACACAAACGACATGGAAATTTCACAACAGGAAGACAAAACAAAGGCAAATTTGCTATTTGCTCAGATAAGCTGGGCTCCCGTCTGCCTCCCCTGATAAGATTTTAGACAATCCACAAAGAGGCGAGCCAGTCTTTTGAGAGGAAAAAGAGAAAATAAGGGTGTGTTTGGAAACAGAGACATTAAGGTACCTCTATCTGTCAAGAGACTTGGCCAGTGATATGGTTTTGGTATATATGGTATTGACTGCTACCTGCTCTGTAGTTTGTAACGCATCTGTGTGTTTTTTGTAATTTCTACATTTTATCACATTCTTGTTAGTGGTCTTGTTATTTTCTAGCATATATGAAAGTCCTGGTTGTGTGTGCCATCATATACTTTTTTAAAAATGAAATAATATTAAGCATAAGTAGATAATTGTCATTTCTTACCTTATCTATCACCCCTGGCATGTCCATCTGTCATTAAAAAATGTGGTTATGCCTCAGGATCCTTATTGATAGTTGACTTCACAAAGATGCAAGCAACTTAAGAATTAATAATTGTTACTAAAACAGATGACAGTGCAGTCCATTGCAGCTTCAGTTTCAAGCATTCATGACTTAAAATGTTGCTTTTAAAAAAATAATTAAGTACATCATAAAAATCTATCAAATATTTGAGTTAGGACCAGGGTCCATTAGCAAAATAGTGATAAGTGAGACCATTAGAGATAATGTAAATTTTATGAATATCTACATTTTCATTTTTGGTCTTGTTTTTTCCGTTCTGCTATTAGAGAAATGTTCATAATATAGAGAAAATTACTAGTAATTTTCTATATTTTCTGAAATTCCCAGCTCTAGTTTGTTTGAAAAGTCTGTCGGAAACTCGAAACCAAGGTCAGCTATTTTAGTACAACTGCTTTGTCTACAAACATGCAATTACAATGCTGTAGTTTGCAACAGGAGCTGATGATTCAGAAGAAAAGAAAAGCAATCTTTGAGTCTAGTTCTCACCATGCGGAATAACTCCGATTGCAGCAACTTTCTAAGAGCTGTAATTCATATAATATTATTACTCTGTAGATACCTTCATTACTCTGTAAATGCTGTATGTTTTAAAATCAGTCTGGGTTTTTTGCTCTGAAGTAGTCAATGTGAAATGAGACGCCTGGGCTGTCTCTCCTTGATGTAATCAAAGAAAGCGTATTGTTAATGGGACAAAAGCTCAATGCAACCTACAAGAATGTGACAATGCAAACATTCCATTCAGACAAGAGTAATTATTTTGACAAAATATTTTACAAATATTTTTGAATTTGACAAAGATTTTAATTTTGAACATAAATAAGCCGCACCTGTCTATAAGCTGCAGGTTCCTACATCGAAACTAATGAACTTTACACAGGCTTTAACGAAAGACAGTGCCTGTTACACGGCTTGTATCTAAACAGTAGCCCACCAAGAAAGTCATAGTTCACTGTCTTCCTCCTTCCTTTCACAAAATTTTCTCTCGGGAGTTTATCTTTTGGCATCGTCGTGCGTTTAAAAATCACCATCGGTGAAGCTTTTCTCCCGATGCCGTGCAGCTCAGAACACAGGTGAAGTGCTTTTTTTTTTTTTTTTTTTTTCATGCCCGGTTGTTTTCAGCGTGACGAATGATTCTCCATTCCTGTAGACAGTCCGAGTGAGCGGCAGGTCAAACGTCAGAGAAACATCATCCATATTTATGACGTGGGTGCATCTATGAGCGCATCTGATTTAATATAAAGAGTTTTATTGGTTCACCTTAAACCCGTTCAGCAATTTCATTGGTCTAATGTTATGGGGTTCAGTTTTTTGGCTTGAAGTTTGTGAAACCCGGGAAAAATCCATAAATTAGCCGCTTCGTTGTTTAAGCCGCGGGGTTCAAAGCGTGGGGGAAAAAGTAGCGGCTTATAGCCCGGAAAATACGGTATGTATATGTATGTGTTTATTTATTTATTTATTTATTTATTTATTTAACCATAATGTATCCACTACCTAACAGTGAAATTACTTCTTTAAATATCCGATCTTATGAGGTTGGGGTCAGAGCACAAGGTCAGCTATAATACATCACCCCTGGAGTAGAGAGGGTTAATGGTCTTGCTCAAGGGCCCAATATTGGCAGATTGTGGGTGCTGGGGCTTGAACCAATGACCTTTCGAATAGTGTCATATCTACATACATTTTCTCCAGAACGTTATTGCGGCCTGGTAACAACTCTTCCAGGGCCTGTTACTTGCTACTTACCGGTCTTGGGGAACTCTGTAATAGACTTTTTTAAAAATACAATAAACTGTAATTTTCTTCCACCCTTGTGGTACTTTGCAATTAAAGGCATGATGTGATGATTCTAACAACTAAACACCACGTGTGTAGTATTACAGGGTTTACTGTGCCCAGGCTTGCTTTTCTTTGTATATTTTTTTGATGAATCAACACAACTCTCTGTTTAATATGCTGTCTGCTTCGCTAGTCTTTTTTTTTTAGTTGTGAAAGGCTGTCTAGTGTCAGTTATGGCTGTTGTTTGTGCCATTTTGTGCATTTTGACTTTTGCTTTTAGAATATAAAGGGTATTTGTCTCACTCAGATGATCCTAAAGGTTAGGTTTGACCCACCTCGAGTGTGACTGAAAAAAATATCTCTAACTCCATCCTCTAGACCTGTCCAATTTCCCCAAAATAGTCTGTCTTTATCTTCATTCCTTTTTATTGGTATGGACTGCCAGGTCCAAGCACACTTTATAAAGAGGCAGTCATACATATGAAGGCTAGAGTAAGTGAAACTACAACTGTGTGAATGGAGTGAACTCTAATTCACCATCAGAGAATAAACAAACAGATTTGCACTAAAACGATGTTTTGCAGCTCACAAGATATTCATCTAATTATTTTTATTCCCAAATTGTTTCTAAAAATGAAAAATTCGGCTTTGTGTGGAAAAAATGCTTTACTCATCTTTTACTAGATATGCTGCTTTCAGCTCTGTCCTCTTTATTAAACCCTTCTGCCTTTTTCTTGAGTGAACTGTAACCCTGCAGTGTGTCGAGGCATTCCAGATGTTAGCATTGCACTTGTATTGGACTGCAGAAATGGATCTGCTTGTCAGCTGTCTTCTATTTTGCTCAATTTCTTTTAGCATACACGCAGCACTCTTCTGGGCCACGTGAGTGAATGACGCACACTACAGTCTAAGCATATAAAATATTTGAAGAAGCAGCTGTCTATCGTCCACTTATTATAATAACATGCTTATGACTACACCTGTGTGTGTGTGTGTGTGTGTGTGTGTGTGTGTGTGTGTGTGTGTGTGTGTGTGTGTGTGTGTGTGTGTGTGTGTGTGTGTGTGTGTGTGTGTGTGTGTGCGCGCGCGTGCCAGAGAAAATTTGTATCTTCTTTTTTTCTGATTCTGTTAATAATTTGAAGGAACAAGAAAGTGACTAGGAAATTGTCTGGATGTACTGAATCCAAATAGATTTGATGTGTAAATCACATCGGAGGTTATAACTGCTCATTAAACCTGAATGGGATCACTGCAGGGTGTTCTGTTCAAACTTTCTAGTGTGGATAAACACTACAAAACCCCCGTGAGGGATGTGATTATGGAACCCTGCTCTCGTTATGTCTCTGTAAAGGATGACTGGAATTGCGCTGCCATATGGTCACAGTCAGACTCAAGCACATTCTTTAGCAGTGTGCAGCAGTGATGTAAGGATAATACGCCGAGATCTTATTGTTTCTCTTTAGAGGTGCTTAAAAATTGCCTTGATGCAATTTCCCATGAGAGAGATTGTTTTGCTTTGACCCAAACATCTGGATAATTGAGACCCCTTGAGACTGTGATCTGAGGTTTTATTTTTAACATGTTTTGACTAGGCGGGATGTTCACCAGGGTTCTGACCTGTAAAAATACAGCTGAATTTGTTTTGGACCTTCAAAGCTTCAGTAAAAATATGTACGTGACAATTTGATCGCTTTACTGCTTCTAAGTTTGTCAGGAAATGTTCAAACGTGACTTTTTTTTTTTAGAAATCAGATAAAAAAATTAAAATGGTTATCTGTATAAATTCAAAAGATCCATCGTAAAATGAAATGACTTTATATGAAATGAATTGTAAGGTAAAATATTTTTAGACCACATTTTTATTGCAGTGACGTTGAACAAGAAGAAGAATGTCATTGCAGTGATGTCAGATTTATTGAGCTACGAAAACATTCTGATTGTACTTGAAAGATGACAAATCTTCTTCCATGCTCCTTATTGTAAAATCCCTTTTTTTTCAAAGCATGTTAGGTCACCAAAAGATCAAGTGGTTTTTTTTTTTTTTTTTTTTTACACAATAGTCTTTCTGTGTCTCTGTGTTCCCATTTGAAAAAGGCCCTGATGAGTGCCCTAAATGTCTGCCAAGCCAAATTGTTTTCATGTACAGAAGCTTCTGTCAAACTGTGCTTTTGTACAAGTTTATTTTATACATAATGTGACCGATTGCCATGTTGAATTAGGATCAGCCGCTCTGATATGGTAGAGTGAGCATTGTACCTCACGGCTGGGTCTCCCTCATGATGCCGGACTTGCCTCCCTGATTTAATGCCACAGTATTTACATCATTTTCACAGGCATCTGTGTTGTTTAAATGAAAGGAGGAAAAGGAAGAGCAGCGTACTATTCACCTTATTTGTGCAGAAGTGTAACATATCTGACTAGCAGAGAAAGGAAGATTTATTTCTTGAATTGGACAGAACATAGAACATCTGGAAATACTTTTAGTTAATGTATATCAAACACATCGTTTGTACTGATAATTTCATAGACTGGGTTCTAAACTGTTTTCACTAATCGAGCATTAGTGATAGATTTGTAAGACAGAAAGTGCATTAAGCATGACTGTCTATGGAGGAAACTCAGGGCTATCATTTCATTAAAGTCCAATGATCTTTCCAAAAAAAAATGAGCCACAAGAGGTTTTATAATGTGTTTTCAACTAAAATCCCAAGATTAAATCTGATTTATATAATTTTGATCGATTTATATCATTACAGTGTCACTAATGCCTGTCGCATGCAATAACTCACTGAAAGCAGTGGCAAAAAAATGAGTCCCCTCTTTATTGTGATGTCATTTTTCTGTTTCTCTTTTCCCCTTTAGCATTAATTCCTTGGATTTCCACATTTTCCCACCCTGGTGTAAGAGATTACTCCCAACTCACTCTTGATCTGACCAGAAATGAGCTGATAGTAGGAGCAAGGTAATAATTATACTTCCTGTATGCCCAGCACTGAATACTGTATAATTACTTATAAGAGGGTATGCCAGATTTATGATTTGAATCAAAGATATTTTTTTAAGATTAACTGCCCACTTCCCAGATTTAATGGTATTATAAACGCTGTATCTGGATTGTTCTTCTTCTGTTAACATTTGTCCTTTGTAATATTAATCATGTAACCTTTCCTTTCCCTCTGCAGAAACTACCTCTTTCGACTGAACTTAAGCAACATTTCACTCGTACAGGTAAGCATAAAGAGTTATACCAGGGTTGTGAATTTGTTCTCTCTTCAAGGCTTTTGGCAGTAGGGACATTTTGGATTTTGAGGCATAGCGCATCTGCCAACTAACCTCAAAATACTTAAAGAAAACCTTGACCAGCAGCAAGGCTGATTAGTTTTTCCCAATTAAAAGTCAAACTTTTGCACTGTCAGGCATGCCTATGCTATGGCTGGATGAAGGTGTGAGTTATTTCGACTCGAATATGATACATTAGGTCATGCCTCAATTTCACTGCAATCAAATACTCCGCATCAAACAAATAATGGTCCCATATAAAAACACAAGTTTATGAGAGAATGGTTGCAGTAGTTGTTCCACATCCTCTTTTTGGCATTCTGTAAAGCCCCAAGATCGCTGTATGCATTTTGTCACTAAACCATCCTAAATGAAAAAGTTATCTGCAATATCATTTCGTTCCCTAATACCCCGGTCTGTATCGTTCCTGCGAGTGATCCAAAGTTGGGAATAAGACAGATCTTTCTTCATTTCGACTAACTGGAGCATCACAAGCAGTGCCAGGGTCCAAATCAATGAGGAGAGATGGCGCCAGCAGATGAAGGAGAATGTCTGAGCCTGACAGAGAAAGGGAGATTGCGGGATTGTGTCAGACCGCTCTTATTCGCTCTCACTTTCTGAATATAACAATACAACTAAAAGCAAATACCCAGTGAAAGTGTGAAAAGCAGGGTATTTTCATTTCATTTCTGCACTGACTGTTTCTCTTACATTTGTGGGATGCAGTTTTTATGTTGTATCACTTTGGGGCATTTTCTTCACCTCGCTCTGCTTGTCCTCCATATGTCCTCCAGTGCTTTTTTGCCATCTCCAGGATGATATTAGCCTCTCCCTTCCACTATTTGCCTCACATCATTAGCATTATTGTGTGTGAGTGTGTGTGTGTGTGTGTGTGTGTGTGTGTAGCAGAAGTAGAATGGACCTGAGCAGGAGCCAGCTCATCTCAGAAATGCATGTCCTAGTGCCAAACATGCAGGCTTTGGCAGGAGGCCTGCAGGGCCAATGCAGAATCTTTTCAACTTTCCACAAGCAGGATGAGGTGAGAAGTGCTAGTGCCTTCCCTCTGAATTTTTGCCCGAGCTATTGAGCAAGCTGACCCTGCCAGAATGCCTACTAATAAGCAAAAATAATATGGCAAGCGAGACAGCCATGGCCAGGAACTCACCCACACAAATCTTAAAAGTTTTTAAGAGCCTTTGTTACATTATGTATATGCATTAAGAAGCTGTGAGCTTTGACCTCTAATTAAGTCAAAATGTATATAAAAAAACAGAATGTATGAGGAAAGAGCGTTCACGATTATTTGAGAAAACTATTTTTATTTAGATTTTTTTAATGGTAAGAAAAACCTTTAGCTCAAAGCTGCCAGGTTCTCATGGATTGCTCAGTGCTCAGTCAGTTACGTCCAAGAGCATGAAAAAAATAATATAGTTGGCATGGACTCTGTGAAAATGCCTGAAGTTAAAAGCCTGCAAATGATAAAAGTCCAGTTCCAGCAGCCTTTTTTAGAATTTCAACTTGAGCCAACAGTATGGATTTTAACACCGGGTGCCACCTATTTGCATTTATTCCAAGACTAAATGAGAGTCGTACGACCAGCAGTCCACACTGCACCTGCTGTTAAAACAAATTAAACTTTTTGTGCTGAATTTTCAGCCAATGATACAGATGCTGGATAGGCAAAAATGGAATGTGCTTAAATGACACTGTGGGAATTTGAAAGACACTTGAATTTTGTCATTGTTTTTATTATTTCTGAGTTCATTTTAGGCTGAAGGAAATGTATCAACCTATTTTCTGGAGCAGAGATGGACTGTTCACTAGGCCATTTAATAATAACAAAATCACATTGCAATGTTTAAGAAAATAACCATAATGATACTGTGTGATTGCAGGAAATTATATCATGATAGGAGAGAAAAAAATTTAAATACTATATTAGGCATAATCATACTCGTTGATGGTTGGGAAATTCACCCTATATCCAAATTTTCTTGTAATTGAACATGTAACATTCTTTTATCAAAATGAATGGAATATGTACACTCTCTGTCTTCCCTCTACAACTCTTGGTCAATTAGGGTTTTGAGAATCAGAATCTGCTGAGCTTACAATATATATTTAGAACAGTCTCACTGAAAGTTATAATCCTCGAATGAAGCAACACATGGAATCTGTGTAAATACACTTTGAAATGTTGCATTTAACATTAGGCAAAAATCTGCAATGCAGTTATGTAATTAATTACATAAAACCCCTACTGAGTCGACAAGTTCCAGTTTTTCACCATGCAGGTGGTGATTGCTTTGAAAAAATCTATAGTTTGCCTTTACAGTTTCATAAAAACCAGTAATCAGTAACTGCTTGTGTTCAGACAGTACAGAGGAGGCGGGAGGCTTTGACTTTGGCATCGATGTGTAAATCTGGGTTTGTTTGGTCAAACTCTGTCTGTTTTTTTCAGCTCCTTCCAGGTGCTACATTCTGCTTTCAATGAGTGTTATTACAGTAGGAGAAAGGGAAGTGTGAGACATTTTTTTTCTCCTTTTCCATCCTTTATTGATTCGTGGCTTTTTGGATGCAGCTGTGCAAACGTATTGACAATGTTTTCACCCATGTCCAAAAAAACTATTTCTGTGTGTGATTTCTGCCTATGGCTTGTTTAAGGGGAGAGAGACAATGACTAACACTTCTTACTTTTACTTTTTGATTCATAAAGATTCCTTTTATGTGCTGACAGAACTGACACAATTTATAGCACATTAAATTTAGGCTGGCAGATATAAATGGAAGAATATACCTCAGAACTTGGGCTGGAGTGAAATAAAACAATGTGTGGGGAAAGGAATTTACAATGGATATTAAAAAGTCTGTAAAACAGCAGTTTTCGGTGGTATTAAACAAAGTTAAATCATCTCAGAACGTTTTTCCCCTTTAGTGTGAAATTACAATGTATAAAAATTTCAAAGAAACCTATCAGGAAAATTTTACAGAAAAATATGAAAAGTAAAAAAAGTTACAATAGTGTGCGCTTAAAATCATTGGCAATGTGGCTGTGTTCAGAATGATGTGAAACTAATGAGTAATTACTAAAATCTAATTACTAAAAGTAATTATCACATAGCAATCATCAATGAACTTATTCTGATTAACCAAACTGTTTCTGTGGGACTTTCTTTATCTGACTGCTGAAGCCATGGTCTTACAAAACATGCATGGTCTCGTTTTTGTTAAATGCTATTTGACTATGAAAGAGAAAAGAGATATAAAAGAATTTCCAAAACATTAGCTGTACCATGAAACATCATAAAAGCCATCATTGACAAATTGGAGGAAATTCAGCACTTCAGTTACATCACTAAGAACAGGATGTCCCTTTAAAATGTATAAAAGGACAAGACAAAAACTTAGCAGGAAGCCTGAAAAGAGACCTATAGCAACATTGTAGGAACTGCAAGAATATCTGACAAGTATTGATTACTCTCTGCATGTGGCAACAATCTCTCATATTCATTACATGTCTTTGGCTGAGGTGTCTATATATGAGCCCTTTCAAAAAAAACATCCACCACGCAACTAAATCTCACCATGTGGTAAAATGTGTAAAAAGCACAACACCAAAGAACACCTTGCCCATGGTGAAGGGTGCAGGTGGCAGCGTCTATGCTTAAGGACCGATTTTCTTTAGCCAGAACAGGAGCTTTTATCAAAATGGAAGGAATCATGAATATATGAAAATATCTAATATTATTGCTCAACCTTCAGGGGTCTGCTCCTGCAGATGAAGATGAAAAGGAATTTTTACATTTCAGCATGGCAGTGATCCAAGGCATACACCCTAATATCGTAATTATTATTCCTTGTGATTTCACAATGAGGATGAAGAAACAGTTCTGAAATGATCTTGGTTTTATTATTTATTTATTTTTACATAAAAAAAAAAAACCTGACATTGAAATAGTGGTGTATGTATGTATGTGTGTGTATAGATATAGATATATATAGATATATATATATATATATATATATATATATATATATATATATATATATATATATATATATATATAGATATATATATATAGAGAGAGAGAGAGAGAGAGAGAGAGAGAGAGAGAGAGAGAGAGAGAGAGAGAGAGAGAGAGAGAGAGAGAGAGAGAGAGAGAGAGAGATTTAACTTTTCTTACCTTGTTCCTAGCAAACCTTTTTTCTCTTTGTGCCCTTACATTAAACATTTATATCAGTTATTACCTAACACATGAAGTATTGTTTCTACCTCTGATTAAAGATGTACATTTGTTAATATATTACAGAAACATCAGTCACAACAGAATAACTTGCTGAACTTTAAAACAAAAACAAACAAACAAACAAAAAAAAAAAACTATCCAATACCTGATAAGATTTCAATTTCGAAGAACACCTTTTCGGTTATAAGTTTAATCTACCCTAAGCATATTCATAACAGTGACTGTCGTTACTTAATTTGTTCTGACCTGTGTTCTGATCATCCCTGGGCTCCCTGGTATCCTCAGCTTGACTGTTTATTGTGCTATTCATCATTTTTCTCATGTCAGTCAGATATTAGAAAGTCAAAGAAATGAACATCTGGCTATGCTAAATTACTCTTAGTTGTGAATGTCCTGTTATGCACTTGTGTTTTACTGTCTCATGTTCCCGGCTCTGGATCCACCCTGACTGGTATTAAACTGTTACTCCAAAATTACTACAAAAGGAAAATAAATTATCTAAAATTCTTTTATGCATGAATAGTATCAAAAGGAACAATCTGCCCTCTTTGAGTAACATGACTGACCTGGCTAGTATTGCTTACACACTGTGAGAAGTTTTGGAACAAACAGAGCTTAGCTAATGTTCAGATAATTCCACTAATGTTCCAGCCCTGTATGGTGTGGAGGAGGGTTTTGAAGGGAAAATATTTCAATTTAAGCTGCCATCAAAAGACAAAAAAAAAAAAAACAGATGAGAGGAGTAGAGTTGTGAATAAAGAGGAAAAGGTGAGAGCAAGGGGTCTGCTATGTGTAAGGAGAACCGTGTAGAAGATAAGGCCTGACAATTGTCCAGGCTGGTATGTAAATACACAGGACAGGCAAAATGCTTCAAAGAAACTTTGTCAAATATCCATCATTCTCCTACTCTTATAGAAGAAAGTCTGTTTTATAACTCTGATCTCCCTCCCACCTTCTCCTACCTCAAAGTTTTCTCCGTCAGTGCTAAGTGGTAAACACTTTCATGTCAGGACAACCTGCTCAGGATCTTCATGAATTATAACTACATCAAATACATCAAATGATAAATGCTTCAGGAGTGTTGAAATGTTCCTTGTGCTTTTAAAAGGTAGACTAAAAGCAGCCACGGTTATGATTAAACATTCACAATGCTCTTTAAGGACTGTATTAAGTATGATTGATCTGATATGGACAGACTTTTAATGTGCCATACAGCCACTTTAATAGGAACACCTGTGCTCATGTAATTATCTAATATAGCACTAATGTAGCAACAGTACAATGCATAAAATGTTGTTACAAAAAAGCAGCTTTTTTGCGTATCTGTACTTTACTAAAGTATTTTAATTCGTGAAGAATTTTACTTTAATTTCACTACATTTCAAGGTAAAATATCGTACTTATTAATCAACTACATTTTGAGAAATTAGTCGTTCCTTCTTATTTATAAGTGGATAAAAACTTGTGAAACATTCAGCAAGCCACCAATCAGGGTAGAACATGTGCTGTTTTTAACTTGTTTTGATTGCCACTTGGTGGTGTCCACTTAGCTCGAACATACAGTTCAGCATCAGTTCAACAGTAAGCAGAACATTTCGAGAGGAATAAATGATGGAAGAAACTCCTGTCTCGAACTTGAACTCTGGCTTTTTTTTCTGAAGTAGTTGAAAAAAAAGTTTTGGGCTCATGATAATTTTATTAGATATGAATCAGTTTTTGATTCATTATTATCATTCTATTAATAGATTGGCGTGCTAAGAGTAACATTAGTGTCTTTTCACAAAAACTAAATTGATTCAAAGGGTCTTGTGATAAAAATTATAATAGGAACATTATAGCCATAATTAATCCTAGTACTTAAGTACATTTAAAAGCAAATACTTTTGTACTTTTACAAGTACGTAAGTTTAAAGGGGAACTTTTACTTTTACTGGAGTAATATTTTACCTACTGTATCTCTATTTTTACTCAAGTACATGCTGTGTGTACTTTGTCCACCATTGATGAATATTACGAACAACAGAACGTGCAAAAATGTGTTTTCAATGACTCTGACTGTGGAAAAATATCCAAATGACAGCAAAGGCCTGAGAATATATTTCCTGGTCTTTATTCAGTCTTTATTTAAATGAGAATATTCCCACTCCAGCCTCAGATTCTTGTTCTTTACTGCCAGGAGGGAACCCAGTGTAATTTTCTGCTCCCTAAGGTTAGATGTATTCTTGGATGCTTTTCTGCTCAACACAGTTGTAACGTGATTATTTAAACTACTAAACAATTCTTTTCAGTTCAAACCAGTTTGTCCATTCTCCTCTTGCTTCTCTTATTAACAAGGTGCTTTTGCCCACTGAACACCTGCTCACTGCATTTTTACCTTTTTATTTTAATTATTTTTAGAAATTATTTATTTATCATGCTGTGCAAAGACTAGAGGTGGATACAACCCCAGGGGATGTTCTGAAATACTCAAACCAACCCATCTGGCAACAGAAACGATGCCACAGTCTGTGTCAATAAGATCACACTTTCGCCTCATTCTGAATTTCAATTAACTAAAGCTCTTGAACTGTATCTACATTTTGTGCATTAGACTGCTGCCAAATGATTAGCTGATTGAATAATTTCAAGAGTGAGCAGATGTACAGGTGAGTGTATGTGAAGAGGAATAAAGAAAAATACAGCACAAAAGTCTAATGGTGTTTCTCTGACGGCTTTAAAAGCTGAAATGTAGCATTCAGGTTTGTGATTTGTGTCCTGCACCCAGTGCAGGTTTTTATTTCTTTTTGCACCTCTGCTCTTGACCTGTGAGCTGAAATGTGTACTGTAGGTTTCAAAAAAGCAGTTCTGAATCAGACTAAGCCATTTTTCTGTGACTGTATTAGCAAGCTACACTAATGCAATCAAAAGCCATGGCAGATATTTCCGTGTTTTAAGACCTTTATTCTTCTGTTCTTTTGCTGGATTTTCAAAAGCTTCCATGAGTCAAATATTCTATGTTTGAAACTGTATAGGTTTCAACAGTTTCCTATTTAACCCATTCAAAGGTCCATGATAAATGACTAATTAGTCAAACAAAGACTAGTAATCAAATGTCCCATACGACAAGCAAAAAACAAGGTTTCTTTTCTAAATCAGTCGTAAATATAGGAAAGGCAGTCTCTTTTCATGACCATTGACAAGTAATGTTTGCAGCTGCTTGGACAGAGGCCACCCTGGGCAAGAGGTGACTGCCCTTCTCAGCAGTTTGCATTTAAAACAGGAAGTCCTACATGACAAACTGTGAAAGTATAGAAAGAATCCATGGGAATTTGGAAAAGTTGGATTCAAATCAACTATTTTGGTCCAGTGTAACTCTGCGTTTCTAAATATGGTGTAAAAATATGAGATTAGAACATGAATGTGATTGCTGCCATAGGTGCTAATGCCTATTCCTTTTGTATCCTAATAGGGAAGGGAGGCTTAGAAGGGCTCAAACTCAGCAGCTTATCAAATATGAAAAAGTGACCAAATTAAACTGTGCTGGTTTGATATATTTCGCCAGCAGTCGAAAATTTCAACTGACATCAGAGTCTGACGAGCCGGTGCTGATTTCATTCAGCCAACTGGTTATTAATTTCCCACTGCAATTTGCCCAGATTTAATTATTGATGTGCTCTTTGTCGCTGGGTGGTTATTATGCGATTTTCATTCGCCGGGAAAAAATGTCAAAGACCATGAGAACAGATGGAGAACAGAGAGTTGGCTTTAGTTTTTTGTTGCCAATCTTTTTTTACAAGACAAACTATTCGTATATCTTGTTTACTTAAATGTGCGTAAATATTGAATGCATTTTGGCATTGAACATATTCCGAGAGTGAAAATGCATAACTATATTCTAACAACATGCATTGCTCACTATATTAGGCAGTTGTGCTTACTAATAAATTAATCTCAGATTAAAGCAGTCACTTATAGCCACACATCCATTATGGTTTAGCCATGCTGTGCATTTACCCTTGCAAGACAATGTCGTCCTGCTGTTACAACCATGCTGTGGCTGTGTAGACATAGGCTTTGGCAAATCTCTTCGTTTTCTCTGCTTGTCATCTTTTTGAACTTTAAATTGTTTTTTTTTTTTTTTGGTTTTTTTTGCAGCATGACAGCAAATCGTTAAATAATTGTCCATTTGATATTTCAGTCTTCACATTCAAACACCCATACAGCTCACACAGCTTGGCACAATACATCATTGTCCCATCATTCAGCACCATTTAAAAGGTATGCACCTCCACACTACACTGCTAAAATCTTTTAGCACAGATCTTGGCTATAGCTAGTGAAGAGGAGTATGTGGTAATGAGGAGAGTGTGTGTGTTAGGGGTGAGGGTGCTAGAACGGGCAAGCGCATGTGTTTTGGGCAGAGCTTAGTATACGGGGAGGAAGCGGAATGCATATGTGCACCCGCTTGTGTAGGGATCAGGGTTGTAAGACAATGAGGATAAGGCATTGGCAGTCTTGTCACATCCATCATGGCGGTGATCAGTGCAGGGGAACCGGCCGTCTCAATAGGGAACTGTGTTAAAGAATGAAATCAGGCAGGATCAAGGAGGTCCTATTGAAATGTATAGATCTTGAAGGTTCAGTGTTTTTGATTGATACTCTGCTATTCTAGGTGGAAATTGGGTCGAGCTCAAGCACCTCAATCAGGCACAGCAAATATGGAGAGAATGTTGCGACAAATAGAGCACAACTAAGGTTTTTTTCATCTGTTTTTTTGTAGTGACATGCTTGATGCAACGTCAGTAGTGCCACATGTCACTCATTTTAGCAGAGAATATGCCTTGCTTGCAGCAAGTAGCAGATGCTACAATATGCCCAAAAGACATTGATGTTGTCTCGGGAAAGGCTCCTCATTTGTAATATTCATGGATCATAATTAGTTGTCACACCTGATAACAGTCATGCACAACTGATGCAACTGAGTTTTCAGCCGAAGCAGGCTTTTTACGTATTATCACACTGAATGGAATTCAATTTTTTAAATGTAGAATTGTCTCACATTCTGGTTAATAAATAATAACATCTGACTATTATTTATTTTCACATTACACATTAGCACTGGACACAGAGCACCTTTGGCCAGTCTTTTTGAAAAAATTTGACTGCAAACACGTACACACAGTTACATGACTGTGAATTTCTTAAAACTAAGTGAGATGAGATTGCAAAAATTCATCGGAGAGTACTGTTCTATTACACTCATTATCGTCTCCACAACTGCCATTTTAACTGTTATGACTTTCATCTCTAAAACTGACTTCAATTTCACCATGTTTCTTAAAGACTCACTGGGAGTCAAGGGATTCCACCATCGTAAAAATTCGATTTTTCTGCATTTTTATTCGGTATCATGTTGCATTTTATGAACAGCAGTCTGTTATTTACTAACTAAATTTTGTTGCAGCAAAGGAATGAAAGTGCAGCAAATCAAAGTGTCACTCAAAAAATTATACACTATACACTATAGAGTACAGTGTAGAGTGTTATAATGACCAATATTTCATAGGGAGAAGGCAGGTAATTATAGGTGTGTGTTTTGGGCAGTTTTTCTTTGAAATGTAACGCTTGTCAGGGCAATTTGCTATTCAGACATTTCATCATCTCCCCAATGAAACCGAGCATTGCTGCTTCACTGCCAGGTGGATGGTTGCTCCCCTAAGGGTGGCAAAGTCCCAGGAACCCCATTGTGGCTCTCACCAAACATGGCACACAGTGCTGCTTTCACAGACCCACTTCTCAGAATGCGCTTTGGGAATGGCAGTGGAGGACTGGCTTTGTTTCAGTGTGGTGAAAAGAGGGGGGCTGCCATAGTTAAGGTCAGGGTTAAGCTGACGGACTCCTCTACAAACGGCTTCAAAGACAAGATGCTAATGACCCCAACTATGACTCACTACATAGGCATTTCTCACAAACAACCCCCACTCGTATCCAAGCACACTCTCTCTCTCTGTCACTATGTTGGACAGCTTTTCAGTCTGTGTAAATGGCGGGGGTTTGTTTGGTATGACGTCACACCATCATCGTATCTTAGTGAGTGAGATCCAGCATAATAGGCTTTTGGGGACAGGGTGAAAATCATGAGTGACAGTCTCATTCAAAACATTTGAGCCATGATGCTATTGCTGAATGAAGGCCCATCTGGGATATGGAGCATTTCGCTTATTGTTGATGTTTTGGTATTTTTTTTGCACACTGGTTCATCTATTACAATAAACAAATCGTATTTAAATATAGGTTCAGTACTGCCTCTAATTGCCTAAGTGACTACACTACATCCTCTTTAGCACAGAGCTCTGTATAGAGAAAAAGGAGCCAGAACAGTTAATTCTGTGCAGTTGGTATGTACTTTACTGACTAGAAAGTGGAGAACAAGTTTTTTTACATTGTCTCTGCTTTGTGCCAATGTTTTTTACTCTTGCACACACTAGGCTGAGCAGAAGACTATTTTTAGGTGAGACGGAGTAGAATGAGTGCTGTTAGTCAGAAGATTGCGGAAAATGTAGCTCTGATTTTGTCTAAAGCTAAGAGAACAAGACAGTGGAGTTGAGACTTAATTTCACAGTATATACTACTGTATGAACGAATGTATGTATGCTTGTTTGTATATGTGTCCATAAGAACATACGTATATAATTTCCAAAAGAAATGTGACAATGGTGCATTAAAAAAAAAAAAAAAGTCTAGTACCAACAAAATGGATTTGAAAGGAAGCTTTTCTGATGGCTTATACACAGACCAGGCATAACATTATGACCAGTGAGTGAATAAACTGATTATCTCTTCATCATGACCAGTGGGTGGGAAATATTTGGCAGCAAGTGAACATTTTGTCCTCAAAGTTGATGTGTTAAAAGCAGAAAAAATAGGCAAGCGTAAGGATTTAAGCGAGTTTAGACGACTGGGTCAGAACATCTCCAAATCTGCAGCTACTGCTCTCTGTCTGCAGTGGTCAGTATTAATCAAAAGTGTTCCATGGAAGGAACCGTGTTAACCGGCGACAGGGTCATGGACGGCCAAGGCTCATGGATGCACAGGTGGAGCAGAGGCTGGCTCGAGTGGTCCGATACAACAGACGAACTACTGTAGCTAAATTGTTGAAGAAGTTAATGCTGTTAATGCTTGATGGGTCAGAATTGTTTAGGCAGCAAAAGTGGGATCACCACAATATCAGGCAAGTGGTCAGTAACCATAAAGTTATGCCTGGTTGGTGTAGGTACCTCATCAGTGTGTGTATGTGTGAGTTCTTTTGGCTGCTCTAGACCGTTTCTGTTTGTCTCTATAATTGAATACTGGACCAGCTGCTCCTGGACCAGCTGGGTTTGATTGGGACAAGGAAAATGGAAACACCAAATCTGTTGAAAGGAGGGGAGACTAGATTTCTCTGGCTGGAAAAAGGAAGCTAGGCAAAAGGCATTTACATGCTAATTTCATCTGGTTTCCTAACGCTTTCCTCGCCTTAGCCTTTTAAGCCATAGCCACTCTTATTTAGCTGTTTACATAATAAACACGCATCAGTAAGGTTAATGTCATTTAACACATTTGGCTTAGTGCAATATTGCTGTGCACAGTTGTGTAACATGCCTTGAGCTGAACTTCTGCTGGCTGCTAGTGAATGCCGCTAGTCACTTTTCAACATGTATTTCGGTTTCCTAGGCGACAGAATGGGGCCCAGACGAAGACACCAGGAGGTCCTGTCAAAGCAAAGGAAAGACAGAGGTAACTTCAGAACCCCAGAATTTACAGCTGAATATTATTTATTTTTCTAAAATAGCGCTATCCCATTGGACAGAGGAAAGTGAATAGGTTTGCCTTGTAGGAGGAAATTTAGCCAGTGTTTGCTAAAGTACAATCTCCAATAATGTGCTGTGAATAATAACTAATTTATGCCACATCAGTGCTTGTGTGCAGCTTTAATATGCTGATTAAAACACAGCATTTACTAGGTGCTTATGATGGCTCTTTTTAGCAATTCGGCATCCCAGACATCAGGTCCCCCTGTGGTGCTGATAAGAAATAGTGTGATCAAGTTGTCTTAAGGGATTGATTACTGTGCTACTTTTATCTAAGAAGCACTGTAGAAAAAAGAGCTAACCAGCAAAAAAAAGAAATCTCATTTGCAAAATCTGAACATCAGGTCTGACCTCAGTTCATTTTAGTTTTTAAAATTTCTGTAAAGGAATAATGTTTTTTTTTTATAGCTCATAAGTGCAATTAAAATGCAGATATTGAAAGGAATATGCTCAGGGATTACGTGGCCTTTTCAGTTTGGAAGTGTTTCCAGCCATTCACTCAATTCCCAACAACCACGACTTTCTTCCTGTTTGGGCTGAGATGTTAGTTGCTTACCCTCTAATTAAGGAACCATAGAACAAAACAGCAGCCTATCTGTAACCATCACCTAAAGTGGAGAACATAAACTACTGTCAGTTTCCCAGTGCATATATATTCCATGCACTTTTCTCTCCAAGACACTCCATCACTCTAAGTTTGAAGAACTGTGCATTCGAAGCAAAGCTCAGAAGCAGCTGAATGTCGTGATTGTCTGTTGTTGTGGCACTTGTTATTAACTGATAATTACTGGATGACTAAATTACTCGAATGTAGGTGGGGAAATGTGGTATTTAAGGAAACAGCACTGTTGTAACATGACAGGGTAAACTTTTTCTGCAGATAGAGTGTCAAAACTACATCCGAGTACTTCTTGTTAACAAGACGGAGGTCATGACCTGTGGCACTAATGCTTTCCAGCCTCTGTGCATCATCAGAGAGGTATGTAATGGTAGTACTTACTCAGCAATTAAGAAATGCTAGATTTTATAACATGTTTTTTTTTTTTTATGATTTAGAGCATATCAGATTGATTCTAACATTTTCTTCCTTACTGTTTCAGGTGGGGAATATGAGCAGGATATTGGAACGGGTAAATGGTGTGGCACGCTGCCCCTATGACCCTCGCCATAACTCTACGGCGGTTGTGACAGACAGCGGAGAGCTGTACGCTGCCACGGTCATCGACTTCTCTGGCAGGGACCCAGTTATTTACCGCAGCTTGGGAAACATGCCTCCGCTGAGGACCGCCCAGTACAATTCCAAATGGCTCAATGGTATGAGTAACATGAGGTCTTTGCTGGTTTAAATTTCATTGTGTTGACCAGTGTAATATTTTGCACAATTACCAATTACGGGTTTGATTGCTAGGAATACATGTGGCTTTCTTGTGTGTAAATTTTTTGCATAAAAGTATATATTTCAGATCTAGGTGGTGAATCTCATGTCTCTCGTGTCTTCATGTTATTTACTTTAAGCGAGACAGGTGTTAAAACATACTTATACAGCAGCAAGCAGCTTTTGCCTCAGGTGGAACAGATCAGCTCTCTGCCAGGCAGTGGTATAATTATTCCTCACAGTAGGAAGAGGGTGAAATTGCTGCCGCAATGCTCTGCTCTACCAGAGACACCCACCTAACTTCACTGTGGGAGATTTGAAGTGAGGGGCTGCAGAGGAAAAAAGAAAGAGAGAGAGAGAAAGAGAGAGAGAGAGAGAGAGAGAGAGAGAGAGAGAGAGAGAGAGAGAGAGAGAGAGAGAGAGAGAGAGAGAGAGAGAGAGAGAGAGAGAGAGGTAGAGTTAATACACACATGTGCACATCCCCCCCCCCATCTGACATATAAAAGCACAAAGGCTCAATTCTATGCCTCAGTGGGAAAAAATAATCCGTCAGACTCATGTTGCTGTGCCCAAATTCAGCTCTCAGCATATCCCACCTGTAAAAAAAAAAAAGCACTTACACACCAAGCCAGTGGGATGTGAAGATAACCCTTTCAAATGTGAAGTGTGAATTAAAATCTCATTTCCATTCATAAGCCTGCTCCCGTGGGGGGTCAGGAAGGAACGTCACAGACCTCTGGGGTCCTGATTCACCTGGTCTGTTGTTGCACTGTGCACTGACATATAAGGTGCTGACTGACTACATTTTAATAATAAAATGAATCAGAATGGGACTGGAATAAGCCCTGGGTTTTGGCTCTCTCATGATATGTAGATGTCTGTGCTACCTGAGAGGCACACACACACACACACACACACACACACACACACACACACACACACACACACACACACACACACACACACAGGAACCCTGATGGAACTGATCTGTTCATGTTAATGTGCAAGAAAAAAAGAAATTGTCATACACTCGCCCACATATATCTGTCATGCACATGCATACAAACATGGGTACACTTACACAACATGAGCAGTCTGGCCAAGTTCTCAGTCACTGAAATATCTGCTTGTTGGAAGTATACACTGCACTATTTGTAGCAATAATAATTACTACATACTGTATGTTGATGGCTAATAATAAACTTTGAAGCAAAATAAATATGTATAAACATTGGTGTATTCGGCTTGTACTTACACATCTTTATGATTACTTAATATAAAAAAGGGTTTTCCCTTTGTTTAATACTATTTTTTCATTTCCATCTGTACTCAGCGAAAACCTCGTTCTTCATGCCAGTGTATGATGGTCCTGGATACTGTAGCTTCCAGTTTATTTAAAGAATGACCCTGATGCTGCTATTGAAGATCTTTCCAGCACACTGGGCACTGCTTAACTCTTTAGTAAACAGCTGTAGGAGGGTAGAGATGTATCTTCTCATATAGAGGAGGATGGGTTCTCCTTTTGAATCTGGTTTCCCTCAAAGGTTGCATCAAGGAGTTTTCCTTGCCTCTGGTTTGGTCATTAAGGATAAGTTTTTAATTAATAAATTGACTATTGTGTGTTTGAAAGGTATAGTGTGTAAAGTGTATAATTAGACAAAAACAACAGGTCAACCCCTTAAATCTGACCTCTTATTCATTTGTAAACTTGGATTATTATCATGTTATTCCAGTGTCCATGTGGGTTTTCTTCTTTGTTCTCTGGATTCATTCACATGCCATTAGAATTAGAAGCATTCCTTTATTTTTAAATGAGTGTGAATGAATGAGTGCACTAAATCAATATAAATATCCCCACAGTAATGATCAGAATATATATTTTTTCTTTCTCTCAGAGCCTCAGTTCATCTCAGCGTACGACATTGGACTCTTTACCTTCTTTTTTCTGAGGGAGAATGCAGTGGAGCATGACTGTGGGAAGACAGTGTATTCTCGGGTGGCGCGTGTCTGTAAGAATGACATTGGTGGCCGCTTCCTGCTCGAGGATACATGGACCACTTTCACCAAGGCTCGGCTGAACTGCTCTCGCTCTGGAGAGATCCCCTTCTACTACAATGAGCTCCAGAGCACTTTCTACCTGCCTGAGCAGGACCTCATATATGGCATCTTTACCACCAATGTGTGAGTGCACTCTATAGTCAAGCTAATAAGTAAGAGATAATAAATGAGATTTGTGTATATAGCCACCTACTAGTGTTTAAGCATACAGTTTAATGTTAAACTTGGAACTACACCGCCAAGCATCTTTTCTTTCTCTTTTCACTGTTGCACAGGAAGCACAGGCTTCGATGGAGACCAAAATTGGACAGTGAAATAGACACAGCATTTTCTTTCTTCTGTTTTCCAGCAGATCATTGTTGCTAGCAGCAGGACAGAGTCTGTGGGGCTGTAACTCTGAGTCCTCTTGTTACCCCCCCAGGTTTTGTAAGCTATTATTTAACGGTCTTTACAACAAAGGCAGTAATGAAGCTTAATTATAGTTCAAGCGTAAACCACTATTTATGCTCGTTGATATGATTATATTTCCGCGCGCTTACATAGGCTCATTGATTTGAAATTGTGAGAGGTTTTGTGATTGTGAGTGGACCCTTTTTTTAGACCAATTTTCTATGGCCATGAAATAAAAGTAGGGGGACTATTTGCTTGCGTGGCATGTTTTTTAAATTGCAAGGCTAGTACTTTTTTTTCAAAACTATTAGTGCTCTTTTTGGGCAATTGTTACCCAATACCCATCTTCCAGGGAGTCCAGATTCATTGCTACTGGTTGTAAATTGTACATTTGCTGATTCGTATGAAAAGAGAAAGGGCCTTCCTGTAAAAAGGGCTGTGCCTCAGTACTGTTTGACCTCCTGATTAGTGGCATAATGGAAAGAGCATTGCACACAAGCACACGCACACAAGCACACACACATATACACACAAACTCCAGTAGATGGGATTCAGTAATGAAATCATAAGAGCAGTGTCTCCATCTGTCTGCTGTAAATTGAACACCTTCAGTATGGACTTCTGGAATCTGAGGTTATAAGAGGAGCACAGAGGGTGAGAAATTATGTGGGAGAGAGAAAATGTGGATGTGCAAGTAATAGGTCTACCTAGTTGGTAAAGACTGAGTTGGCAAGACTGGCCCAATCTCACAGTGAATTAGTGCCTAAAGGTCTGCAAGCACTACAGACCCTCATAATGAACTCACAGTGTTTATGGCTCAGCGACTTGCAGCACCAAGTCGCACTTTGTCAGTGCTTTCCTACACAGCTATAAGCAGTGCTAATCGTACAGCATCGCTGAGCCCAAGCACTAAAACACACTTTAATTTATCTTCTCATTTTGCCCCATGTGACTGCTTATACTACAGTGCTTCATCACACATAATGACTTCATAATTTTATTTCTCAGGACATCATTTGAATCAGGAGACCTTTCCGGGAGCATGATGCCTTTGCATTTGTTCATCCTTTGCAAAAACGTTCTTCATCCAAATTGAATCCAGAGGTGATATAAAGACACTTTGGGTACTTTGTTACCTGAGCTTGGAACCTTTTCCAAAACATATTCCATCAATGACAATTGAATTAGCTTGGTTAAAGTAAAAAGTATTAGGCCTGTCATAGAGAAATAATCACTAGGATTTCTTAATGTCCTTGCCACACTTCATCCAACCACAGATATTATAGATACACAGAAACACAGAGACTCTTATGCTCTAGATGTTGGAATAAGAACATATGGAAGACTGTGCGGGACTGGAGTTTAAGACGTCAGGCACTTTTGTGCAATTTGACTGGCAGGCTGTAACACATGAACAACTTTACATTATATTCAGGCTGGTTTCCTTTCCCATTTGAGATGCTGATAAATATAAAATCTGCTAAATTATATATAATATGAGCTAAGGTGCTTTCTCCATTTCGACCATACTGTGTATAGTTCAGGTTAGAGAAGCTTTCTTTCTTTCTTTCTTTCTTTCTTTCTTTCTTTCTTTCTTTCTTTCTTTCTTTCTTTCTTTCTTTCTTTCTTTCTTTCTTTCTTTCTTTCTTTCTTTCTTTCTTTCTTTCTTTCTTTCTTTCTATATAAAAATGTTGTAGGAGGTCATGTGAAAGAAGCCCTTGTTAATGTTCTGTGGACATAGGAGACACGTTATACTTTGAGAGATTGCACAGCAAACAAGCAAGATGACACTGCACTTTAAAAGAAAGAAACTGTGGATTGGAATTTAGCAGCAAGTTATTGCTACTAAGACCGGTTTGCCTATTATTATACACAAAAGGTGTATTAAGTGATTGGTGAATAAAAAATAAAAAGAATTATGAGTAGAATTATGTGTTATTATTCATTTAAGCAGAATGTAAGTATCTTCTTGAGTAATGCAGAAATCACACATTTTTTCTTAGCAAAAAAAAAAAGAAAAAACTGTTTGCAGCCAGGTATATCAGTAATGCTTAGTTCCAAGAAGATCACGCTGCAACTACATTTAAGTCTCGTTCACACACAGTTAAATTTGGAAATGCTTTGTGAAGGTTAATCAGGAGTTCTGACTCACTGAAACGCAGGCCCACCCTCAATGTTAAATCAATGATGTGGAGCAGTTAAAATAATCCTCTCTGCTCTTCGACCTGCTACTTTTTTCTTCCAGTTGCCTGCTATTATTACACTAATGATTAAAAAGGGCTGATTAACAGCAGGCTCCTGCAAGCGGGACTTTACGAACAAAATAAGTTTTATATAGCATAGAGCCAAAGCTGATGCAGCATTTTTTCTGTTGATTATTTTAATGCTTCTGCTAAGGAAAAAAGGGCCATAATCATGAATCAGTATGTTCACGCTGCCTTGATGAAAGCATCAAAGGAAAAACAGCAACTTGATGAAAGCGTCATGTCAAAACCTGCTTAGAGTAGGGCACCTCGGTGTAAGCAAGCTTCTCTTCTTACTCCAGCTCACTACCGGCTAATCTGCTTAACACCCCATATCTCATCACTACCCAATTTGCTAGATGTAAAGGATCTTACTGTCTTTTGCTAGTCATGAGAGCTGCATGGTCAAGCCTTCTTACTCCTGCTGGCACTGCCCTTCCTCTCACACTTTCATTCACAGCATGTGGCCCCTGTCACAAAGCTTCACCCTAAGCCCTCTTATGCAGGTTCTATTGGTACTTTTCCAGACTCCATAACCACAGCCCAATTCATGCTCCACAGTCTGGCAGGGCTCGATTCCCTGCTGGAGCTCAGCCGTGGAGACCATCTGTCCACGGCTCTGCTGCTAGCACCCTAGTTATTGCAGCTCATTTGTCAGTGGTCTCTGCAGCCCATGCTTGTTTTGAGTCAGCTCAAAACACACATTTACTCGTCTGGATATTTTCTATTCGCTAAAGATACCATTTGGCTTCGAATCACCTGTCTTTCTTCAGTCATACTGATGGTAGATGATTCATTATTATTTTACAAGGTTTGAGCTGAAGGAAGATGGTGATTTTCATATACTGTAGTTGTTTTCCCTATCCTAATTATTTGTCAGCAGAGGAATTGGTGGCATGGATAACTATGTAGCTGTGTGCAGAGGTTAACACAGGATTCAGTGGCATTTACCTAACAGTTGCAGTGCGCATCAGCAGTAATTTCACAGTGCGAGTGCCTGTGTGTTCTTCTCAATGTGGCAGCAACTAAAATAGATTTAACTGTATGCGACTTTATAACATTCCCACATTGAAATCTTAGATGAAACTCAATTTTAAGCCAAAGGCTTAACTATCCACTGCTGGAACTCAGCTAAAATGCTTCACCTAAGCAAGACACACAGCTTAGCTCACCTCACCTATGTTGTGGAAATGATTGTCATATTGCTTCAAAGTCTAACCCATTATTTTACCTTTGTTTAGTTATTTTGTTCTCTTTCTCACATTACCTTGTACCTCTCTATTGATCATGCAGGAACAGTATAGCTGCATCAGCAGTTTGTGCGTACAACCTTAGTGCCATCACACGTGCATTCAACGGGCCCTTCCGCTCCCAGGAAAACCCACGCTCCACCTGGCTGCCAACTTTTAACCCCATACCCAACTTCCAGGTACACCTTAAATCTATTTATTTTCTTCTGTTCTCTGAATACCTTTACCTGACCTCCATAGCTGTGAAGCTATACTGGATAAATATCATATTGCCAACTGGAAGTACTATTTAATGATGTATTATTACTTTGCTTTGTCAGTATGTCAGATGTAGCCTATTATTAAATAACATTTTATGCACAAACTTACACAGTTTAACACTTACATATGATATGCTACTCAGATTTATTATGACTTGTTACAGTGTGGTACCATTGAGGACGAGGGACCAAATGAGGGTCTAACTGAGCGCAGCCTGCAGGATGCCCAGAGACTCTACCTCATGAATGATGTGGTACAGCCTGTTTCTGTCAACCCACTGGTATGGCAGGATAACGTGCGCTTCTCCAAGCTGGTGGTGGATATTGTGCAGGGCCAGGACACACTTCACCATGTCATGTACATTGGCACAGGTGAGCAAACCTGCAGGCTAAGAAAGCTAAGCCAGCATGTGTTAACTAATGTATTAAATACATTATTGTATTAGAGCCCTACTGAGTTGAAGTTTGTTTGACAAGTCTGCATTATAAATAGAAATTTAGCTCAGACAGTGTCATAACCATAATCAGGGGTTTTTAAATAATTTATAAACTAAAATTTCATTTCAATATTTCCTCCATTATGTCAGAGTATGGGACCATTTTGAAGGCTCTGGCCACCACCAGTAAGAGTCTACAAGGCTGCTATTTGGAGGAGATGCAGCTCCACCCCCCTGGTGTAAAGGAGCCAATCCTAAGCCTCCAGATTCTCCATGGCGACAGGACACTCTTTGTCGGTCTGAATGACCGAGTGCTAAAAATTCCCCTGGCTAGATGCTCCAGCTACAAAACTGAACAGTAAGCACATCTGTGATTCCCTAATGTTTAGAAATAAGAAATAATCCTTTCTCTATGACACAGTGTGGTTTTAAAATCATGATATATTCAACCCACCTCATATTGTCTGTTCTTCAGAACATGAAGTCCTTTTTTTTCCTCAGTTTCGCATCATAGAGTTATCTCACACTCCTCCTCTGTAGAATGTACAGTGTAGCTATAGTTGGGACTGAAAGCTCTCCTGGATGACAAAAGCAGAGAAGACTATCAAAGTGTTCTCTCGGTCTGGGTCCACTGCCTGACTGAGGTAGGGACGGGAGTCAAGCTCAATTTAGCAGAATGTTGCAAAGGATGGTTTGTCAGCTGTGCTCTGGTACGGCTGTCTGAAAGAGATATATCTAATAGAAAACAAACACTCAGGTATGTACATAATGAGAGGAGGAGGGTGATTGTGGTATTGGAGAAAGGTAAAGGAAAAGACATTGAAATATTGTTAATAAATATTTTCATCCGTCTAGTACAGGATTGATATAATATGTTCTATTTTATATATATATATATATATATATATATATATATATATATATATATATATATATATATATATATATATATATATATATATACACACAGTGGAACCTCGGAACTCGCGAGGGTTAGGGACCAAGACCGGTCGCGAGTTCCGAATTTTCGCAACCTTTTGATACGCCCCTTCCAGTAAAAACCCAAAGAACACTATACGAAATCGATTTAAATGAGTAAATAACACTATTTCACTCCATAACACTTAATTATTAGACAATTTTAATGAGATAAATATATATATATATATATATATATATATATATATATATATATATATATATATATATACTATATGGACAAATGTTTGTGGACACTGCTTTTTCTACATCTCATTACACAATTAATTCCCATTTGCTATGATAATAACCAAAATAACATCTTCTGGGACAGTGTTCCACTTTAATTTATTGTGTTATGTTTTGTGTTAATTCAGCCACAAGGATGTTAATAAAGTCATATGCAGATTCAGGGTGAGGATGCCTGGGGTGCAGTCAGCATTCCAACTTATCCCAAAGGTGTTCAGTAGGGTCAAGGTCAGAGCTATATAGCCGTCCACTCAAGATCTACCACTCTAACCTATGTAAATAGTAAACATCTTTATGAATTATTTTCTGCAGAGGAGCATTGTAATGCTGGAAGAGGTTTGGCTTACCTAGTTAAAGTGAAGGGAATATGGGTATAATGCTACTGCATCCAAAGACTTCTTATACAACTGTGTCTCCAACTGTGTGGTAACAGTTTAAGAAAGAAACATCAGTTTTGGAAAGATAAGTCCGATGCACTTTATAGTAATACAGGCTAGAAGTTGACCGATAGTGGATTTTACCGATTTAGCCAGTTTGGATCGTATTTGCCAAAACTCGATGGATTTTAAATGGATACCGGATAAAAAAAACATAACAAACATAAAACTTCATGTGAATGAGAAAAATATAATAAAAAAAACACTGAATCAAGAAATAAATATGAATATATTAACAAATACAATTATATAATTTACAAGTTATAAATAATACATTTAATATAGTGTTCTCTGTGCAGCGCTCCATCTCATGTGTAAAAAAAACAGCATCAGTGATTCGCTTCTATAGGCCACTCTTGTAATGACAGTGGACCGGAAGCCGGAAAAACTATCGGTATGGATTTTTGCCCATACCTTTCCAGCAGTCAGCAATCGGTGCCGATTCATTGGCAAAATCGTTCGACTTCTTATACAAGCCCTAATAAATACTTTATAAATATAATAATGCTTAAAATAAAAATCATCATTATCATCATAATTTCTGGATGTTATGGTTATTTTAGTTATTTTCAGTCTAGTTTTTTTTACTGTATTCTCTATGTCTTTATAAAGCATGAACTGAAAGAATATTTTGTATTGCTTTATGTGAACATTCCTTTTAAAAAAAAAAACCCTCTGGACTGAATAACTCGTCTCTGAAATTATTTAGCAAACGTCTGTATTACCTTCTAATGAAGATAACCAAAACACTCTAAACAGTACTTGAATATTTGAATGAGCTCAGGCTCTTCTGATATCTGCGTGCAGCCGAAGGTCTTTCAAGCATTTCTCTTGTCTTTGTAGAAGTGTTTATTAGTGACTTAATGCAAAATGTTCCTGTCGGCAGTGGCTTTGGTCTGAGTAATTACATTTGACCTTTAAGCACTCCACTTTCTGCTAACACCTCTTGCCCCAGTCTCACGCCTGTCCAGAAAGAAACTAATTTAATCCACTTGGGCTGCTGTTTGGCCGGGAACACAATGCCAGCAAAGCCACTCTGCCACATCAATCCATTTCAGCAAGCGTTAGCAAGGGTGAGAGAGGGTGATTGTGTCTTAGGGAGAAATGAATGTGGAGGTTGATGCAGTAATGGCTGAGGTATGGGAGCAGAACCCACCAGAACCAAGAGCTCTGCTCGCCTACAGGCTCCGACCAAAAGCACAAAATAAAGCATCAGTGTTGGTTCAGGTGGAATGAAGCAATTCATAGCATTTAAATTACCGTGGCAGTCGATAAATTCACAGTACTGAATCAAGGCAGCAGAATGATTAGCCTATCTGCTCTAAAGTTGTTAGCAGCTGCACACTGTAAATATTCAGTTTAAAGTATGAAATAGTTCTCGGTAAAAGCGTTGATATTGCGTTTTATCTATTTGTGGGAGGAATATACAAGGTGGGTGAAACCCAGTGAAAGTGGAAAAACAGTTTGTAGTTACCTTTTAACTCTCCGTTAAGAAAATAACACCACAAACCACGTTTTGCTTGGTAAACCACAAATTGTTTTTACATCCTTCCCTTCGGTTTACCATTACCACAGATGTGGCCAGCTTTTTTCAGCTTGTCATAGGAACCCTGTAGTCCTCTGGCCACAAAAAAAAATACTTAAGCCATCAAGCATGTGGAACCTTACATACATTTATGTATCTAAACAGAGAATGTAGCGAAATCAGTCCAGTTTTGACAGTACAACTTAACCTGGCATATGACAATGGAAAGTGTACTTCAGGTATGTCAAATAATCTAAACAATTGTAACTAGGTGTAATTTGTAAAATACTTCCTGTTAATTGATATATGTAGCCATACCTTATTTACCTGTGACTGTTGAGAAGGTCAGAATGAAACCTGCTTGAGTGATGCTTTATTATGGGCATTAAGGGGCATCATGGTCAAGAAGATTCATGACTAGTTGTTGCTGCCAGCTTGTCAGCAGGGTGCTAAGGAATACAGTGGTTAAGAGCTCACATCAGCACAGCCTACTGAAGCACACTCAGCTTAGTACTGGAGGGAGTCAAACAGCAGGAAAAGGAGGGAAGGGAGGGGAAAGAAAGTAATCAGAAAGTGAAGGTATTTATTACAACCGGAGAATGTTTGGCTTTTAACTGAGTCTTCATTTGCAGACTTTCAATATTGAAGCCATTTCTCTTTCATCCGCTCTCTCAGCATTTATGCAGTCAGGCAATATGTCTCAAACCTTTTGCCTTCAAGTTCTGACAAACTCCAACAGTGATAACTCATTAAAAGTGCTATCGGAGCCTTCATACAGCGATCTTGCTTAGGTTTATGGGACCATGAGGGAGCTTTCCATCCTCCAAACAGCTTTTAAAGTCTAGGAACAGGATGAATGTGCAGAGTGTGATGGCTTTTCTCAGCCAGTTCATACTAATTAACAAAAAAACTGGGGGAAAAAAACATGCCATAGATAACATATATTGTTCTTATGCTCTGTAACCTTCAAACCAAATAGATTGAGACAGTTGCATAGGAATTCCTTTCAGTGTCTGTAGAAATATGCATCAATGAGGCAATAATAAAAAAAAAAACTAGGACTGTTAAAAAAAAACTTAGAAAAATCTAAGTGTAAATGTTTGCCTGACTGTGTTGTTTATGCATAACTTCCATAGCACTGTCCATAACACTGTGGTTTGCGACAAAAGGTTTCTCTTTTCTGTTCACATCTGTTCAAAGTGACAAGTCTGACCATTTATGGTTATGAGGGCAGGTGAGATGTTAAAGGGACAGTGAGAGCTATTTGCCTTCAATCTTTCTCTTTAAAAAGGCTCATAAAAAGGAAAGTATTTTATAGTCCTCCTCATCTCTTTAAAACATCGATTAATCTTGCAGGGAATAGATGAGATTTATTGCGTTCTATCAGTAATCATGCCACATTGTTTTATGTGTTAGTTTATTGTCATCTTGTATAGTCTTTAAAATTTAACCAGCAATGTGGCTTTGCGCATGATGTATTTTTTTTTTATCAGCAAGCCTAATACACCACATGAATGTAGTTTGCACCACTTGGAGGTGCCACTCTTAGCACCTCATGTCTGACTCGGGTACAAATACATCAAATACACGCTACCTGTTTTCGCCTATTTATAATGCATTACCAAGACATTGCTCAGCACCTATTCATGTTCATTACCTACTGTTTTTAAAATAGCTGAGCCATCACAATGACGGTGCATTTTCTTTTCCCAGTGGCAGCATTTTTTACAGGGCAGAGATGAAACATTTGTATTTACTCTTGTGTATGCACAAACTTTCCTTCTCAGATCTGAATTGCAGGTGGATACATGCATTTTACAGTCTGGCCTTTAATTCTTTTCAGAAAGTCAGTTTGCAGATGGCTGAGCCTAGTCATGGCCTGCACGTGCACTAAGCTGCTTGTGTGTCCATTTGGCTATCCATGAACTGGCTCCCCAGTTAAAAATGTCAACTCAGCATTCCCCCTGAGCTGCTGCATTTTCGCAGTCTTAAGAGCTTAAATGGTTGGCTGGTGCTCAGAGCCACCGGTTCATGGGAGTGGATTTCTCTTCTGTAATTAATAAGACAGGCACCAACTTCTCGCTTAAATGGGTTTAGCTTGCAGGTTAGCGCCCTGTGGGCTTGCCTGTCTACCTTTGGTAACTGGGGGTAATTGAGCCTTTGGCACCACATAGCCATCATTATTCCCTTACTTCCCCAAGATGTTCTTAACTGACAGGAACAGCGTTATTTAATTATGCCTTACACATGTTAGTGCAACCCTCCAACCAACACAGGAGGCGGTCTCAGCAAAAGAGAAAGATGGACAGATAAACTCATGTGACCTTCATCAGGATGAGTGTAGAAACTATCCTAACTTTGTCTGGTGAACAGTCTGATTATATACTGTTTCCGCATCTGCCTTTATATGTATAAATAGTATATAAGAGGCTCGGATTTTATATTTAAATAAAGAGACAGGATCATTAGCAAACGTTAGTAAACTGTAGAAGAACTCATATTGTTCAGAGATTCTGTACCTTTGACCAGCTGTGTTTGCACTCCGTTCAGAATTCTTCCTTTACTGGCATTCACTCTTAAACACTGTTTGTTTTCCCAATCTCAAGATTGAAGCACTAGCCAGTCAGTGCAAACAAAACGATCTGCTTGTGCCAAAATAAGAGTTTTTCAAGCTAATGGTTCAGCTGGGGCACGGTATTTGCTCTTGGGTTTACTGCCACGCTACCCTGCAATCCTGCACCCTATTTGACTCTTATGCCTTAGGTTCATTAATTAGTTTTGATTTAATCACACCTCATTACACTGCTTTTTTCACCACCTTAAATATTTAATCTTTGTTTCACAGTGGGAATATATCAAATCTTGCTAACCTCTTCTTGAAACACATACATCTAAGATTGGGTGTTTGAATCTTTAGCGTTAAGTGTTTAGTTGGATGAAATTGAATATTTACCCCGACCAGGCATTTCATTATGACCTTATAACATTATGACCGGTAAAGTGAATAACACTGATTATCTCTTCATCATGGCACCTGTCAGTGAGAGGGATATATTAAATAGCAAGTGAACATTTTGTCCTCAAAGTTGATGTGTAGGAAAGATTAGCAAGCAGAAGGATTTGAGTGTGTTTGACAAGACGACTGGGTCAAAGCATCTCCAAAACTGCAGCTCTTGTGGGATGTTCCTGGTCTGCAGTGGTCAAGATCTATCAAAAGTGGTCCAGGGAAGGAACAGTGGTGAACCGGCGACAGGGTCATGGGCGGCCGAGGCTCATTGATGCACATGTGGAGCGAAGGCTTGTCCGTGTGGTCTGATCCAGCAGACAAGCTCCTGTAGCTTAAATTGCTGAAGAAGTTACTGCTGTTAATGCTCAACGGGTTAGAACTGTTTTGGCAGCAAAAGGGGGACCAACACAATATTAGGCAGGTGGTCATAATGTTTTGCTTGATCGGTGGCCAATAAGTTATGCCTGATCAGTGTATTTGTTCACCAAATGTATTTTTCATCTTTGTTGTCCAGGATGTGTTTGGGTGCTAGAGACCCCTATTGTGGCTGGGATAAAAAGCAGCGACGCTGCACCACAATTGAGGATAGCTCCAACATGAGCCAATGGTTCCAGAACATCACTGCATGCCCAGTAAGAGTTCAGCACCTGTTGATGCATGAAGTGTGGCTCACTACATTAATTGAATCATTCTCTGCTCTGCAGACTCAATTCTTTTTGGTAGAAGTTTCACTTATTTTCATGATCCTCCTTTTTCATAAAAATACATATCTTATTCCAGATGCGTAACCAAACTACAGATGGTGCCTATGGGCCCTGGACCCAGTGGCAGCCTTGCAACCACGATGATGGCGATGGTACCAGTGCTTGCCTTTGTCGTTCCAGAGCATGTGACAGCCCTCCTCCTCTCTGTGGTGGGAAAATGTGTGAGGGTCCTACCATTGAAGTGGCCAATTGTTCAAGGTAAGCACAGTTTTAGTCTTTACTGCTAAAGTGTACTTCAGCATATGATGTGCATTTCATTCTGTTTTCCTTATACTGAATTGACTTTGCCCAGTCTTACCAAAGAATTGCCCTTTAAAGTGCTTCGATAATTTGTGCACACAGAAGCTGTACTCTGCGTAAGAGTGGCTAAGACAAAGTTATGTAAGATTAAATGCGAGGTGACAAAATTAAAATAGTGTATGCCTAGGAAGTGGCAATTAATTTCTGAGAAGTGCTACACGGTAGCAAGGCACTTAAGCAAATTAAGGGAATGCATTTGCACATTGAAACATATCTTATCAAAGCAGAACTCTTCTTCACGCACTATGGCACATTAGACATTCTGGGAAAGAAAAAAAAAAAGTTCACTGTGTCTTCTCTTAGGAATGGTGGCTGGACTCCATGGTCATCATGGGGTCAGTGCAGCACCAGCTGTGAGATTGGCTTCGAGGTGCGTCAGAGATCCTGCAACAACCCCTCACCCAGACACGGTGGCCGAGTGTGCGTGGGCCAAGCCAGAGAACAGAGGTGAGAGATAGAGAAACTAGAGTTTTCCCTCCCACTATCCTACACACTCATCTGCACTCAGAGAATGAATACAGTAAGGTTGGAGGATACTGATGGAATAAAATGTTGTACCGCTGATTTCACAACACCTAAATACTCAGTGAAATCTATGATGTAACATTAGGCCAGACTATTTTCTGATGATTTCAGTATTCAGTTTCTTCTGATGTTGGAATGCTGGGAAGAATACTGTATACATATATATTTTTTGAAGTGATCATTTTGTCGTCTGTTTTATGTTATGTTGTGAAAAAAGGGCACAGTAATAAGTTGATGCGAGTAATCCACCTTCTTTTCTAGGTTTTGCAACGAGAAGGTTTCCTGTCCTCAGCCAGTTTTCTGGTCTTCATGGTCACCCTGGTCTAAGTGCAGTGCCGAGTGTGGGGGAGGAGTGCATTCTCGCTCCAGGAATTGTGAGAATGGAAACAGCTGTCCAGGATGCGCACTGGTACATGATTCTCAGTCTTACACATTTTCTCTTTTTTCCTGTTTCACATGATTTCCGGCTGGGATTTAGCTTTCTGAAACGTTGTCTGTCCGTGATATCCCTGAGGCTCTCTAAAAGTGGATGTGCGCAGTCCCTGAACACATTGAGTGAAAATCCAACTGTACATTCACTAGCAAAGCACATTTTCCTAGACATATTTCAACGGCGGACTGAAATCGGGGAATGTACAGTACCTGTAGTCTATGATGAGCAAACCAAACACAGGACAATGTGATAAATTAGTTACAGCCTGAAGAGCTGCAATACATGCACTTCATTTACTTCAGATGTTATTTAATTTGTTAAAAATTAAATTGAGTTCTTCACAAGAAGCTAAAACACCTCCCCAGAATGTGTGGTAGTGAGCTTTCAATCTGTAATCGTTTCCACACATGACTCAGCACCCCCTGAGCGACAATATTTCTCGTTTAACTTAATGATTGTCCACTGGGAGCAAGATAAATGAACTGAACGCTTTGCACTTCGAAACACTGGTAACCTCCCTGTCCGTATCTAATTCTGTAGGAATACCAGGCCTGTAATCTAGAGTCATGTCCTGAGGTGAGGCGGAACACTCCTTGGACACCATGGGTGCCAGTTAATGTAACTCAAGGTGGCGCACGGCAGGAGCAGAGGGTACGCTACATTTGCAGGGCACAGCTGGCAGATCCACACGAACTCCAGCTGGGTAAAAGGAAGGTGGAGACACGCTTCTGCCCCAACGATGGCACTGTCACCTGTGACACGGACTGTGAGTACTGATGTCATGAACAATTCTGTCTCCTATATCTCACACACATCAGCTAACCGAGACCTTGTAAAGTGAGAAATGCTATGCTGTTTTTATTGTTTAATACTCTAGAGAACAGATTATGGAGATCCTACTCTGACTAGTAATTTCCTATGACTCCTGGGAGCTACGTACGCTTCATTCTCATTCTCAACTTTTTCAAAGTGAAAAAAACAGCCTGCCTTGAAAGTGTTCACTGCATTAGTCTATGTCACCAGAGTAGATTTAACCATAGATCCATCTCAATGTCTTCTGTCTGCTTTTAGTAGCTTTGCCTGTATCTTTATCTAGGGAATATACAGTGTGTGAATGTGAAGCATATTCTCCACTCAGGTGACAACCAAGAAACACAGTTCAGTGACCATCCATGTTATGGGTGTCAGCCCACACATCGATTAACTATAAATTCCTGCCAGAAGTCAGGAGGAAGTGGGCCATACTTGACACTATGCATTTAGTGCATTAGGGGGAGTGTGGAGCTATGGTGAAAAGATAGCTCAATGTGTAGGTGGTTGGACAGATCAGCTTGTGTTCTGTCGGAAATGCAGTAAAACATTGCATGACTAGGTGCCCTCGCCAACCTTGAATTACTAATGAAAATGCCAGTAAGTTTTGAGCCATGACTTATATGTTATAAATTAGAGGTAAGGTCTTCAACCATTAGGAATGTGGGACAGAGAATGCAATAGGGGAAATGCTATATTTTTAATATTTGCATTTGACTCAGTTTTACTGAATTTTACAGAAAAACAGTCACATTATTAGTCAAGATATTTTACACTTACACTATATGGAAAAACACCTTACTTTTCCAGCTATATGTTTTTCCCCCAAAATTGTTATCCCAAAACTGAAGGCACACAGTTGTACAGGGCAGTAGCATGATATTTTCCCTTCACTTGAACTAGGAGACCCAAACTTTTTCCAGCATGACATTGCCCCTGTGCACAAAGCAAACAACATGAAGATATACTTTGCATGGGTTGGAGTGAAAGGTCTCCTGCTACAGAGCTCTGATATCAACCCTATTGAACACCTTTGGGATGAATTGGTCTGCATGCCGAATGAGTACAAATCTCCACAAGCACAATCCAAATTCCAGTGGAATATTTTCCCAGAAGAGTGGAAAGAACTATAAGAGCAAATTGGGACTAAATGTGGAATGCAATGTTGAAAAAGTACATACCATACTTATGACCAGTTGTCAAACCTTTGGCAAAATTTTTGTTATTTAAAATAGAAATGTAGAATCTGTAAATATAATATTTATCTTAACTAGCCACTTCATTATACTCAGGATTAAGAACAATATTCAGGAAACCAGAGAACCCCTTTGAGAACCTCACAAAGACAGAACCTGCAAACATTTGCACAGACCTTAAATAGCCTGTACAGGATTGACATAGGAGATTTGAATGTACTGTATGAGACTGCCACTTTGTGCCACTATACCACCTATGATATTGTCATACAAATTCAAATATAAAGTTGTATACTTCCAACCCAGCCATCAGGGTTGCACAAGCCAGTGCATTCTTAGTGCTGGTCCAAAGCCTGCATAAATGGGGAAGTTTAAAACATAAAACATGCGCCGATTGACTAAAAGACAGGAGGCAGAGCTGGAGGTGGCTGAGTTGAAGATGCTGTGATTTTTATACATGATAAATGTATTTAGAGATGATTTAGGGTCAACTTCAAAAATTCATATGTATATGGTGTGTATGTTGCAGTTCTTGTGGATGAACTTCTCAGGACTCCTGGGGTGAGACTCACCAGCTCCAGTTGGTCATTATGGGAGTCATGGACTTCTTGCAGTCAGGAGTGTGCTAAAGGATATCGTTCCCGCAAACGCACCTGCGCTGGCACGGATGGCAAGAATTCTCCCAATGCCTGTAGAGGATCTCCTGTAGAGTACCAGGACTGCAATCCCCAGCCATGTCCTGGTAACACACACATACCAACATACACACACACATACACCCACGGCTCCAAGTGGTTTTTCTTTTCCCTTTATCAGTCAGGTTGGTAAATCAGTTTCTGAGTCCAAATATATTACTGAGTTCATTAGCTAATGGCTGGCTGAGATAATGCTTCCACTGGTTCCAGAGGTCTGTGGTCAGAACCCTACATTTTTTTTTGTCATGTCCTGGCTTGTAATGTCATTGACTGACAAGAGAGAGAGTCATTGAAGATAAAAATAAATAAATAAATAAAAATTCTATATATTAAAAAATATAATAAAAAATTTAATTTTGATCTATTATTTGTAGAGAACTGAACTGAAATAGGGAAATCTGTAGTTGGTATGGGGACAAACTTAAAATAGGAAAAAACATAGGATTTAGAGTATTTTTTACATTAATTGATATAAAATATGTATTATCAATTGATTTTAGGTGCTTGTGTTTAAGAAATAATAATCTGTGTGACGTATAGATGCAGTTTTTTATGTGATGCTGTAGCCCTTCTTGTACCTCTATCAAAATCCATCATAATCATTAAAATGTATGACATCTGTAGATATATACATTTAGTTAATATTCACAAGCCATAAGTTAAAGTTATAGTTTTAAGAGATGCGATAATGATTACGAGGCTTCAAAAGAATTTTACAAAATGTTGTTCTCTATCCCCTTTATCAGACCTCAGTACTATATGTGCTGTGTGTTGGTCTTTTACTGAGGGTCATCACCTTACAGTTTTTTGTGGCCCATGTCTCCTCTCTAATCCACTAGAGGAAATCGAGTTTTCCACTGCAGGCAGATAAAGCTGCCCTCCCCCTCCATCCCCTCTCCCGTTCTCTTTCCATTCCATCAAGATGATGAAACATCAACAAAGGATTCTAGCAACTTCTTACAGGAGCAGAAATACCACTAGCACTTACTGTGGACAGGTGAAGCCATAGTGTTAGTGCTCTAATGGTGAGCCACAGGTGTGGACAGTGCTGCAGTAGACTAATGAAGAGTGCTGAGCAGCAAAACCAGACCTATGGCTGCTCTACTGTGCCTGCATCTCCATTACATCTCATAGCACATGTTTGTCTGTCAGCACTGCAGTTGTATCAGACTACTCCGTCTGTTGAGTTTTGCCTGCTTGTTGGTTTGCGTCTCTGTGCTCGTTGGCTGCATCCTGTTTGCACTGTGTGTGTGTCTGCTTATTCACATGTCCTGTTGTTTGTGTCTCCCTGCTTGCCTGAACGTCCTGTGCTTGTGTGTGTCGTGTATGTGTGTCTGGTCTGTTCAGTGAAAGGTGCCTGGTCTTGCTGGTCGTCATGGTCACAGTGTACGGTGCCCTGCGGTGGCGGGCACTACCAGCGAACGCGCACATGCACAAGCCCCGCGCCCGCCCATGGAGGGGACATCTGCATCGGGCTGCATACAGAGGAGGCTCTGTGTAACACACACACCTGCCAGGGTAAGCCTATCATCAGGACCAGCAACAAAGCAAAACTGACTCACTGCCTAAAGTGATAGCCAACTGTGAGCCACAGGTCCTGATAAGTCAGTGAAAATACAGAGCGCCTCCACCTGTATGCACAAGATCAGATATGGATGTTTCAGATTGTGTTTTTTCTATGTCCATCCATTTGTATCAACTCAAAGAATTACACCATCTGCCAGCTCCATAGAACAATTCCCACTGCTGTGAGCAGATCATTAAAAACGTCTTTCAGATACAGAGATACCTTTTGTCTGTGTGTGTGTATGTGTGTGTGTAATTATGCTCTGCACTGTTGAACAGTGTTTTTTCTGTTTAAAAACAGCTCAGGAGAAGTAAAAAATAAATAAAAATGAAGTGAGCTACTCTTGGAATGTGCAAATGCAAGCATTTTCCCTAAAAAAAAAGAACACCTTTTGTATTTATCACTCCAGTTTATCTCTTATACACTACTACTTTTTTGAACCACACTTATTATTCCTTGAATGCATCGATGCATTGCAAAACCATTCCATTCCGTGCGGTTAGAAACACATTCAAGACTGAATGCCTACCCAGCCATTCTAAATATATCAAGAATGGCAATTTTTAAAGATATAAACTTAAAATTAATTACCGCTTTACAAAACGGTTTTCTTTTGCAGAAAATAGGGTCGACTGATGTCAATTTAGTGATAAATGGTTTCACAAGGCACATCTGACACATCACGGTTAGCAAATGTGTTTTGAATAACTGTGAATGAGTCCACAGTTCTCCACCATGTTTAACCTGTTTTTTTTTTTTTTTTTTACCAGTTGTATAATTTTATATAATTATATGCAAAAAAAATGTGTAATTCGAAACTAAATAAATTCTTTATAATGATTTTTTTATACACATTACTATGTAAATGAAACATAATGAAACATGCTTTCCTACATACTATTTGGAAAATGTTATTAAAATGATTGTGGAATAATTTTTTGCCATAGCATCCATACCTTATAAACACATATGCACACAGATCAATAAAACATCTAAGTGCCTGTTTTCCTTCATTCACTCATATCCTACAGCGCTGGCCTGGTGATCACAGAACACCTAGTCCTTCAGATTGAAGACCCTTGCAGGCTCTCAATCAGGCTCCAGTAGAAATACAGAAGCTGCACACATTTCATTTTAGCATGGCATGATTAAAGATGTTTTGGGAGCAAGAGTGAGCACAGGGCAGGTGTAGAGGCAGCCTGTATATTAAGATACACAGTCGAAGTCCATCAATGCCACTTGTTCCTTATTTCCTCTCCCCCTGACTTTGCTAAGCAAACACTTTGTTTGATTGAGGTAAATAAAGAGATGGATGTAGCAATTATCTGCACCGCTCAGCATCATTATTAAACAAGGAGGCTGCTTTCCACGATGGCTGAAAATATTTCATGTCAGCAAACAGCTTAAGATGTAGATTTTAGATGTCACCTCTTAAACTCCTGTCTCGCGTTTGTCTTTTGTCACTGCTGACTCTGCTTCTGGGTTGTAAACTTTGTAGCTGCTTAGCGGTTTGTCATCTAAGAACAGAATCAAATGAATCTTCAAGCTGATTCCATTTCCATCAGATACAAACGCATCTGTTCTAAGAATACTTTGCAATATCTGCCTTCTTAAGGTGTTCTATTTCATTATTTGGCTATTTAATTATGGGACCTGCTGCATATTAAAAGTTGTAAATGTGTAATCAAATGTTTTTTTTTTTTTTTTATGCAGGTGGCTGGATGGCCTGGAGCTTGTGGTCTGCGTGTGATGATCTGGGCCTGCAGTCACGTACTAGGGTGTGTGGGAATCAGGGTTCTCCATGCGTTGGAAACAGCACCCAGTATAGAGACTGCAATGAGATACCTGGTGAGCGATCAAAAACAGATTTGAATGTGCTTAAAGTCACACTGACATTCCTGTTTAAAAATAATGAGTATTTTGTTCCCGAACCTTTTTTCTTCTTGATGACAATTGATATTGGTGTAATTCACTGTTGTATCTATTTTAATAGCCATATATATTTTTACCCATTAAGAAAGATTAGCACTAATGTGTTTACTTGCACTGGTTCTTCAGTCTGTTCAGTAAAAGTAGAAGAGGGTTTTATTAGTGGAGAGCTGACATTTCCAGCAGGAGTTAGCTGAGCAGAATATCAAGTAAATTAGGCTCTGTAATTAATATTAATGTTATGTCACAAGGCAGGCTCACATCTAATTTCACTGCAATTTTAGGGCCAGTGTTTGAAATCATAAGGTCTTTCGGCCTGTGAGATTTTCAGGCAATTTCTCCATAAATAAATCAAGAAGATTTGTGCATCTCAGTTGAAACAGTTCCAGCCTCACACCACAGACACAGATAACACTTGTGCGAATCAGAGCTTAGCTTTAAAAGCATAAATAAGGACTGGCATTATAACACATTTCAGATGCTCTCTTTCAAGCAAGTTTAGATTCAGGTCTTGACTTGTTTACTCTAATCGATGATCTTTGTTTTATATTACTAAATAAAATCTCCAAATTGGAAAAACATGATGCACACTTTCTGCTCATTGGTAAAACTTAAATAATCTTGTGCTGCACTCTATAACCAAGAAATCCTTTTATGAGATTCTTTCCTTCATATCGGATTCTCTGCACACAGCACCTGAATGTGTCTCTCTGACTGTCATTGCTCGTCTTCATATTGGCCCGGTTCCAGCAGTGCTGCCTTTCAGAAGAGTGAACAGAGGACAGCAGTGATTGGCATTCTGGCAGTATAAGCCAAAATAGTAGAATCAGTTTGTGTACTTGCATGTCTGTATTTCACAAGTTATAAACATGTTTGTTTTTCTCTCTTCCCAGTGATTTTACCTGCATCTGGCTATGATAAAGACCAGCATTGTGGGGGTAAGTACATCAACAATACCCCTCTCATATAAATCAGACAGAATGTCTTTGTGTGTATGTTGCGTCGCACTGGTGCATGTGTGTTTGCGTACTGCGGACTGTTGCAGTGTGCAAGCATGTGTGTGTATGCATGTGTGAATGTGTCTGCTTTTGCAGCCCTTCTCTCTCATACAGCCCTCCGGACGTAATGGAAACTCGCTAGGTGGAACCTCTCTCTCTCTCCCTCCCATTTCTTGACTCTTAGTAATGTAAATGAGTGCTGGAAGGCGAGTTGAGGAAGAGGAGGTAGAACCTACAGGGCGGCATGCAAGCGTTCACACCCCGACGCTCCGCTGCTCTTGATCTGAGGCGATTCTCTACACTCTGTGGTCTGCCAGTAATGCCCACACTTTCAGATTAAATATACATAAGGTTGGCACCCTGGTTCTTTTTAGGCCACATATCCAGGCCACTCTGGGTATCCTGCAGTGCCCTTGAGATGTCATATCCATGCCAATTTGGGCTCTCTCCATTTAACGACTGGAGCCAACCATGGGCAGCTCATTACCCAGCATCCCCAATGAGCAGCGCTCTTTCACGTGTCTCGTCAGCCAATTAGAGAATTGCAGCCTGGCCCCATCTCCTTCATCATTCTCATTCATTATGGCCTTGGCCAGCGATATGACTGCTTCTTCACACACTCTTGCTAATCAGGAGACTGTGTCTTCCTGCAGCTCGAGTTACTCTGACACTCTCTAACATCTGCATTGAAAAGAACATAGTAATGACATATTGAGCTAGTAATGAGGGATATGGTAGTCAGTTTTTCCTGGTATATCTATTAAGAGTTATTTTTTGCACAGAATGAGCAGACTAGGTGGGAAAAGCAAAGCAGTGAACAGACGATTTCAAACTCTTGTAGACAAATAACTTTTTGAATGCCCTTATTCGGTTAACCTTGGCCATCTTATTTCCCCAGGGTTCACACTGTTGCATCTGATAGTGACAGGTGTGTCATGTTTCCTGGGAGCAGGCCTGTTGTCATTCCTAGTGTATGTCTACTGTCAGCGCTTCCACAAACCCTCACAGGAGTCTACTGTGATCCACCCTACCACCCCTAACCACCTCAGCTACAAGGGCAACACCACGCCAAAGAATGAGAAATACACACCCATGGAGTTCAAGGTGAGATCATCGGCTTATTTTTTAAGTTCTTATCCACAATACAGCTTCAAAGCCAGGAATATCTCTGTTGACTGGTTGATTGTTCTGAATGTGTGAATGAAGAAAACAAATTAAGGTTGTAACAACTTATTGAGAAAATCATTAATATTTGATAGAGCAGTTGGAATGGGTTATGAAGAATGCTTTGGCACTGTGTAAATTAGAAATTACGTAACATTACAGCAGAGAAAACAGAAATCTCTTACTACACCTCATTATACTGGTGGCCTTACAGAACACAACATATTAGTCAGGTGTCCCCAAATCTTTTGTCATATAGTGTAACTTGTGTTTGTGTGTGATTACAATTTTAATTTGCAATCATTTGTTTGTAAGAATCCTCGGTAGCTCAGTGTCCCTGCTTGAATCCTGCTTATTATATAAGCACTGTGGGTTTTTTTCAGTAACCATATCTGGGTTTTCTAGCTGTACGTATTTATGTAATACATACATTTATATAAGCTGTATGACAACTTGGGCTTAAAACTAACATGGTTCAAGTTAATAAATGGTCTATGAGATACTCTTTTTATTTTTTGTTTTTGACTTCAAAACGTAACTCAAAGTTGGGCTGTAAGAAATGAAGCTATTGGAATTTATTAGCTTGTAAATAATAATTGTTTTTCTTACATAGTAGAATTGGTAAACGTAGTGCTGTATTGTTTTCTTAGCTCACCCAATATGGGTTGCAATATAACCTGTGTGTCATGTCATTAAGTTGCCATCCAGAAAGATTTCACAAATTTTAAGCATTAAAAACTAAGAGCTAGGTTATTTTTAAAGAAAGATATGCTTTATTAGGGCTTAAGACAAATATTAAAATAATTGAAATGTTGTGTTTATGTTCCATACTAAAAATATATGAATTCTATTATATGTATAAAAGAAAATTATTCTTTCCCCATGATATTTGGACTCAGTGTTTAAAGAAGACAGTGTGGGCTAGAAAAATAACAAAAAAATGACGAAGGCCTTATTATTCCATTCCACTGTGTGAAGGTCTAAGTTTAGTATTCATTAGACCCAATGGCCTTGCTATCATAAATGTCAGTTTTATGGAGCAGCTCAAGCATAGTGAGGTTTAAATTGACCAGTGTGGTCATTTTCACCTGTCATATTGTGCTTTTTTCCACCAATAATCAAGCCATACGTTCTCCTGTGAGTGGTTTTCTAACCATTTTGTACCTTCCCATGGAAGCTTTTCTCTCTGAAAGTAGTCATTGTGGACTGCTTCTCTGTATATAACAATGTCTTGCCAATTTTGTAAATGAAGCCCATGCAATGTGTAGAACCAATTATTTAACCAGATTTGAGAATTTGTTTATTCTTATCTGACATAACATTCATAACACACAAATATAAAATGCATATTGTTTTCATTTATATTTGCATGACAGTGTGACTTCATACATCATGGTATTAATTATTTTACAATTTAGACAAAAGATCTCTTACAATGGCAACCACATGGGTAATGGTCTTAGTTTAATACATTCAGAAACAGCAGCAAACTTTGATGAATAAAACTTCTGGTGGATTGGGACCATCACTGTGTGTGAAAAGTGCATCTCTTGACATGTGATTGCAGAGCGATTAGAGTTGTTTTTTTCTCTCTGCCCGAGACTCCTTGTTTAGCCCCTTCTCCCAACTCCTGGCACATGCTCTGTCTTTGTTAATGGGCTCCATTAGACTGTTTAAGCAGCAGCCGGCCGGTGCAGTCCCACAGCTGGTTGTGACTGATTGTCGAGCCCATCCAATTAGCCCGACTCGGCTCACTCCCCCCCACCTCCTGTCCTTGCTCTGACACCTGCGTACTACTATTGCCACGACTTCCATCGATCTGCTCTGTACCCGCTGCTCACTCTAAGCTCGTTATAAGAATTCGAGGCGAGGATGTGAGTAAGATGATCTTAGCTGCCCTGAAAGTGTTAGACAAGTGCTTCTAGATGTATCTGTATGCAGAAAGGAGAATCCGAAGTAATAAGTCAGAATTAATGACAAGTGTGATGATCAACATCCGGTGAGAGACGCACGATAATTAGAATGAAGAATCAGATCTTAAGACAGGTGAGATGAAACCACAGCTGTTCATCACAAGTGGTGCAGATGTGACTCCTGTTCTATCAGCAATAAATCCAGCCTTCCCCTTGCAGTCACCTGTGACACTGGGATAAGTGCTTGTTTGTGTATATGGTTATAATTGGGGATATTTTTAAGCACACAACACGCAGACAAACTACTATTTATTACATTTTACATCATATGATTGCGATTGTTCAAAAGCTTACAGGCAGGCAGGGAGGTTGAGTCATTACAATCACCACTGAGCGTTGCACACTTTTTCTCACCCAATTACTGAGATACTGTTGCTTCAGAGCTGTTGACATAAATTACATTTCTCAAGAGCACCCCAGAATTTTCATATTCTGCTTTCATCCATGGCCTGCTAGTCTATTGCTTTTGAATTATTCAGATCCTCAGCTGTGAACATCATTCCGAGGTGCTGTCGATATTTATAGTGCTAGCTGGATTAGGCACACTGTGCTTACACTCATGACCCTGAACTGTCTTCTGCTTCCATGCATAAGAGATTATGGTGACTGTAACCACTTCTCACCTATCAGCACAAAGTTATAATCTTTCATACTGTGTGTCGGTTTTCCTAACTGACCTCTTTTTCTCTATTCACTATAGACATTAAACAAGAACAACCTACTGCCAGATGAAAGAACCAACTTCTTCCCTTCACAAATTCAGCAGACGAATGTCTACACCACCACGTATTACCCCACACCGCTGGGAAAATATGACTATCGGCCTGACTCTTCACCCTCACCCTGCAGAACCTACAACCCCAGCTGAGACACATGTCCAACTCGTTAGCTATATTGCCATGGTGATGGTGAACACTGACAGTCCGGAGCTTTTATTTTAAACTCTTATTATGTGCTCCAACCATGCATTCTTGGCACCTGATGAGCATAGATGCTCCTCTGGATCATTTTGCATGACTCCTTACACTCCCACCATGGAGGATTTGAGCATGTCATTTAAATCACAGCTAATGGTGTTTCAGATGGTATTCCTGCGTTGGGAACGTGTACAATTGTGTAGCTACACTGATGTCAATTATTTAAATCTCGATCTCTGTGAATCTCGGGATATCTTTAATCTTTAAATGAAACGTTTTTCTGGCTGAATGAAAGAGGACCACTATTTAAGCTGACTCCACACTTTCCAAACCTCATTATGAGAAATCCAAAACAGGCAGTTTCAAGACTCCACACTGGCAAACATTGCACCAAGAAAGGAACAAAAAGAAATATGGTTAAAAAAAAAAAAAGAACGACCAGAACTTGCAAGGTCTTTGTAAGAATGCCCCAGAACCTATTGTAGGTTGTGGGTTCTCACCATACACAGTTCTCACCAATCTACAACTAAAGAAGACATGCAGAACTGATCTGGCATGGACAACACTGAACCTTTTTGGTCAGGAAATCACTATGGCAAAGTCTGACAGCCAGCTATGTGAAAAATGCAGAGAATGGAGTCCAATGTTCAGTGCCATTGTTCAGAAGAGTTTGGAGAAGAAGCAGTAGGAAAATAATGAATGCTGCTGGGCTTTAAAGACCACTATGGCCCTTCATTCTTTGCTCCATTGGACCTGGGATCTCATATGAACTCATACTTCTGAATTCTGAATTTTTGGATTGCCTTGATGGTTGTATTAAATACAACAAACTTGGGCAATAGTTTTTTTAAATATGAAACATTATAGAAAAACTGATAGCTTCGCACTTTTTTTTAAATATGATTTTAAAGAGCAAATGGTTTGGAAATTAAGTAGTCTAGATGGATATTAGGGTTTATTTAAAGAATTTACAATTTGATGGGACATACTGATTTTGTTCATTTTCTTATATTTAGATGTATTATTTTGTATTCTTTAGAGAATTAACCTTCATTATCATTATTTTTTAAATATGGCATTAATTTATACAGCATTACTTGTACTATAAAATATTCATCATTTGTTCAAGCTCTCGATTGATTGATTCACAAACATTTCCTCATTTAATCACATCTAGCACAATTTCTCTGCTATAATTTGTTATTAGAACCATGCATACATATAGTAAGCACTTGTATGTGGGTTTGTGTCTTAAAAAGGAATGCCCAAGCTTAAATGTGTACAGTGTTAAAGCAGATAATGAGGCAGGAATGCACATTCTTTAGTTTTTACTTTCCAGTATCTGATGCACTCTTCAGGTCTACATGAACAAGCGACAATAAAAAGGTAAAAGAACATGACGAAGCGTGTCAGGGGACAATATTATTTAAAATAAGCTCGGTTTCTTAAGGGGCATTCAAGAACAAAGCTATTTTTATTATGCTTGCAAAGGAATGCTGTCAGTGGTGACCTTTAGTTAAGCTAAGCACGAGTGCTTGAGTTGTACATAGGTAATGCCCCACTATGACACATAAGAGTTAGTGTAATGTAAATGTATATTGTAAAGCTAACACTTTTTTTTTCTTCTTTTTTTTACAAGCCTTATAGATGTAAAATAGTATGTGTGTATATACCAACTATAGGCACGATGTGGGGATGGAGCTTGTCAATGAGTCTAGTGCTCCTGCTCCATGGCAGTCAACCAGAACTCCTCCAGCTCTTTGTAAAAATCCAATTTAAAACTTCATTCACATCCATTAGGTGACTGCTGTTTAATTCAGAGACTAACTTCCTAGTTTGTTGAATCGTTTTGGGAGGTTCTGAAAACTTCAAACCTCCAACTGTGCTATTGCATCTTAACCAGCTGCAAAGTAAAATATTTAGGAGAACGCAGTGCTACAGTGCAAAGATTAAAAACAGTTATTTTGCTCTGGTAATGACATGAGTCATGTCACCAATGCCTCTATAAAAATCAAGTGTTCATTTGCATCTGTGTAACAAGGCCTAGAGTGTGCTGTGATTTCAATTAACCACCTACACTGAGGCTGAGTAGTGTATCATATTCACCAATGCACAGTGTACCTTTTGTTCCACATTAAAATAAATGGTTTTAATATGATGTATTTTATATATAGGAAAATGACAACCTTTACCTAACATGAGTTTCACATTATTGCCCAATGTGCACAGAATATAGTCTTGTTACTCCCAGTCTGACCTCTGTTTTTTAACAGGCGAGGAGCAAGCTGACAAAATGAGATGCTTCATCCCCACAAGGCTTGGTGCCCTTCTATGCAACTGACCCATTGGTACTGTTAGATATGTTATGTAGACTGTAATCACTGCCTTTTAGACACTGTGAATTTTTGGTACTCTATATTTTTGTATATTGTACATTGTAAATGATAATAAACCATGATGATGACTCAAACTAACTGCTAGCTCATCACTTAGCACATTTCTAAACATTACCAAATTTGGCCATTCTGTTCTCAGTTTGACTGTGAAAGGAAAGTGTTTTCATATTGGCATAGGATCTGTTTTTGTGTTTCTGTAGCCAGTGTCAGTCTGGGTATCGCACAGTCCCATTTGTTTGTGCTGGGATTTGCTTGGCTGGCTGGATTGAAGGATATCAGACTCCAGTGCTGACAAAACTTGCAGATCTGCCACATTCCCAGAGTGACAAAGGAGCCTTCTAGAGGAACAAATTGATGTCAGGATTTGCATCCATCTGTAGTTAGTAGACATCATCTTTAAGACCTGCCACATTCCACTATCAGTCTGCACAGATATGATTCTAGTCAATGCTGTGTTAATGCTCACACACCGAGGATTGATCCTGGTCAGGGTCGAGGCGGATCAAGAGCAAAGGAAGAACATGCTGTGTGGCAGGAATATAATCTGGTACCATGCTCACACATTCATTCACACCTTCATGCAATTTAGTAATCCACTTATTTAGCAATTTAGCCAATCCACAAGACGTTATTGGAGAACCTAGAGGGAATGCCTGGTAGACAAAAGGTAGTACAGGAAAATGCCACACATACAATTAATCTGGATTCATTTAGGAACCCTAGAACTTTGAGGCAGCAGTGCTACCCATTGCACTTCCATTATTTCCTGTAAAACTATTTAATTGACATTTAGAGTCCGTCCTAAAAGTGGCAGTGACAAAAGAACAAGACCTTTCCCTTAACAGGTGACTGAGATATTCATATCATTGTCACATTCTAATCATCTGTTACATCATGCTTACATGCTTGTGAAACACAAATGATAAATAAGCAAGACAGTTCTTTTCTCTTTTTTTAGTATAGAAATGTACTTTATTCATTGGTAATATGAATCAAAGATGTTCATTCTAGCAGAGCTCCTTTAAAAAACAATGACTGAGGTGTTGGGATCATCTTGGCACACAAGGTTACTTATTTTTCCAGTGAGGAGAATGAAAATGAGAATGCAGTTCACTCGATAGAATATTGAAATAAGACGGCATTTAATTAGGACGTCTACTTGTATGATCTTTCTCAGTTTGTAATTAATGTGAGACTTTGTCATTTCTCAGACTGGGACAGAACTGCTTTTTCTAACTGATTAGACTGAAGACATTTTCCCTCCTTCTGTGTAAATACAAGGGTAACAAAGACTGGCAGCTGCATAGACGTTTTGGTGAAAGTTGATCCCATATATATTCATTGGACTTAGCTGAGATTAAAGTCAGCAGTGAGGAGTGATCCCTGCTGTGTATTTTTGCAGATAGCTGTGCGTCTGGCTGTCGAATCTCGACCAGGATGCACGGCTTGCTCTTCTACAGTCTCTGAGAAATGTTGAAAGTGGGTTTATTGATGAGCTAAAGCTGCATCAATCAGCTGCTATCTGCTGACAGACTGGCACTGACAGATCACCAGTGACATTCTCTCCAGGAGGCTGAAATGGCCTGGTGCCAGTTTAGAGCCGTGTCTGAGAGGGAGGAGTGAAGGAGCATCGCTATGGAGAGAGACAGAACAGAGATGGACATACTCAGAGGAGGCTTACATTCATTCATTAATGCTGTTGCTAGAGGCTGGAGTTTCCTGATACCTCAGCAACACAGAGTAGATGTGTGTGTTTAATTATCCGTCTGCCCTATTAACTAGACTTAATAATATCCCACGGAGCAGACGTCACTGATATAGATATTTTACCCCAGAGTGATGACATCACAGACCATTATCTCCTACTGTACACAGTACCGGTAGAGCAGATTAACCGTGTTTCACCACGGTATCGACTTGGTAGGACTATTATTCCAACCACTAAGGACAGATTCATAAATAACCTGCCTGATTTATCTCAGTTTCACATTAAACCCATAACTGCTGATCATCTTGATGAGATGGCGAACAACATAGACCTTATCCTCACTAGCACTTTAGACACTGTTGCCCCCATCCGGTTAAAAAAGGTTCGAGAACAAGCACCTGCACCTTGGTATAATAGTCATACGCATGCCCTAAAGAGAACAACACGTAATCTGGAGAGAAAATGGAGGAAAACTAAATTGGAGGTATTTAGAATTGCGTATAAAGACAGTATGCTTAGCTACAGACAGGCGCTAAAAGCTGCTAGAGCTAAACACCTGAGCAAACTCATAGAAAATAACAAAAACAACCCCAGGTTCCTTTTCAGTACAGTCGCTAAATTAACAACAAATCAGGGATCTGAAAAATGTGTTCCATCACAGTTTAGTAGTGAAGACTTTATGAATTTCTTCACTGAAAAAATAGATAACATTCGAAAAACAATTGTGGCAGTTCAACCTCTGACAGCATCTCCCGACACAATCGTACTTACAACCCCACAACTACACTGTTTTACATGTATAGGACAGGAAGAGCTGTATGATGCTATTATGAAAGCTAAATCAACAACATGTCAGTTAGATCCAATTCCCACTAAACTACTGAAGGAAGTGTTATATACAGCTGGTGAGCCTCTTTTAAATATTATTAACTCCTCACTATCGTTAGGTCATGTCCCTAAATCCCTCAAGTTAGCAGTTATTAAGCCCCTCATTAAAAAACCTAATCTGGATCCAAGCACGCTATCGAATTACAGACCAATTTCAAATCTCCCATTTATGTCTAAGATTTTAGAAAAGATTGTCGCTGCCCAGCTATGTAACCACTTGCAGGAGAACAATATCTTTGAAGAGTTTCAGTCAGGTTTTAGACCCCAACATAGCACAGAAACTGCTCTAGTTAAAATCACTAACGACCTGTTTTTAGCTTCAGACCAAGGCTACATCTCCCTATTAGTTTTACTAGATCTTAGTGCTGCGTTCGACACTATAGATCATGATCTTCTCCTCGATCGCTTACAGAATTACATCGGTATTCAGGGACAGGCATTAAGCTGGTTTAAATCCTACCTGTCCAATCGTTACCATTTCGTAGATTTAAATGGAGAGCTATCCAGGATAATGCTAGTAAATTATGGCGTGCCACAAGGGTCAGTTCTGGGACCCCTGCTTTTTACAATATACATGCTTCCATTAGGAAATATTATTAGAAGGCATGGAATTAGCTTCCATTGTTATGCTGATGATACCCAGCTATATATTTCATCCAAACCAGGCGATACAGCTCAATTAGCTCGCATAACTGAGTGTGTTGAAGAAATAAGAGATTGGATGACCCATAACTTTCTGCTATTAAATTCTGATAAAACGGAGATTTTGCTCATCGGCCCAAAAAATAGTACACAGAAGCTCCAGCATCTCAGCCTGCATTTAGACGGTTGTTCTGTAACTACTAGTTCAACGGTAAAAGACCTGGGAGTTATTTTAGACAGCAACTTATCTTTCAAAAATCACATCAATCAAGTTACAAAAACAGCCTTCTTTCACCTTAGAAATATTTCTAAGCTAAGAAATATGTTATCTATATCTGATGCAGAGAAGCTCGTCCATGCGTTTATGACCTCTAGAATAGACTACTGTAATGCATTACTAGGTGGATGTCCTGCATCATTAATAAACAAGCTTCAGTTAGTTCATAATGCCGCAGCAAGAGTTCTTACTAGGTCAAGAAAATACGATCATATAACCCCAATCTTATCGTCCCTACATTGGCTTCCTATTAAGTTTCGAATAGACTACAAACTACTGCTACTCACTTATAAAGCACTAAATGGTTTGGCTCCCATGTATCTATCCAGTCTCTTAACACGCTACAATCCGTCACGCTCCCTGAGATCTCAAAACTCTGGGCTTCTAGTAGTTCCTAGAATAGCAAAGTCCACTAAAGGCGGTAGAGCATTTTTACATTTAGCTCCTAAACTCTGGAATAGTCTTCCTGACAGTGTTCGGGGTTCAGATAAACTCTCCCAGTTTAAGTGCAGATTAAAAACATATCTTTTTAGCAAAGCCTACACATAACACACATCACACACATCACATCACAACCTTGTGCTCCAGAACATCTGATCACATGCACATTATCAACTTGTGCTGTTAATATCATGAACAGCAGCTACGCTAATTCCTCTCCACTGCTTCTCTTTCTCTCCCCATCCCGAGGCATCCTGAGGTTTGGCCAGCTCCAGTCACGTCCCACCTCGTGAAGATTATGGACCTATGGATGATCATGGAGAAGTAGATGCCGAGTGTTTAAAGGCCCTGGCATGGAGAAGCTGATGCTGGATCTATGATGATCACAAATTGTTCTGTATTGTTGAAAGATTTATGACCAAACTTTTGATGTCACCCATATGAGGATGGGTTCCCCTTTGAGTCTGGTTCCTCTCAAGGTTTCTTCCTCATATCATCTAAGGGAGTTTTTCCTTGCCACTGTCGCCACGGTTTGCTCATCAGGGACAAACGCACACCATTCACCTTCACTGTTGTTTTCTGTAAAGCTGCTTTGAGACAATGTCTGTTGTGAAAAGCGCTATACAAATAAACTTGACTTGACTTGACTTGACTTGCCCATTCTTAAACATTCTCTACTGTTGGTCTCTAGCAATCATCATGTGGAGGGCATGTATATTTCATCGATTGATATTTATTTTTTTTATTTTGCACAATACAAAGTCAGTTCCTTAGCTGAAACTATGTATTTATCTGGTACAAAAACGTATATCTGTTAAGACAATAATACAGTGATGAAGCTTTGTGATTTACAGCAACGAGATTAACAATATTTTACTAGAATTTATTCATTATCACATTCATTCATGTAACAACCTCACTGATCCCACTGGATGTGAACAAATTAATTATTTAAACTATTCACATGAGCATTTACACAAGCAAAAAAAAAAAATGTTTTGGTATTCTACAAGAATTTGAATAAATGAATCAGGCAGATTTTGTTTTGATTAACAGAGCAGTTGAAGCTCAATCATTAAAGGCTCAGGGGTACAAACCCCTACAAAACAATGCTGCAAGTGAGCAAAGTGGCTTTTAGCCATATCTTCTTCAGGGACACTGTATCATTATCTTGTGCTGTGACCTCAAGTGTGCTGTGACTTTTTAATTTACATGTAATGAGACTCATAAATGTAGTAGGGCATGCACTGGTATATATTGATTAGGTTATCAAGTTTAGCTATTTATTTCCAATTGCACTCCTGATTGTAATGAACATTTTGTGAATCTTTATTGAATTCAATTCAATTCATTTTTATTTGTATAGCGCTTTTAACAATGAACGTTGTCTCAAAGCAGCTTTACACAGATAATGTGGTAATAAAGAATGAATTAGATGTTGTTTAAGTGTAAGTTTGTCCGTGATGAGCAAGCCGGTGCCGACTGTGGCAAGGAGAAACTCCCTGAGATGGCATAAGGAAGAAATCTTGAGAGGAAGCAGACTCAAGAGGGAACACATCCTTATATGGGTGGCACTGAATGTCCATTTATTGCAGATAAACGATGTTGAGGTGTGCAGTGATGGTGATCAGATGCAAACTGTAGTCCTGAGTCAGTGTAGCAGACTGTTGACATTAAGTAGTGTCCAAATCCAAATCCTCAGAGTTCCTGTTCTTACTCTGTAATTTAATGGATGCCCAGGCTAATGTGAAACCATCCCCAGCTGCACAGAGCGGCCTCCAGTCGAAGAGAACACCATCCAGAGGAGAGGGGCAGGAACACTGGTCACTTGTTTCTCAGGAGCATGTTTAACTCAAACCAAGAGAGAGAGAGAGAAATGGGGGATGACAGGAAGAAAAGAATATGGATTATTAAGTCTTGTTATTGTTGTATGTAAGTTAAGGACAGTTGGGGACTCGGGCAAGACTCGCTATGGCAGCAGAAATAAAAGGGAGAACCAGAAGGTAACACCGACATGAGGAATCTCTGGGATAAGAGACAAACCACCACACCACCATCAACAAACATGAGTGAACGTGTGAATGTGAGGGGACGACAGCGTTCAAGTATCCAAGTTCACCAAACACTCTATATCCATGATCCTTCCAGATCTGCTTCTTTACCTAAGAAAAATCTACTGATAAAAGGCTTGACTAAATAAATATGCTTTCAGGTTCGACTTGAACACTGAGACTGTGTCTGAGTCCCGAACACTGATTGGAAGGTTGTTCCTTAACTGTGGGGCTTCATAAGAGAAAGATCTGCCCCTGCTGTAGTCTTTATTATTTAAAGTACCAACAAATATCCTGCACCTTTTGATCTAAGTAGGCATGGGAGTTTATATAGGTACAGAAGTTCACTCAGATACTGTGGCACGAGACTGTTAAGTACAATTGAAATGTATCTGTTCATATGAATGAATTCAAAACAAATCCATAAAATGGAGACAAAAGATATAGTGCTATATTTGAAGAGGAAGTTATTATGTGTCTTTAGTAGCTTATGTGCTGCAGTGCTTATGGTGCATTACTGATAGATAAAGTTATTTTTTAGCTGCTTGGTTGTTATTTTGACATTTTCAGCTCTTTGCCTTTTATGTTATCTATGCCATGAAAGCCCTTGCAATTTCCAGCTGTTTTTTGCTCTTGTGAAACTGTCAGGAATTTTCAGTTTGGTCTACAAAAATCTTTGCATGCAACTGTATTGAAGACCAGGTGGAGGTGATATAAACATGCTGTAACTATTTCCAAACTGTTTCACCTTCTGTAAACAGCTGGTCACATGAGCTGCATTGTCTGTCCCAACACCTGGTTGCTTGGCTGGACTTTGCTCACTCCCACTTACATTTCTGTATTACACTCTGCAGATGTCATACACGGCCTTTTTTAAACCAGGTTTGGAAACAGAGAAGGCCATGGATTCTTATTTTTTTCTTTTTAGGTAGATTTTGCCTTGTCTTTAATTGCTATCTTGTTTTTAAACGAGGACTTAAGGGGCACTATCTTTTGCTCCCAATTTTAATCTGGCTCTTCTCATTCAATCTAATATGTCTCATGTATCACTTTGACCACGGAGGATCAATCATAACAAGCTACAGATGGATTGTCACAGGCGCTTTTGTCCATGGTTTGCAGAATGATCCAGCTCGTTTTTGTAATCACTTTCGATCTTCTTGCGTTCCCTTGTAGACTGTGTGGGTAATGGAAAGCATGTGATCAGAATTATGCTCTTGCTTGCTTTCGGATGTCTGCAAACAAAACTGATAATCTTTTATTTTAGGATTCCACAGAGAGAGGGAGAAAGAGAGAGAGATGGCAAGAAACATGTAAGAATATTCAAAAGACTAGCAGATTACAGAGTTTTATATTTCAGAGGCTGTAATGGATTTAATTTGGGACCCTATTAAAGTTCTGAGGAAGAGAAATAACAGAGTTATAATGTAACAGATATCTGGAAATTCCTTTTGTCACACTAACCAGGTTTGATTGCTGTGAAGTAAACTAATTTATGAGGAACATTTTTTTTTTTTTTGCGAGGGATATACAGCTGTGACCTAGCACGAAATAAAAGTATAATACGTGCATTTCATGTTTCACTGTTGCTGTAGCCATGACTGTGGCTGTATACTATAAGAACGCCCTATAATGACTGTTCCTAGATTAAGCTGGCACATTCATCAAACTTGCCTGCCTCTCACCAGTTACATCTGTAGCACAAGTGAATTTATTTTGCTTTACCTACCTATTTATTGACATTTCTAATCTTAATATTCAACTTAAGAACAGACATTCTTGCTTCAAACATTAGTATAGTTTCATATGTATGCTGTTGGTGGGGCAGTATCATCCCTGTGGCACCAAACTTAAAGGATTAGCTTCACCTGAAACTGGAGGCTCCTTCCATTATTGTTAAACAAACATCTATTCAATGCAAACATTTTAATACAAAGGAAATGTGAAAGTAGCTTTATATCAGTATATCTCAAGGTCAGTGGAATCGGTTACAAAGTGCAGTCATTTCCATTAGCATGTGCGGAGGAGGGCTAATTCTGTTACTGGTTATGGGTGTATGACAGGGAGAAATGGGTGTGAGGCAGCGACTGGGCAGTGATATAGTGGGCTTTTTCCTGCACTATTCCCATTAATGAAAGCAAGAGGAGGCCAAATGAAGTTAAATGACTTCACTGTGCAATGAATTTGGAACTAAAAGGCACCTCCATTTATATAGTTTGCCCCAGAAAAAAATGGATAAAAATCAGCACTTCACGAGAACTCATTTGAACCATCCTAGATTATATTAGTTTAGCAAGATATCGATTTAACAAGTATTTTCTTTTTTATTTGCTCCACATAAATATGATGATGATGGCTGTCCATTCTGAACTGCACTTGGGCCGTGAGACAATCTAAATAGCAGAAAACACAACATCGTAATTAGCTTTAAACAGCTGTTGCTTGGAATATTAAAATTTTTCAGACAAAAAGATTTTATCGCAGTCAAAAAAATCCATTTTTAAATCTAAAAGGTCAAAGATTTCACATTGGATCACTTCCTAAAATACTGAGCATTACAGAACACTGAGAAAGGTTTATAACTATTAAAATGATTAACGAGGATTGTGATGATTTTTGCGCTTTCTAAACACATTCCAAGACCATGAGAGACGTGTTTACATATGGCTGTAGAATCTTGGCATAATTTCTCTAGTCTTTTGATTTTATATGCATAAAAATGGAGTCATTTCTTTTCATGTCAGACTGGCTGAAAGTGCTCAGTAGCAGAGTTCAGTGGTGATTTGGATGATAATTTGAGATAGTAAAAAGCAGAAGACAACAGATTTTTTTTTTTACTTCCTCGACTAGAATGGTGGCTTACCCTAACCCTAACCCAGAAATATCAAACATAATTTGGCTGATTCACAATTATAGCAGTTTAAAAGAATCATGGACAGCCATCAAAACTCAAAACAAGTTTGTTTTTAGTTTTTTAGTAACTACTCATGAATGATTATTTACCACAATGACAAGTGATTAAATAGACCCAAGCTATTATAAACGATAAAGTATTTAATAAAGGAAACTTTTGAAAATGTTAAAAAAAAATTGGTAATATTGTAGTTTAGCCATATCTGCTTTGCACATTTTATTACAAAACTTGTTTGAACTTAACGTAAAAAATCCTGTTGATGTAGTCAAGCTGTAAAATGTTTTGATTCATTTTATCTAAGGTTATTAAGCAGCATGACATGGTTGTAGATCGTAACAAAATCAATCTGCATCAATTTTTAATTCTGGCACTGTGTCAGACAACCCATGCTTTTAATAGGTGACTCGAATGCTGATACTCAGACTGAATTTTTTTTTTCCCCCAAAAGAAATCCATACCAGCTTTAAGACAGATGAGTGGAAGCTAAACCTGTTCCTGGAGCCTTGACAGCAGCCTTCAGCAGCCTGGACAAAATGCTCTTGTTTAAGTGAAAGACCACTCAGTGATAGACTGTTCATCACTCTGACGCTTCCCTTGCAAAGAGCACTTTAAACATGGCTAGTCCTGGGAAAAGAAAACAGACTATGAGGCTAACCTGTCAGCCACGCACTGAAACATAGGTATTTAAGATTATTAGATGTGGTCTCTGAAGGGTCCTGCTGCAGTGCAAAGAGGCCTGCAAAGATTTATGAGGCAGCTGTAAATTTATCTCGATCTAGCAGAGTGGAGAACAACGGCATGCTTGCCAATGACAAACGCCCACCTGCTTGGCTAAGCCTCTAGTCAACACAGCACTGACCTGCTTCTCTCCAGCTCTTTCCTTGGCTGAAGCAACAACAACAGATGTTGGAAGTCTTTTTTTTTTCCTTTACACCTGCTTTGTGCTCTTGGTCTGAGTTATCAGCTCTGTTTCCATATGCTTCACGAAGCAGGAAAAGCAGGCGGTGTTGAAGTAACACAGCTTGTGGTCCATTTTATTGTCACATTCACAGCAATCCATCCACCTACTCTCCACTCATGCTCAGCTCTGTGAAGCAGAGCCGCTGGTCTACAGAGGGCAAATGTTCCAACGGGTTTTGAGTAATTGACGTCATCACAGTTGAGGGCAGTGTCCGAGGCAGCTGCTCTGGCAGAACTGCAGAATCACAGCTTGGCATCCCGTTTCTACAGGGACAGGTTAATGGATCTGGTGACTCCTCTTAGTTCAAGAGCTTCAGGCTGTGTCTTTCACCACTTCTAATAAGTAAACGCTGATCAAAGCAGTATCTCCTGACTTGTCGCCTACTAATGCAAGCATCATCAGTCTACCCCCTGAAAACCATTTCCACCATTTCTACAAGCCTCTGTATCACATGTACTAGCAAACAAAACTAGCATACATATTCACCGACAAACACAAAAGACACAAAGGATCAAAGATACCATTTCTCGTTTGGTCTCTCTGCATAGAGAGTAACATGAGCTTACACTGGATGAGTCAGAGACTCACTTGCAGGAGGGGAGATACTCCCAGAGCTCCAGCAGTCTATAAACTTTGCCTGGAAATGCTTCCAAAATGCAATATGTATTGGCACTGAAAAGTGCCATCCAAGACTCATTCTACCAAACTGCCACATCAACAAAATGAATGACAGATGAAAGCCCACTGAGATTCATATGGCATGACCAAATGATCAAGGCTAGTGTTTCTGGTCCTGACATTTTCATCCGTCAGGATCTTATGACTACTTTAAATCTTTAGGACATGCTGCTTTGGTTAGGTCTGTCTACCTGCATTAGTGCTTCACAAGTTCCATGAGTTTAAAACTGATGCCTGATAGACCTCATATTTAAGTTCAGAATGAAGAGAATAACTCCGGGAGGAGTGCGGATGATCGAGAACTGAGAAAAGTCCTCTTGACTGGTGAGCTCACAATCATTAAAAAAAATATTTGAACTTTTTGCTTAAGCAAGCATCAGCATGTTTAGCGGCTAAAGGAAACGGCATGGAAGGAAAATTCCCCAAATACCCAAATATTTGGGTTGATTATTGATGTTTTGTGACTGGTCAGTAGGGACCAGTGTTGGGGGTAACGCGTTACAAGTAACGTGCGTTACGTAATAATATTACTTTTCTGGAGTAACGAGTAAAGTAGCGCGTTACTTTATAAATTTACACATTAATATCTGAGTTACTTTTTTTAAAAAGTAATGCGAGTTACTTTTCAGATAAATTATTTTGCATAAAAAAAATAAATACTGAATTAAAATGAACGTAGTCACGTAGAATCGCGCACTTATACGTGCAAGCCGCGGGAACAGAAGCTGGTCAGAAGCGGAGATGGCAAACCAGAGCATTACATTACTGTGATGGAAGTATTCTCATTATTTTAAAATAGTCGAGGAAAAGGAGAAAGAAATAATGGTTAAGTGTAGATTATGTGTTGGTGAAAAGCTCTTATCAACTGCAAAAAATACCACTTAAACAAACAAAAAAAAAAACATCTGCATGCAAACACAGCACTACAGATGTGTGTGTGTGTGTGTGTGTGTGTGTGTGTGTGTGTGTGTGTAATGTTGAATATATAGAAATGGAGACAGTAATATAGAAAACTTTTGCCGACTTTTCACCACTGCAGCTCTATGGACTGCTCAGAATAAAAGTTTTCTGTGGGAGACACATGTACGACGCCATCGCAGCGGAGATAGAGAGCAAATTCACAGCTCATTTGCTCTTTGTGGGAAGATAAACTGCCACGGTCACTGATAATAGCGCGAACTTTGTAAAAGCGTTCAGAATGTTTCAAGCTGATGATGAAGCAAAGAATAATGTAGATGAGGACGAGGTCATATTTAAGGAATTGCACGATGTTTTACGAGATGACATCGAAAGGTATGTTCTCCTTCCACATAACCGGTGTGCAGCCCACACATGTCTTTTGCCCTGATATAACTTATTTCCTAATGGCAATTATCTATATTTCACCTGTTACACCTGCAAGGCGTGAAAGAGATGCAAGTAACGCAAAAGTAACGCAAAAGTAATATAACGCATTACTTTCCATAAAAAGTAAGTAAGTAACGTAATTAGTTACTTTTTTGGGGAGTAACTCAATATTGTAATGCATTACTTTTAAAAGTAACGTTGCCCAGCACTGGTAGGGACCATTGTGAAGATTAATAGTATACTTAATTCTAAGTATAGATATTTTAGCCCAAAACCCAGTGGCTGCTACTTGGGGGTTTGAACTAGCCACAGATGTTTAGCTTTTAAACTTCCAAACATGGAAATAGTTATGGAAAAACAAAATCAAGGTGTTGCAAAAACCAGTTCTGTCTAAAATAAAGAGGGGGAACCGGATGGACAGAACTTGGAATATACAATAAAAGAGCTTAAAAGTTATAAATGGAGAGCATTTCTGTACAAGAAACAAAGTAATAATACGTTACTGTGTCAGTGTCCAGAAAGCAAACCAAGCTGTGCAGGTCCTTTTTTAAATAAAATGTTTTGCCCATACCTAGATTTAACACAGAAAAACAACCATGTTCTTACACTTCAGATTCTACAGAAACAGTCGTACAAGAATAACTGACTTAAGCATAAATAATACAATAGGTTTTGATGGTTCAGGTATGTGTATAATTGCCCCAGATTCTTTCTCCTGCCAATATTCAGGGAAAAAATACAAATGGAAATAAGCGGTGGACGCATTGAAAAGCTGCAAAATAATTAAGGGGTATACAAATGTCACTCGGACTTACAGTGACCCCAATTTGCATGAGCAGTGTAATGCATTTGACAATACAACTCATGTCAGAACAAAGAGCAGAACTGGATGCGATCAAATTGCCTGTTGCTGAAAGAAAATTCCTGTTTAAATACACAATCTTCCTCTAGACAGGCTGTCGGCACGGACATACAAAAGCAGCAGTACAACACTCCAATTATGACAAGACACTCTAAAATGTCTTCTTTCTTCTCTCTTTTTTTTTTTTTTACAGCTTTAGTACTGTGACACAACCGATTTATAGAGGAACACTTAAATGGTAAGAACACTTCCATACCATCATGCCTTCCATAAAACTGAGCAGGCAATATAGCAGTAATATTATGATTTTATTTCTCACTCTAATACAATTTCAAAGCTGAGAGTGTCATCATGGCGTGTGCATTCATTGTACATTGCCTGGTGAATTCCTTCTCTCGCTTTGTACAGACACTAATCAATTTGTTAAATACATGATCGTTTCCTTTACATACAATTATTTCTAGTACAGTCTAAAGTAAAACTCCTGAGGAAACATTTCAGTGAGGTTGAAGACATGCAAACAGTCTTTGTACAATATATACTATACAAATATACACTACTAGAATGCAGTTCACTGAAATTTGCTTCGTCTTAGTAGCACAATTACTGTACACATCTCTCACGCTTTATTACCAGTATAAAAAACAAGCCAAACTCTCACATGTCCCAGTACACCAGTGTAACATTTTTCTAGTTGATCACCTTAACCTGTCAGCGTCACCCAGGAGCGTGTCAAGAAAATGTTTGAGATTCACTCATTTATTCTTCATTAGGAGCCACTTTATTCTGTCAGGGTGATGGTGTATCTGGAGCCTATCCCAGGAACACTGGGCATGAATTGGGAATACATCCTGGATGGGAAGGCAAGATGGAATGCCAGCACTATGTGTAGGGGGAATTGTAGCAGAGCCAATCCAACTACTGACATGTTTTTGGGCAAATGGGAGGAAACCGGAGAACCTGAGGAAATCAGTAGGGTCATGGAGAAAATATGGAAAAGTCTACACAGGCCAAGCTAACCATGCCCCCTGAAGCTGAGAGGTAGATACTCTATATAGATACATTTATGAGATATCGTATCATGTAATTTTATAACAGTATATCTTTTTTTTATTTATATTTTTTATTTCAATGAAGCATGATTTAAAGTCACTACATACATGGACTGTCAAACAATTGCAATTACTAATAGGAAAAAATAATATTACAGTGTTAGCTGTTAAATTTTACAATTACTTAAATAGGGTCTTTCTCTTTTTATGTTTTCATAAGAAAGACAAGAAACAAGTAAGGAATCGCGCACAATAACATTAATTCCAGCCCTATTAGATGGAGCCCAGAACATTGTGCAGAGCACTTCAGCACGCTCACAGTCTCCAGAGCCTACAACACAATCCTGATGTCATCCTTGATATCTCCATCCTGTAGTGGGTGGAAAAAGTCATGGAGTTCATACAGGCTCCAGTATCGTGAGCTCACATATTACCCAGAAGTTTTCACTTCAGGGGAACCAAGAGAATGTTTTTTCTTTCTTTCTTTCTTTTTTTTTTTTTAAGAAGTGAGCAAGCAGCCTGTGAGCTTTTATTATGACATGTGCCAGTGCTGTCATTGTGGTGCACATATATTACACAATTTCCTCATCAATCTGAGAACAAACTCTAAACCTTTCCATCTGCACACATCGCCGTGTCAGTACCATGGAGATCGAAAAATGAGGCTTCCTTCATAATGATTTATTAATAAGGTGCTGAAAATCACATACATACACAGAATCTGTCACAAAGACAAGAACATCTTAATCGCTAAAAATTCTTCTTATTAGCTTTAAAATGAGAAACAGTACACAAGTTGTGTCGGATATACCGTTGAGCAAAGAGAAAGGGGGATCAATTGCACAGGTCGTTGTTAATTAAGGCAACACTTGAACAGTGGATTAAGACACAACCCTTTAGTACATAAAAAGAGAGAAAATCACATTCAGGAAAAAGAGCTACAGAGCTGTACCTTCCCATAATCCTCCAAGGCACCACTCTGTGAGTAGGCATGGGGGTGTGTAGAAAAAAAAAAGCCTCAACACACACAGAGGACGAAAGACAAAAGTTATTTCACCTCATGCTTGCCGAGTTGTCACCTACAATTTCCTTCAATGGCTGTTACAGACAGTGTTTAAGGTCCTGTTTAAGCCCCCGAAAAAAAATCCACGGATCCATCAGCTGTGTCTCTCTGATGATTTTCTAAAGTTAGTTTTTGTATCCCCTCTGAAAGACAGTTTCTTTGGAGACTTGCTTTAATCTGAAGCCCTGGGATTTTATGAACCTAATTACACTCTACAGAAGGCGTTTAAAAAAATCCCCTGAAAGTTTGTTTTCAAAACAAGAGCTCAGTGGGAAATGGAGTTAAAAAAAAGAAATAAAGGGCGAGGCAGTGAGTGGACCTGCAGCTACACGGTCAACAACACAGAGTCTAATACATGGTGAAGATGAAATACTACACTAAGAGATGATCCATAACTGCTCATTAATGATAGAGGAAAGTTAAGAGTCAGCATTATGCAAAAATGATCATAAGTCTTCACACTGCATTAGTCAATGTTTTCCACAGGTCCATTTTTAAAAAATATAGTGTCCCTTCTTTACGTTTACGGCAATGACTAATGTCAAGTACTTAAAACAAACATATAATCCCTTAAACATATAAACCGTTTGGGTGACTCATAAATTAAAACCTGCTGCAAAAATTACATTAAATCCTTCATCATAAATTATATTAAATCATTTGTCACATGCTTGGATTTACAGTATGACACACTTCATTTAACTAAAAAAAAAAAAAAAAAAACAACCCTAAATGTCTATATTGACTATATTGTACATTGTTTTTGGAGCAGCTGTCAAACAATATGTGTATGCACATGAACATGATGGCACTTCTTACACATGCGTGAGTCTGTTCTGGGACAGAAGCCACATGTTCCAAAGAAAGACCTGAAAAAAAATTTACTTTACACAAACTACACACAAGGATCCCTGTCTAATCACATGCTTTAAAACAGGGATATAGTTTCCACCCTGAAGGATTTGAACAAGACCCAGGAATCATTATTTGCATAACAATAAGGTAAATAAAGACAGAGAATAACATGTAGGTTACTTCATGAGTGATTGGCACTGTCACAGAGTGTGTACAGTATTTCTTCCTTCACGGTTTACATCATGGTTATGAATAATAAACTACTAATAAGCCTTTTGGGAACAGATGATTGAGCGAGCTCACATTTATCCTGAAAACTCCAAGTAAACTGCAGGCCTTCCAAGAGATATCCGTAAACTCCTTCATTAGTATCGACACCACTGATGAACGTACATCAACACATCAGTTCAAGTAAAAGGAACATTTAAAATGCACAAAATATTAAGTACACCTTTAAAAAAAAAAATCATATGTATGGTGCTGGCTTCATTTCTTGCTCACAATGCCATCACAAAGCACTGGCAACTACGAAACATTTGACTTTCTCTTTAAAATGACACTTCCAGTCTTGTGCGTGCAAGTAGGTGCCAGCAGAGCTCAGTCCTTTTCCTGATGCTACAAACCCTTTCAGACAGATACAAAAACGTCCAGATAGAGACGGTCATATGATTCCCTGAAGAAAAGAATGAGGAGCAGGCTGAAGAGGCAGGAACCTGTAAGACACCAGTTCAACCAGGAAAGATCTAAAACACAGAGAGAGAGAGAGAGAGAGAGAGAGAGAGAGAGAGAGAGAGAGAGAGAGAGAGAGAGAGAGAGAGAGAGAGAGAGAGAGAGAGAGAGAGAGAGAGAGAGAGAGAGAGAGAGAGAGAGAGAGAGAGAGAGAGAGAGAGAGAGATAAGGTCATCGTGCAGACAAAACAAAAAACGGCATAATTTACAGATGCAGTTCTCATTTAATGAGATTTTTTTTTCCTTTTCTATGATGAAAGCCTTATTTCTTTTTTTTCCAACGGAAATGACTCTCTTTTCAAGGCACCTTTTGAAAGAGCTACCTATAAGCCTATTTAATTCTTGGGGTGGGACAATCGAAGGTTTTTGGGACACCGAAGCAGATTCAAGAAAATTCAAGATGACTAGATTTGAAGATAAATGCAAGAAAGGATTTGACAAAACATATTGAAGTTCATTGTTTTTGGATTTTAAACAAAACTAAGATTTCCTGACTAGCATATTTAATACAAAAATACACCATTAGCCACATATCGTCTACATGTACTGACTGCACAGCTTATTTTATTACCACAATATTAGAAAAGCATTTAGCAGACACCAACACACTCACAAGTGGTTTAAAAGTCAGATAGTAAGAAGCTTTAAATACAAAGGCAAAAATAAACCCCCCAAAAAACCTGAGGATTGTGTGAGGAAAATGTGTTTTTGTACCATGGTTAGTGCTAGAGGCATAACCTTGCAAATCTGCTGATGTGCGGTCATGGATCATGTAATTCCCCTTAAAGCTGTTTTTTTAATTACTTTTTCCCACATTTATAGTTTTTATAGTCTTACTTTGTTTTCCTGAATGGGGTGTGCAGATCTCGGAAGAATGTTCCTGCATCGGGTGGTGAGAAAAACTCCTTCGGATACGTTTTATATCAAACGGAGTCCATCGGCGGACCATGAAAACGAATCCTTCTAAAAATTGAGCTGCTATCTTTATTTATTGTGCTGGTCAGGCTTTTCAATTCACACTGGCAGCAACTCATTCACTGCAGCACAAAGCTTTGTTTCGCTGCTTTGCTCTCTGCAAATAAGTCAATTATATTGTGCACATCTGTCTGTATTGTTTAACAGATCCTTTACACAATATAATTACTCATAGTATACAATCCTTTTTCAGCTGATCAATACGCTCACCTTTAACTTTTCACTACTCACACTTCACTACATATTTCACCTCACACTAAATGTCACCTCACACTAAATAGAACAAAAAAATAAAACGAGGTAGACAAAAGAGGCATTCTACTGGGAATTATTTATTTTTTTTTTTATGCAATTTGGATTATGGTCACTCAGACAAAAAAATGTAATAAAAAAGAGAAAGCATAAAATAAGTCACTTTAGTTGTTGTAAATAAGATAAAGCGTGTTGCGAATATAGATTATTACTGATTTTTACATTGTATATCCCATCTTTCTAATGTGACTCAACAAAAAGAAAATAAATTCAGAAAACTCCTAAAGGAATATTCATTACGTTGAAGTCTAGTATTTTAACCACAGAAGCTATAGATAACAACGAGAAGCCGATAAAATTAAATAAACAGCTTTAAAGGTGTTATACACGCACTCTATTAGTGATAGATGAAGCCTGCATTATGAGAGTAAATTAGGAGTGTTAATTATGCAGGCGCTCATACAGGAATAATGCACATTCTAATTAAAAGCTATTAGGTCTTTTATTTAAATATATGAGAATTAAAAGAGGTCTGCTGCCAAGCCTCTGCCTTAGCTTTATTGAGAATAAATTAAACAGCATCTGCAAAGTGAAGGCAAACATTTTCACAGACACTGAGCACCTTGCAGTGTCTGCTTCTGTCTGATAAAGATCTGGACTAAATATATCACAAACCAGCTCCAACTCAAAGACCCTTAGGACAAGGGAGAGAGCACCTCTTAATTCAATAGAAGGGCAGGTTTTAATTTGACGGCTTTGTGAAACCAGATAACGGGTTGATCAATTGCCCCTGAAGAAAGAGCTGTAATCGATGGTAGAAGGTGAAATCCATGCTGGGTTGGCTGCTGAGCCCATTCTGAGCAAATGATATGATTTGGGTTTGGAGCACAGTCCATATCAGCAAGAAAAAAAAAAAAACATAGAGGTGATGTGCGCCCGAAAAGGGAGACGAGACGTTCAGAATGGTACAGAGGAGCTCCTCTGCAAACGCCTGCTCATTAATCAGGCCTCACTAGAACTTCGACAGCACCGGGTTGTGGCGGCAGGTTAATGGAGTTGTGTTTACCTAGCCGTTTTATCTGAGCCACACGCCTGCCCTGGTCTCATCAATTTAAAACGGAGAGAGACAACATTAGCGGCAGGATGGTCACAGCGAATGCTAATGAGCGAGCATATCGCCCCACTCACACTCGAGTAATCCAATCAGATGTTCATAGAACCTCGAACAGCCCAGAAGCGGTCTACATCCAGCCTTCCCGTGCTAATGGAAATCGGTGCTCTTAAAAAAAAAAAAAAAAAAAAAAAAAAAAACGCAACAGTTGAACCTTTCATTTTGGATCTGTCCCCACTAATAACACATAGATCTGCCTCCCTAGCAATCACAGCACCGCAATTATTTCCCCATCTGTCACTTACACGGCGGCGTTGTTATGTTTTATTCTTTTCCCTCTAGTCACATTGTACCTGGTGTCGAACGTGCAGAGATGGTGTTACTAAGGCACCGATTTAGGTTAAGATGTTCTCTCAGCGTCTAGGGCCGATCTGACACACTGACAGGGCCGGAGAGAAGAGACAACTTGTAAGTTATGAAGAAGAAGGACATGAGAGTGGACACAGGAAACATAAGCCTTTACCACCAACGGTGTTTGACTCTGATACGTACCTCTTACTGCTGTAATTATTTCTAATCGTAGCCCACTGAGCGCTCAGACTGACAGCTTCTATCTGCTAAGCTTTATGCATTCAAATGCTGTAGAGCTGCATGTGGCTGATAGCTGGTCTAATTATTAGTAGACTCAAGTGGTTGATTCTATGTGAGGAATTGACATGGAGCTAAAATACACAGCTGTGATTATGTTTTTGCATTCCTCAACAGACAATACAATCTCTGTGCCTCTTTATGTATAAACGTTTGCGATACGTGGCACGATCTTCAGCCGAGCTTCAATCCCAAAAGTTCTAAAATCCCTATTCTGAGGCAGAGAATTTCTTCATAAAAATATGTCAGCCGTTTACACAAAGATAACAGCTAATAATGCATTCAGCAAAACAGGAAAACAGGATGACCTCGGTAACCTGGATTCTTCACAGAGACAGACGCGGCAGCGTTTCGCTTTGTATTCCACCCACACTGGCGAGCACAAAGCGGTGGAATCAAACGTGCAAACAACTTTTCATCCTTTTACTCTCAAGGTGAATGTGTAAAAATGGCACGTGTCCTGCTGTCTGGATTTCTGGTTTAATCATTTGAGGAGCTTCGTCATTTTTACTGAACGGTGGGAAATTCTCCAGCATTTGCATACTGTGTGTGACTCACACTAGCAACAACAGCGGGAGCAGGGAGTGTGATTTGGAGCAAAACCACTAGGGAAAGGATCCGTGTGGGCTTGTGAGTAGTTGACAGGTGGTGCCACAGAGCTTCCAGCTGGACTTAAACACAAAGTAAGTATTCTGCAACATGAAGGGAGGATTAAAAACTCTAGACTGATGATGTTTAGCACTTCCTCCTCATCTGCATGAACAGCAAGATGAATACAACTGATTAATTAACAGACAAACAGTAGAACAGAATAAATAATAAGCAAGGGTTTATCAATGTTTCTGCAGAAAAGAGAAGTTACACTTGGTGCCACCTTGGTCTTTAATTTAGGGAACTCGGAGGGAAATTTCTTATGGAGATTATGCTAATCAACAATCTATTGCAATTGATCTACTTTCTAACAAAGACTTTCAAATTAATGTTTACTCACCAATTACTAGCTTCTGATAACTGCAAATCCATCTATCATTCTAAACAAGCATTAATCCTTCATTCAGGGAAAGTGTATAAACAAATCAAAAGCTGCGCTACGCATGCATAAGCTCTGAATAAAGACTGTACTTTCTGTGAACGTGCTGGTGAGTATTTAAGACAGAAACTTTATGAATCACATTTGGTATCCCGAGAGTGATCTAACCAAAATCTTTGGATGACAGACAGCACACTTTCAAAAGAAAAAAGAATAGAAACACTTTGACAGTTGAGAAAAACAACCTGCATGAGGTTTCTGATGAAACAAGAGGTAATGCACAAGATACTTTGGCTTAGACACCAGTGACTAGACCAACTGAGCTATAAATCCCTCCCACCTCTAAAATAAAACAGTACACTTTAAAGTTTAAAGATCTGGATTCAGTCAGGTCCACAGGTACAGTCAGAGAGCCTTTTTTGGAACTGATAACAGAATCAGATTAGAAAAGCTGAGCTATGCTAATCTCTCTGGTTATGTTTTGATCTTTTGTGGATGATCAACAGAACGGCAAAAGCTGCATGAGGAAATCCATTACCCCACTTCCTCATATGAATCCAACAGGTCCTTAGTCACAGACCCACACAATCCATTTGATGGATCTCAGTGCTGACAGGACAAACAGCACTGTGTGATGGGGTCTGCTTGAAACATGTCGTTTCAGGAACATCATAATTCACAGATTATCATCAACCTCAACAGGTATCAGTAGATATTAGAAACAATCCCAAACACAGTGTGTTACCAATGTTAATGTATATGCATGAGCATCTGCCATCTTTCACATGTCTTTTAGGAAGCACTAGTACTGTCCACAGACTAGGATTTCATAGCACATGGCTTGTTATTTATCAAGGTGCCTGTGTCTAACTCTTGTGAGCAGCCAATTCCAGCTGCAAGGAAAGATGAAACGGAGCTGAGATATATGGCTATCACCGAGCTCTCACTTACCCATCTGCTTACCACGAGGAATATATCTGAGAGTGTTTCATCAATATTCAGCAGGTAGATTCTATTTACGCATGAGGATCCCTGTCAATCCCTCATCCCATTTTTCATCACCTCACCTGATTGACTTTCCCATGAGTATAACCTCATGCTGGGGGATAATCACCATTCAGGAGACAGACAGAGGCAGTGTGCGACCAATCTAATTTTAATTTTTTTTTCTACACTTTTAGTAGGATGCCAGCATAAGAGCTCTGATCAATTTCTGATTCCGATCAAAAGCTGATATAAACTGTTGTTATATTAAACATTATTAAAGGGTTGTTGGTGTCAGGTGTGATTCATTAGAATAACTTGCTTTACGCATTCACGCCCAACACGGTCTGTCAACATCACACACATTCCTGATATAAAATATGGCAGTTAATCAGAATGGAAAATGTGTCAGACCTGATCTGGATGCAGCATTTCGGGCCAATATAGTTCAGTATATCCATCCAGTATAATCAATAGTGGATCAGTAAATCCCACCACAAACAAATACATTTGTCTACAGCCATCAGCTGGCAGATTGCAGTCCAGATGTTGACCCAGTAAAGTATTTAAGATCAAACTGAGCTATGTTACATTACTATGGCTGATAATGTAAATAATATGAAAAGAAAAAAACAGCTGAAGTTGAGCTACTTTAGCTTTCTAAACATGTAGCTTAGACAATCAATCATATGCTCTAAAAAAAAAAAAAGATTATTTACATGAAGGCAAGTCATTGAGAATGAAAATTGGTTCTTAGATTCATTTTCCCCTTTCTGGTCTGATTAGAGAAGCCATGACATGATAATGAAAAAAGAAAGCTTAAAGACAGCTAGACATGCTTTCTTTCTCTGCTTCAGGTTCCTCAAAATTCTACAAACACTACCCCATAATGATAATGTGAAATAAGTTTGTTTAAAATCTTTGCAAATGTATATATATATATATATATATATATATATATAAAGGATAAAATATATTAAAAAAAATAAATCACATGTACATATGTATTCACAGCCTTTGCTCGATACTTTTTTGATGCACATTTAGCACTAATTACATCCCCAATGTTTTTGAGAATGATGCTACAAGCCTAGTAAACCTATTTTTTTGTGCAGTTTCTCCCATTATTCTTTACAGGAGCTCCATCAGGTTGGATGGGGAGCGTTGGTGCACAGCCATTTTCAGATCTCTCCTGCAATGTTCGATCGAGTTCAAGTCTGGGCTCTGACTGGGCCACTCAAGGACATTCACAGAGCCAGAGCCAGAGTCCAGAGCGCTCTGGAGCACAAGGATGTCGTTGTACATTGCTGCATTCATCTTTCCCTCGATCCTGACTGGTCTTCCAGATCCTGCCACTGAAAAACATACCCACAGCATGATGCTGCCACCACCATGTTTCACTATAGGGATGGTATTGGCCAGGTTTCCACCAAACATGACGCTTAGCATTCAGGCCAAAGAGTTCAATCTCTGTTTTTCATAGTCTGAGAGTCCTCCAGGTGTCTTTTGGCAAACTCCAGGTGGGCTGTCGTGCCTTTTACTGAGAAATGGATTCCATCTGGACACTCAACCATACAAGCTTGATTGGTGGCATGCTGCTGAAATGGTTGTTCTTCTGGAAGGTTTTCCTCTCTCCACAGAGAAACACTGGAGTAACCATCAAGTTCTTGGTCACCTCCCTGACTAAGGCACTTCTTCCCTGAAGCGCAGTTTGGCTGGGCGGCCCGCTCAAGGAAATGTCTTAGTGGTTCCAAGCTTCTTCCATTTATGGATGATGGAGGCCACTGTGCTCAGTGGGACCTTAAATGCTGCAGATATTTGTCTGTACCTGTCCCCAGGTCTACAGACAATTCCTTGAACTTCATGGTTTGGTTTGTGCTCTGAAATACACTGTTAACTGTGGTACCTTATATAGACAGGTGTGTGCCTTTCCAAATCATGTCTGAATTTACTCCAATTAAGTTGTAGAAACATCTCAAGATGATCAGTGGAAACAGGATGCACCTAAGCTCAATTTTGAGTGTCATGGCAAAGGCTGTGAATACTTATATACATGTGATTTATTTTGTTTTTAATTTTTTATTAATTTGCAAAAATAAAAAAAAATAAAAAAAACCAACCTTATTTTACGTTGTCATTATGGGGTATTGTTTGTAGAATTTTGAGGAAAATAATTTTTTCACAAAAATGTGGAAAAAGTGAATTGCTGTGAATACTTTCTGGACACACTGTATGCCAGAACACTGGGAGCCTGTTAAATCAGCTTTGCTAATTTTATTCCTGTGGACTGCTTCTACTATCACTGAAGTCTAGAATGTTAATGTTGCCTGCTGAAAGTTAATCCCACGCTTTCTTGTATGTCTGATTTGCATAATGAGTTAAGCAGTGCTGTCAGGAAACCATATAACAAGCTGAAGTTCATATTTAAAACTGACACAACCTGTGGCCTGAAAAGAAGAAAAAAAAAATTGTTGTGCTCTGAAACATCCAAATGACAGCTAATCTTTGGAGTTAATCCTACCATGTGTGTATTCATTTACCTGTGAAGTAGAAGGTGAGAAAGAAAAGGAGCAGTCCAGTGAAGAGATTGCTGAGGAAGGTGACCACGCCGCAGGTGATGCCCTCTGGTACAGGGTAAACTGTCTCAATGAAAAGTTCGAAGAAGATGGGAATGCTGCTGTTGATGAAGATGCCAATCAGGATACAGGAGGCATAAAGTGTGGCTGAAAAAGCGAGAATTATTTTATTATCAGGCTTACCATGCCCAAGTCCGAAACAACCCATTAAAAATCATTTAAAAATGAACATAACTTGCAAAATGTAAACATCACCAAATCATTAGTCAAGTCAAGTCAAGTTTATTTCTATAGCGCTTTTCACAACAGACATTGTCTCAAAGCAGCTTTACAGAAATCAACAGTCAAGGTGAATGGTGTGCATTTATCCCTGATGAGCAGCCGTGGCGACTGTGGCAAGGAAAAACTCCCTTAGATGTAATGAGGAAGAAACCTTGAGAGGAACCCATCCTCATTTGGGTGACATCAAGAGTTTGATCATAGTAAACTGTAAAAACGTGTAACTTGATCTAATGCGATATTCGGTATTGCTTATACATACAGTACACCTGTACACCTCAGAATGTGGGGAAAAGTGTGATTTTTGTGACTTTTGAACATGGCATGGTTGTTGTTGTCAGACCGTTTGGTTTGAGTATTTTAAAATCTGTTGGTCTCCTGCAGTTTTCATATACAAAAATCTTTAGAGTTAAAAAAAAATGGTGGGGAAACAACAACAGTAAAAAAACATTCAAGGAGTGGCAGTTCTGTGGAGAGAAAACCCTTGCTAAGAAGAGATTTTTAAGAACTGACAGACTGCTCTGAGCTGGCAGGAAGTCCAGGTCTTCAAATATCCATGGTGTGCAGAAAAGCATCACAGATTGAACAACCTTTCTGACTTTAAAGCAGATGGTATATAAGCAAAACCTGAGTAATCTGATGCTACAAAAAAGCAAACATTCACCGTAACTAGGCAGATGGAAAAAATTGGAAATCCAAGCCTGCATCAAAAGCCATGCTTTTGGCCAAAGACACTGAGGTCACAATATTTCCTCATCCAGTGGTGGGTGTGCATTTCACACCTATACCTATGCAATGCTGTTCTACATGAGTCAATACACCTCTTAATACCATCATTATGACGTTATGGTTATAGAAACCTATTGAAAGCCTATAGACCTATAGAATATAGAAATTTATATTACAGAGCGATGCATCAGAGAGACGTGTCTCATGCAGTGAGAATTAATGCGATTTCTAAGGCATGAAACTTAATGAACACAATTCAACAAGTCTCCTTTTACTGCAGTACTGCAGAAGCATTAATAATAGCCTTATAAAATGACCCCGAGTTTTTCGTGCATCACTGTTTATTTTATTAATTTTTTTTTTTTTAAGTTTTTCTGGGGATTTTAAATTTGTTGGGAAATGTGTTTTTGTGCAAATTCTACAGGAAAAAATTACAGTATAAATGGTTCATTAAAAAGCTTAATAACTGTTTTGACTGGCCTTTTCCAATAATGTTATACTTTCTTTTTAAACTCTGTCCTGTAAATGTCCTTGTAAGTGTATCTGCGACCAAATCAATTTGCTCTCCTCTGTCAGCCATTGTGGAATGAAAAGAAAAAAACAGCTATTAAACCCTCAGGAATATGTTTGAGCTTGTGCAGTTTGCAGCAGATGCAGATTGATAGCACCAACTCTGGCCATCCAATCAAAGAACGTGAAAGTGTTGACGTGTCCTGCAAAGGGGCCTTGGAGGGACCAAATCACATCATCTGATTGGTTACAGCAACAGCTTCAAGCAACACTGAGTTTATGGTTAAAAAAAAAAAGTGCTCAGGTGCTGGCCTAACAACAAGACGTAATGTAACGGCTGAAATCTGATTGGCTAGAAACACTAATGTATACAAGCACTCGGGCGCGCTGCTCCTAGACACTATGAATTGAAGACGATAGACAATGGGAATAATTTAAAAAAATATTCATGGACAAAAACACATTTAAATGTAAGTCAGTGGTTTTGCCCGCCACTGCCCCATTCTGATTCTTGCCGTTAACTGAAGCTCCTGACCTTTACCAGCATAATTCCATGCATTAAACTGCTGCTACAAGATTCGGCGAATGGATACCAGCTTAAATAAGTGGGGGTACAGGTGCCTATTAAGGTGGTTGGTAAGAGTATAGCAAGTCGCTTTCTGACTTATGCAGCATCTTGATTTAACAAACATGCATAAATCTAAGAAAATAAAAGTGAGACTTTCTACACATGAAAATGTCAGTGATAGGTCATGAAACCTGTGGATGTGAACACACGTACCATGAAAATGCAAACCCTTCCCTGATTGTTTCTCCATTGTTCTGGGGCTCCTATGCATAAACCTTAGGATATTTAATGATACTTGAAATACCAAATAGTGTTTAAAATCAGAAACACAGAAGTTTATTGTTTTAGTGATAACTTAAACCTTAGCCCTCAGGGTTCATATGTGGTGTGTGTACATGTCTGCCAGATGGAGGAAACCCAGTTAGCTCAGAGTGGTGTGTCAATATCTCTGTGAGAGTGGCAATACAGAAGCAGGTGCCAAGCCAGAGATGATTATTGATGTCTATGTTTAACTGGCTGATCTGAAGGCCATGTGTTTATAGAAGACCTGCTTGTGTGGAGCCCCAGTCCTCACTTCACCGAGCTGGACATAATGAACTACTCTGGCATAGTTCTTTCAGTGCTCCCTCCACAGTATGCATTCACTGCTCTTTGCCACTTTTATGCCTCCACACAAAACTGCAAATGGAGGGTATTTTAGTTCCAGGATACCTTTATTGGAGGGCAGGTGAGTGAGTCTGGTCAGGCAGGTGAGTGTGAACCAAGTGGCTGCCAGTGATGCTCCAGCCAGCATCAACACCGCAATCAGCTTCAGCATTCCTCGGATTGAGTCAGCAAACCTGCAACAGAAACAAGACTTAAAATTAGAACAGTAAAAGAGGCATTTTATCTTTTTTTTGTGGTTCTCAGCAAATACAGATTTTCCAGGAGATGTTATATCTGGTAGCACTGCCAAAGGGACACTTGCAAAAATTTACTCAAACTACAAACACACACAAAAGCCTTCAGGTAAAAATTTTGTCAGAATAGGCCAAATCCTCCCTCCACATCTCCTATTCACAAGTTTTAATTGGCACCTCTTATCATTTTTGGATATAGGTGTCTCCAGGACATTGCAGAAACCTGGTGTGCAAAAAAAATAATTTAATATGAAGTAAAATCATAACAGACTAATAGAAAAGCCATCCTGCAGGAATAAACATGGCAGAGCACACGCATATAAGTGAAAAATTGCAAGTTTAATTAAAAAATAAAGACCCAACAGATGCTTGGGGAAGTTATTGAACAGCACACACTTACAAAAGGCATGATGTGGCACCATTGTAAAGAATAATGTGAAAGCTAAATATGTGCCCTCTTTGACTAGGATTACTGTACAAATCCTGATATTCTGCATGATTATGAGAAGTCTATCGTGATGCATTAGAATGATAAAAGACACATTATGTCATACGAGAAATAACAATCAAAAACAAAATAATACAGCAAAGGGCTAATTATTTAGTGAAGTCCAGGCATGGTAATTTCTCCTCTAAACTAAAGTTTTAGGTTCAGCTTACCATTGATTAAACACTTGGTTGGTAATGGGCCACCTTTTGACGGATGGCATTGGGTGTTTCCTTTTAATAACAGTACTGTGTTTCTCCTTACAAAAGCGGTCGTAGGACAATTAAAAGTTGCAGGACAGTTTCATCAAGTGTCTCAGCATGTTCTGTGCTGCACTGCACCACATACTAATTGCTCAGCTGTTCAGATTAATTCTGGCATGTCAAAGAACAAGGACTTGTCTTTTAAACGGACAATCTATTAAAAGCACCTCTGGAGCTGAATCAATTAAAATGCGCAGTCATCACCCACTGTGCTCCGTGTTAATGCAGCCATTTTTCTACAGCCAGAACATGGCCCACTGGGCTGGGTCAACACAGCGGGAATTGGGTACGTAATAACTTACTCATGTTCAAGCTTCTGAGTCATGTATGATTCATGGCAGAGAAAAAGCACTGTGGCCTTGTACACTGTATCTCATGGAGACCCATAAATGGCATGTAAACGATCAGTAAGGGCACCACAAAAGGGAAGGCGGCCAGGAGGAAGTATGAGGGGCATCTGTTGCTTCTCTGACACCTCCCTCATGCCCTCCCAACAGAGCCTCCATTAAGTCCTCGCAGATGCCACATTTTCACACACAAGCATACACACAACAGAGGAGAGCCAATCAGCAGGCCTTCTGGCTTCTTTAATCAGTTGCTCTGACTCCTCGTCCATGCTGCTGTCCACTGTTCATTTCAATAACAAGCCGATCAAGAGCATTTCAGAGGGTTGGATTTTGCCCTAAATGAGCTCTAAAACATCCTTTAAAAACTGAATGTACTGGTGTCCCAATACTAACTCTCAACCAAAAAGTTGGGAACTGACTGACAAAAAGAGTTATGCATTACTTTTCTTAATTACAACCTTTTTTTTTTTTTTTTTTTTGAATGCTGCCATTCCCCAGAACTGCTGACTGCACCCAGCAAAAAAATGTTTATTCATCAGTACTAGTCAGATCCCCATCCTTCCTTGTATAGACAAAGTTCAGTCTATCTGCACTAGTGCCTATCCATCAGGCTTTGCAGCATGGCCATTTCATTAGCATTTTCAGCTGCTGTTCATCACAAACGTGATTTTAATAAATTACAGGGGAGAGGATGAATTAGTTGCAGAGCCTGGGAGAATCCAAAAGGCCAAAGAGAAAAAAAAGCATACGCTTTACAAAATGGTGACATTGACAAAACAACACCTTTCAAGGTTGGTGAATATACAGCGAAGAGAGTCATTTATCTCTATATAACACTGACACAGGAGCCTCAAAAAAGATACTGTACGATGTACAGGGCTATTTTACATACGACCCAAATTAACTCACTTCTGTTTAATTTGAATTGACTGTGCTTACCTTGCCATGGCTACTCCAAACACACAGCCTCCAACAATAGACCAAAAGCCTATCCATCCTGCATCTACCTGTTAAAAAACAGAGCAAAGAGGAGACAGAAAAAAAAGAGACAACATGAGAATTATTCATTGCTTGTGATGCAGAGGCTATGCTCATTGAAAAACTGGTTGCAGGGTAAAACAGGGTGCCTGTCTTCTGAGAGAACGTGTCAATCAGGTGGACAGCAATTTGCCTGACCGCATTCTGTGCAACATGCATGATTGGAGAGCAAGCTTTAGGCAGAACATTCTGCGTTCACTCTAACAGATGTCAAAAATCAGACAGTGCCGTGATGGGCACAACTAAGGTCAAGCATGGTGATTGTGATGTGGTATCAGGGATTGTATTTCAAAATACAACCTAGTTACATCACCACAGAGACTCTCGACACCAAAGATTCAGTATGATGCCTGTCAAACTGGCCAAAGAAAAGTAGTTAAAGGCGCTAATGTTTCTGTAACCAATCAGCCAAATCAAATCAAAAACAGAAGTTCCCTTCCGCATCATGTGCGAGTGTTTATCTAATTCCTTTCAGCAGACAGGTCGTTAGATGCCTTCATTTATTTGGCTTTTCCCACGAATGCAAAATGCGATTTCATTCCAAGTTTAGTGTTTACACTAATTAGTCAGGCAAATATGAAGCATTTGAAACTTATTTAGCTGCCAGAAAGCAAATCCAAACACTTAATGTGTAGGCAAAAACTGAATTAATGGCTATATGCTAAGTGTAATGGGAAAAGATGATATTTGTGGTGTGTTAAGTGTAATTATGCATCTTTAAATGATTTAAAAGATGGTGCTTCAGGCTCTTGGTACATTTGAGTTTATAGGTCCTCATTTCTTACCTTCTAAGAATTCCCAAAGCCAAAAAAAAAAAAAAAAGTATTGCATCAGTCCTGGAAAAGAAGCTTTTCTCCCCCTCACAAAACATTAGAAGAAATGTATTATAATATTCAGCTGCAATTTTAAGCCTTGACTTTATGTTTTTTTTTTTTCTTCGGCAGTTCTAACAAATTGTGCCTATGCTCAACAAATGAAACTTTACAAGAAAAGCACCTTTCCAAAAAAGCAAAAGAAGTTAAGGTTGTAGCCCAAAAGCCATTTAGTAACCGAGAACATCTGACTGATTAAAGCAACTGAGAAATAGCGCTTAAACCATGTTTTCATCTTCTATGGACTTATTGTCTTTAGTTTGGCATTCTGAGCCAAAATGTCTGCCTGCTTATGGTTCGACTGTTTCGGTATGCGGGAAATTGTTTAGCAGCGTCTGGTATTGATCTATCTGGACACTTAGCTATGCTTAACAAAGAAAAACATTCTTCTCTTGTGCCTCCATCTCATTGTTTACATGCGGAAAACTGAACTTTAGGGAGAGTACAACGTTAAGTAGAGAAATGTGTATTCCTCCAACAAGGTCTAAGAAGATTTAAGGGAGTGGTAGCTAAGTGGTCAGTCTAGGTTACTGATTGGAAGGTGGGGGTCCAAAGCCCCCAAGCTGCCACTCTTGGTCCTGTAAGCAATGGCATTAACCCCATCTGCTTTAGGGGTGCTGTGTCATGGCTGACCCTGCGCTCTTCCAAACATCGCTGGGATATGTGAAGAAAAGATTTCACTGTGGTGTAAAGTACATATGATATAAGTAAAAAAACATGTTTACCCTTTATAAGGACGTGTAGGACAGACATTGACATGAGGGTATAAATACATGTAAAATAAACAAATGTAGACTGCATGATGACATTAATTCTGTTTATTCGTATGCAGAGTAAATTATTTTCTGTTCAATGCCTAATGGATCAAAACAAATGCACCCTCCATGCACATCCTGTTCCAATTTACATGGTACAACTCTCACACCATGTTATTTCTTTGGAAAGAAACTTTGAAAGGTCCTCACAATATAAGTGGGCATAAAAACCATAGAATTCTTCAGGTGGTTGCATTATGAATAACAATAGTAATGGGAAATGAAGTGTGAAAGTGAGGGGCATCTTTCTAACAGCTACGTGACTTGAAAAGAAGGACAACTTGCCTCTATCCTGTTCGATTGCTTAAGAAGCAACACTTGTTCCATGACATAATTTGAACAGGTCACTGTCACACAGAGGATGCAGAAACATCTCTTTCAAAGTGCGACAAAACTGTTCAATCCCACAGTCTGCAGGGTCACATGCAAATCCGAAGAGGTTGTGGAAAATCATAGAGACTGTGATGGAGAACGCCTCTCATTAAGCTGTAGAGCTGTTGGCGTGTTTTGGCAAACATGCAAATAGAGGAGTTTCTTGCATGCATGTTTGATTAGATACTGATGTGTATGGCTTTAGGGATTTTTTTCTTTTTCCAAGGCTATAATTAGATTGTTACAACAACTGATTTAAACTCAAAAGTCTATTCACACAGATCTGCCGGATTTTAATGAGGGGGTGCAGAAAGGAAAACAGTTTGAGAAGATTGTGATGTTGGCTCCCAGTCACTAACACTGCGCATACACCCTGGGGTTAATTATGAGTCAAAATCAATTTTGGACAAGGAAATTGCATTTTTGTGCGTTTTGCCTGGATCACAATGAATGTGATCGTCAACACAGCAGAAAAAGAAAGTGAAGAATTAAATGCCAATACTCATGTAATTACAGTCTAAAACACTCCCCTGCACTCTTAGACTCCATATACTGGAAATATGTATAGTGTGTAATCATCCTGCTTTAGGAAAAACTCAATTCTCAAAGGTTTTCCATTAATGAAAATCTATTTTAAACCCTGTGGTGTCTTGCTGATTTGATAAACAAAAAAAATTGCTTTGATTAGTTTCATTCATTAAAAAAAACTTTAAAAACAGTAACCTGTATGTGTTTTTCATGTTTAATGAGATGATTTCTTACCTGGCTAACTCTTACAGGAGTCAGAATCATATCCAACACACCAGACCATCCAGCTACAACTCCTGTAGGCACCGAATAGGCAAGTGCAATCATCAGGAACCTCATGTTACTATAACAACAAGAGAAGGAAGACTTTGCTTATTCGAATAAGAGATGATGTTTCTTAAATCTCAAGCTAATATTGTAGCATTTCTATTCTAAATATTGTGATTTTAATAAGCTCTTGCACTCACATGCTCTCAAAGGCTTATATTCAAGTTGTAATGTGTGTCTGATATAAGTTAAATGTGCAAACTGCAATGTTGACTCTTTATATTAATAACTACAATATTAATTACATCTTTAATCAGACCAGTTGTTTACATTACAGAAACCTGAACCTTTTTCTGCTTTCACATGTGTAAAAAAAAAGTGGATAAATACTGTATCTTGCCTGACCACTGAATTCTGTACATTGCTTGAAAAACTATCAATAGGTTATTGAGTCATACATGACCAATTAAACATTGGTTTAAAATTGGCTCACATAATCATGCTTAAAAAAGAAATCTGTTTCCACATGGCCACCCATATAATTTAATTCTGCCATTATAATTACCTTGATAATAATTAGATTCCTGATTTTTAGAGCACATATGTCCAATTCCTGATAAACCTAATTCACATCATTCAAGAGTGGGCTGAGGCACATCAATGCTGTTTAACTCTGGGGTAAAGAATCGATTACTTCAATCTCTACTTCTGTCAATATCTCTCATACACATATCCATCCCTTTCTGTGCAATATATATATATATATATATATATATATATATATATATATATATATATATATATATATATATATATATATATAAATAAATAAAATACTTTCTTTTATTTTACTTCTTTTTATCCTTATATTCTACTTTTATTTTTCTTGTTTACATGTTGAACAGTCATAAAAAAAAAAAGAAAGCATTTTACTACATGCCTTACTCTGTATGAATGTGTATCTGAATTCGATTTTTTTATGTTTAAAATGGCCTTTAAATAAATGCACCACAGATTATTTTTTGGCTCTACATGTCATTCATATAAATTCAAATTCAGATCAATTTTGTCATTTAAAAAAATAAATTTTCCTTATACTTTGCCTAGTAGGGATTATGACAATAATCTAAAAAAATGTGCCGGTAAATAAATTATATATAATTTGTACAATGTACAATTATATTTAATATGTTATTAAACAATTTCACTGGTTTGCAGTGGTATATTTTTCCTCTATATGAGAAAAGCTTCAATTGTCCTTTTGGCAATGGTCTCTAGAACCCAACCCATCTGATCTGGGTTATTTATCAGCAAAGATAAACGAGAATATACAGTATGTGTAGAGTAAACAAGTTCCTCCTCAGACAGTGCACTAAGAATGTTAATAATTCACATCTGAAGATGAAGCACCAGAGATTTTAGGTCGATTTGTACAGGGCTATAAGCTACACAATGCACTGTAAGCCTGTTTGATTAAACAGCCTCAGTAGATAAGTCTTAATAATCAGTCTCATTTATTATATATTTTAGTTAATTAGTTAATTAAAATGACAAACTTATAGTGACAGGATTAAAAAAGTCAAATGATTAAAACATCATCCAATAGGAATAATAATTTTAAAAAAGCCTTGGGAAGGAGAAAATTAGATTTAAATACTTTGGCTTTTTGTAATATGAACAGAATGGCAAAGCCCACGAAACCAAGTTTAGGAAAGTGGCACAGGAAAGAAGAAGGAGAAAGAAAGAGAGAGAAAGAGAGAGAGAGAGAGAGAGAGAGAGAGAGAGAGAGAGAGAGAGAGAGAGAGAGAGAGAGAGAGAGAGAGAGAGAGAGAGAGAGAGAGAGAGAGAGAGAGTCAAATAAATTGAGCTTACATGAAAATGAGCGTACATAAAAATAAATGTAGATGAGCTACAAGGCCACTCTTGTTGGAATGTGAAGCAGCAGAAAAACATGAAAATAATATGGTGAGAGAATTGAATGCGTGTTAAACACGATAATAATAGTAACAGTAACAAAAGCCAAGTAATTTTAATGAGGAAATGGGCTTTAGAGTTTTCTCTCCAGTATAAAGGTCTGACCGAGTGACCTTGTTAGTGAGTTGAGAGTGGGAGATAGCATGGAAAGAGATAAGAGAGATAAATGACTGAGCAGGGATACGCTGCATGCAGTAATCCCTTTGTATAAGAGAATGCGGATTGTAACAAAGGCAGTTTTCGTTAATACTCGTCTTCCTCTCCAGTAACCACTTTGTTCTTATCTCCGTCTTAGGAAAACCGGATGTGAGGTGAGAAGATGCATCCCGCATACACACATTAACACAGTAGTAACTAGGGAAAATTACTAAGACCTCTACTTTATCAGGAAACCACCATGACTTTTTTAATTAGTTGACTTGACAGCTATATACCTCATGTTGACAGTGAAAGTAAACTTACTCGTGCTTGCGAGTGAAATTAGTTCTTCTAGCAAGGGACCACCGATACACTGTATGGTCTCACTGTAAAACGGTCAGGCAGAGAGACTGGGATGGTGATTAAAATGTCTTTTCCATGTTTGTACTGTGTATTATATTGATCATAATAAAAAGTTATATAGTACCTACCTTCATTAGTTTATAGCATAAGCAAACTTAATTAAGAATTAATTTTAAATAATGGTGTCATATCTGGACATAAAGCATAAAGAACCCTTTGTTCTGTATTCATAATACTGGTTTCTTATCAATGTCTTATTTCTAATTCATATAAAATTACTCTGCAGCTTCCCAACTCTCATAACTTGTATTTTCTTTAGTTCTACCCTGTCGATATCGCCAACCCCTCATGCATTCAATTACCCTATTTGTGCATAACTCATTATTCAAGGGTTATCATGTCTTGACAATGCTGAACATAATCTACTTTTGTTTATGATGTACTTTATTAACACAATCTAATTGAAAGCCACGATAACAAATGCAGTAAGGCAGATGCCAATGTATTACTCTTTACTGAAATTATGTGTTTAAGGCACATTGAAGTGTTTATTTTTTTTTTTTAACAACTCCTCGGCTTTCCTGTCACACAAAATCTAGGCAGCCTTTCAGCCAAGTGACAGAGATAAATGTGTGCAGGATAGCAGCTACACTGAGCTGACAGCAGAGTTAGCTCTTGGCCAAGTGTAATTATAGAATGGAACAAGTGCTTAGCAACAAAGTGTTGTCTCGTATGGCTTCATGTCACTATGACATACGTTTACCTTAAGTCTGTTTTCAGTGCTACAGAATTATTATAAGTATCGTATTTGTTAACGTGTAATTTTATGTTACCAAGTAGGTCATTTTGTAAAAGCTGTTTGTTTTTGTTTTTTTTTTGTTTTTTTTAGCTTAGATGTAAAAATAAATTTTGATGAAAAGTACAATCGTGCTTTCAAGATGAAATACCATCTTTTTATCCAGTGTCTTAAATCACACTGTTCAACCCAAACAAAGAATTGCCCTGTTTCAACATCAAAACTACTACAAGATATTTAGTACAAGAGGCCGGAATGTTGGACCAACCATCTGATACTGGCAGGGGTAAAAACACTGTGCAAAACTTTGCCTAATTATTTACTTCACAATATTCTCACAAGCAGTATCTGGGTGTCTTTTCGGAAAATACAAGACTTATTCATCTCACTAATCTACTGTATGCAGGATTATCTTCATCTTTTTTTTTTTTTTTTATACCATTTTGCTTTCATGCAACAAAATCAAATATGTCATGAATCCGGTCCCCCAATACTCATAAGTAAACAACACAATTAACATTTAAACATTCCTCAAGTTCGATCTGTCTCTGCAATCATCCTCTGATACAAAAATTTCTGGCTATATCATTATGTCATCTAGCATTTCTAAGAGAATCTCTTCAATCAGTGCATTAGAGCCGAAATGTCTCAAGGTCCCCTTAGAAAATCAGCCCCTCTCACCTGGATGTCTGGCCATGCTTCAATCACTCCTGTTCCAATTATAATCACCAGCCATGCTCACCCATCTTCCTAATGCACCAAATGCAGCCTCCCTGATTTTCCTGAGTGGGTGAGCTCCTCTGTACACTAACAATATTTCCCACTGCATCCCACTGCAATACATCACCAGATACACTGTTCCCCCCCCCCCCCCCCCCCTTCAATTAAGCATCTTCACACCTTGCATTTTGTTGAAAGCTGTAAGAAAATATTCATTTTCAACACAATGTCTTTGTGCTTGCAAATCACAAGCTCTGCCACATAAAGACACGGTAGAGCCGAGGGAATTTCTGCTGTGGCCTCGGTGGAGGAATCGTGTTTTGATGGAGCACCTTTTCTGTCAGTTGAACCCGTTTCATTAACCTTCTAGCAACAGGAAAATCAATACTCTTTCACCAGCAAAAGCTTATTTGGATACAATATAGAAGCATTTCAGGCTCTTCATCTGTGAAATATTTTAAAACGAGCCTGCAAAGCAACAACTAACTGCCGTTCACTGATGGTGGGCCACGCTCAATCTGAATGCCTTAGGAACGAGGCATAGCAATACCTTTTCACCCTAATCACTAAGCCCAGCTAATCCTAATAATCATAGCAACCACACTAATCAAGCTCTGGAAAATAGTTCTTGCAAAGATGGTATGAAGTGATAATATTCAGAGCATCTGAGAGAGACTCGTGCAAACAAATCAAACTCAAAGCAATTAAATGAGCTATAGTTCAAACTCCAGAGACAGCTAAGCCTAAAAAAGGGAGATTAGTTTTACACATAACTAAGAGATCTGAGAAACATAATGCCATCCCTCATCTGCAATGTTCTGTACATGTGCACAAACTTTACAAAGCTCAGGCCACTGCAGCTCTACTCTGATATGAAGTAATGTTCCTCAGCCAGACTGAGCTAGAATACAATTTTAATTCCAATCAGTTGTCTAGATGCATGTATAATATACACACTTGTGGAAAGTATGCAGTTTTTCTGTTTGCTCTAATTATATTTCATCTTCTGTAAAAAGTTTATGTTTGAGAGCAGGAAGTCTGGTGTCCCTCTGTGGTTGGACCTGGCAGATTAAACAGACAGGGTCCTTATGCCAATGTTGTTGGATGCTCACTTCTTTCCAGGGAGCAGCCTTCAACTCGTTCCAGCAGAGCAGAAGCAAACATACCCAGGGCAAGGAACAGCCGTCTCTGATCTGTAAACAGTGACACTGGCCCTGGCTTTGATAAACAACCGTTATGAAAAGGGAAGTAACTCTGTGGAAAACCATGTGCTATGTTTAGGCTGAACTTGGTTCAAAACTCATATGGCCAGTAAGATTGCACAAAAAAAGATGATGTATTTAACATGCAGGGACAATGCATGCCATCTTAAGACTTCATAATTACTCTACGGGGATAAAACCACATCTTTGATGTGCATTAACTAACTAGAGCAGATGGTGAGGGGAAAAATGACAAGACCTTTTTCATTAAGATTTTCTGTCCCTTATGTCCAGATCAAATTCATCTCTTCGCTGATGCTTCAGTATTAGAAAGCCATAATGAATCTTATCTAGAACTCTAAATGAGAAGAAGTGTTGCTTAAAATGCATTTGCTGCTTGCATAAGTGGGAAACGTACAATGCTTCCCATTTGCACATATATGCAGAATTTACAGAACTTGTATATGTGTGGTATATCATTCTGACTGTACATTCTGTATAAATCTTTCTTTTTTTTTTTTTTTTTTTATACATTGTTGTACCTTGAAGCTTCTGTTACAAAAACGAATTCCTTGTGCATGTGTAAGGATACACCAAAAATAAAACCCTATCCGGTTCTGAAACCATCTGTGTGGTTTGACTGATAGTCACCTTTGTACTAGAGATCCACTTGCATTAGATTTCAGTGCACACCTACAGACAGTTATGTCCTTATGTTCTCTGTTCTTATGCAATATATATTTTTTTCACTTGCATCACAATTTATTCCGATATTTTAAATGCGAGGTACAAGGTACAAAACATGAAAATAACAATGTCAAACGTTTTTAAGTTGAGCTTTCCCTGTTCACTGTGTTATAATGAGGAGCAATTTGTGTGTATGTGCATGCCGAGAATAAAATTAACTAATTATTCCTGTTTAACATTAATACATTTTGTAAATACATACTTCATCACATTTATAAAAACAAAAAAAAACAAAAACAAAAACACTGAAAAACAGTTGACTGACCAACCTTATAACTATATGAAGAGACCAAAAAGATATGAGGTAAGTTTGTTACACCAACCTTTAGACTCAACTCTTAATGCTTTCATGGTGTATGTGCACTTCAGTGACTTCCAAATCATGACAATTGAAGCGCTGTGAATAACTACTAGTGTGTGTTGGTAGTGTTTCTACACAAATACCTCAGCAATCTGCAGATGCTGCTTCTATAGCTGAGTCGCTGGCTAGCTGCTGCTATGCTGGGTGGAACGGGCGGCCTGGATGGAAAATAGAGCAGCACGACTGCAAAGAGGATCGCAATCATCCCCAATTCTGCACAGTTACACAAAACAAATAACAATGGTAAGTCACCAAGTCATTACCTCCATTACAATCCTGCAGAATTCGTCAGGCTTGAAGATAAGTCTGTTAAGCGTACTTCATAAGCATGTACGGTTAAGCATGCTATCTCTGACATTAAATGCACTATGAGAAAGCAGGATCCCAAACAACATCATTAACAGGCGCATTCATCTTGAGTTAACTAGGAGATAGAAGATTTATTACACTCCTGCACAGTAAGGAAACCCATAACGAGCCGATTGATCATCTCATTAACCCCGCAACAGTCACATCCGCAATAAGTAATGCAATGTCCTCAGTTTTTGAGACGCTATAGCTTATGTCTCGTACAGTCACAGTGTGTATTTCTGTGTTTTGCAGCACATAATGGTTGAATTCACAAATCACATGATCAGGTGTGGATTAAGTTTTTATGTAAAAATTTACCGTAGTCGGTTTATGCAAATTCTAATAATAATAGTAAGTATTATTATTATCATTATTATTATTATTATTATTATTATACTTTCTATAATAACAGCTACATCACATGGACTTGTATGGTGGATGCTGTACATGATTTACAACTAATAATTAATGGATAAATGTGTGTCATTATTTAACAAAGAAAAACATGTAATCATTGATGTGTCAAAGCTTTCTATAAGGATATGTTAATTTAACATTTATGGAAGGAGTTTTAAGGATTTTTACCATTACAGATGCTGTATCATAAATTATAACAGGAACTAACATCTATAACATTAATTAATGCTATCAGTCAAAAAACAGAATGTCATTTCTAACAGTTATTTACATTTTTATTCCTTACATAGGTTGATAACAATGTGCATTTCTGTGTTTCTACTAATCTACTAAAGCCACAGCAAGCAGCTCCCTTTCCTACTACTCGCTTTAACAAAATGCATAATAAAACAACACGACAACTTTAGACAGGTATTTAGTCTAGTTAGAAAACTGTTTAGCAAGAAAGGTATGTAAAATGCTGTAATATGCTGACCCCCTGCCAAGAAGTCAGTTAAGTTGTTGGATCTTTCTTTTTTTCTGGGCTCCATTTACATGATAAAAAAAGGGAAACAATTTCTTGGCCATTTCTTGGGTTTATCCAAGTTCTTTTTTAAACAATAGCATTTCTGTCAAACTGCCTTTGAGACTCACTGGTGTTTATTTTAGGGAAGACAAACATTATAATATTATAATATGGCCATTTGGTTCTCAATTCAAAAGTCAACTAAGTTTCTTGCTTTGCAAAAAAATAAATATTTTACATTTAAAGTAAGTTAGTGCTTTACTCCAGTGCAAGACTTCCTTTCTTTTTAAAAAATAATGTAATTTTCTGAATCAGTTAAGCAGGACATGCCAGGCACAGGTGAAGCCAATTTTGTTAAGATCTTTGCGATTTATGCGTTTGTATCAGGAGAATGATTTTTCTGGGTCATGACAAAAAAAAAAAAAAAAAGCAGATAGAACTAATTTTTTTAGATCCAAAGTAGACACTACTGTACCTGTATAGAGAACATACTGTATCCTGTTTCTGATATGCACTGTGTCCCAGTGGGTGATGCTGTTCACTATTTGTGTATCATTAGGTGCTGGCACAGCCAGAGGACCAATCAGGAAAGAGAAGGCTGCTCCAAGGTAGCCGACCAATGATGCCACAGCTGTGGCTGTAGCCCTTTGATCTGGAGCAAACCATGTTGTAGAGAGTAATGGGCCGGCACTCATAAGGGTTGGACCGGCTAAACCATTTAGAAGCTGCCCACCATGAATTAACCTGAAAATAAGAAAGAAATCATTTCTTCAAGGTGGAATAAATACCCCTTTTATTTAACATAAATAAAAGGCTTTATAATTGTATTAAATCCCCAAAGGTATACACACTGGCCAAAGGCACATTTTCAGCAAATGACAACATTGCAATTATTAAAAGTTTAAATATACAATTGTGTCAGGAGAGAAAATAGTGCACATTGAATATACAAGGGTTAGAAAAATGTAACACAACCTTATTAAAATGAAAATTATACAAAGATAATATATATTAGAACATTTTCATCTTTAATGTAAAAGTTACAACCTATACAATGCAAGCTAAGCTGAAAGCCAAGCTGACACATTTCAGACAAAAAGGACAAAAATAACCCGTAATAACCTAATTGTACGTGTGCACATCCCTTTACTATTACTTACTTGAAGCACATTTTAATTGTATTCCAGCACAGAACAGCAAAGCACAGACAGTTTGGATAAGAGGCACATCTTGACTTTGCAAAAAAATAAAAAATAAAAATAATTTAAAAAAGACGGAAGGAAGGAAGGAAAGAAAGAAAGGAAGGAAGGAAGGAAGGAAGGAAGGAAGGAAGGAAGGAAGGAAGGAAGGAAGAAAGGAAGGAAGAAAGGAAGAAAGGAAGGAAGAAAGAAAGAAAGAAAGAAAGAAAGAAAGAAAGAAAGAAAGAAAGAAAGAAAGAAAGAAAGAAAGAAAGAAAGAAAGAAAGAAAGAAAGAAAGAAAGAAAAATGCTCCAGATCTGTCAAATTGCAAGGGTATCTTTTGTGAACATTCCCCCACAGGTCTGGGCTTTTTTCATTCTAAGCCATTACTCTTTTTGTAAGGAACGCATTCTTTTGTTGATTTGGATTCATGTTTTGGATCATTGTCATGCTAAAAGGTGAAGGTCCTCTTCATGTTTATCATGAGAATAGATTAACTCGAGTTAAACATGCTCCTGAGGTACCAGTGACCAGTGTTTCTGCCCCTCTCCTCCCCTCGGATATGCCCCCTTTGTCCCGGTCTGCCTCTGGATGGTGTTCTCTTTGATTGGAGGCCACTCTGTGCAGTTGGGGATGGTTTCACATCAGCCTGGGGAGCCATGAAATTATGGAGTAAGAACAGGAGCTTTGAGGATTTGGGCTGTACTTAATGTCAACAGTCTGCTACACCGACTCAGGACTCAACTATAGTTTGCATCGAATCATCATCACTGCACACCTCCAAATCGTTTATCTGTAATAAATTGTCATCCGGTGCCACCCACATGAGGATGTGTTCCCTCTTGAGTCTGGTTCTCTCAAGGTTTCTTCTTTATGCCATCTCAGGAAGTTTCTCTTTGCCACAGTCGGCACCGGCTTGCTCATTAGGGACAAACTTACACTTATAAAGAACAATCTTACTCATTCTTTCTCACAGCATTATCTGTGTAAAGCTGCTTTGAGACAATGTTCATTGTTAAAAGCGCTATACAAATAAAAATGAATTTAATTAAGAATTATGCTGATGTTCTGTCTTGTTTTTGAGGTAAACTTTTTTTTTTTTTTTTTTTTTTTTTTTACACAATTCTGGCAAAAAAACAAAAAAAAAAACAATCTTCACTTATAAGACCATTATACATTTTTCCCCATGTTTTGGGAAACTGGATATATAGTTTGGATGTTATTTCTTAAATCAGAAAAGGCTTGTATCTTGCCACAGTGGACCATAGCCCAGACAAATAAAGAATATGGAAAAAAAGATTTCTCATGCAAAAAGCAACCAATACTTGCCAGAAAGAGCTGCAGCTTCTTTATTATTGCTGTAGGCATCTTTATAACCTGTTTGACAGTCTCCTTTTTCTTTGTCTTTTCAGCAATTTTGGAGGGACATCCTATTGTTGGTAGTGTCAGTGTTATGCCATATTTTCTGCAATTCTTGATAAGTGCCTTCACTGTGTTCCATGGTATATCTAATGCCTTGGAAATTGTTTTGTAACCCTCTCCTGAGCAATACCTTCGAACAATGAGATCCTGTAGATGCTTTGTAAGCTCTATTATGGCCCATGGCTCTTGCAGCAGGATGGAACCAAGATGCCAGAAAAATCCAACAAGAATAGCTAAGATTTATTTGATGTTAGTCAGAGTCAGTTTCAGTTAATACCCATTTGGTATACCCAGACTGTAATTGGTGCCAAAGGTGCTTCAACAAAGTATTGAGTAAAAGCTGTGATTTCTTATGTACATGTAACTATTATTTTTGTTTATTTTTAATACATTTTCAAAGATTTTAAACATAACACTTTCATGTTGTCATTATAGGAAATTGCTTGTAGAATTCTGTGGAGAATAATTAATTTAATCTTTTGGAATAAGGCTGTAACATAACAAAATGTGGGAAAAACTGACGTGCTTTGAATACTATCCGGATGCACTGTACTAAGATCTTGTCGACTGGTTAATTCACTACCACATTCCAAAATATATGCATTTCTATGCCTATAGATTTTAATAGATTTTCTCCTTTATTTCTAAGAAATGCATACGTTTTATGTTCAGTGACACATTGTTGAATCTGCTGCTTTTAAAGAGTTAAAACAGTGTAGACTTTGTACATGCATGCATCAGACATGTGGGTAACTAAACAAAAACTATTTTTCACCCTGTGTGTGTGATGGATTAAAAAAAAAAAAAAAGCCTTTGTGTTTCTGTTTCTGACTGAACTGGACCATCACCTGTCCTCAGAGCACAGTGTGAGAGCCGCCACAGATAGCAGCACTGAATCCCTTTCCATCTGCTACAGCAGATATCTAACAAATTATATAATCTGAAGCAAAGCACTGAATGCCAATAAACTACAAAGCAAGATTTATCTTTCTAGCACATAAATCACTAACAGCATATAAAACTGTATAGTTATTCATTATTAGATCATTTATGTTGAAAGGTTCAGGTTTAAAACATTGCAGCATAAAATTCAAAACTACCATAAACAACAGTGTAATACAAAAATAATTTCACAGTCTAATCAAGGGATTTTACACAGTTATACAAAGAATCTATAATGTAGTATTAAATAATCACTGACACATCTGACCCCTCTCCTTTTATATATATATATATATATATATATATATATATATATATATATATATATATATATATATATATATACAGTGAGGAAAATAAGTATTTGAACACCCTGCTATTTTGCAAGTTCTCCCACTTAGAAATCATGGAGGGGTCTGAAATTGTCATCGTAGGTGCATGTCCACTGTGAGAGACATAATCTAAAAAAAAAATCCAGAAATCACAATGTATGATTTTTAAACTATTTATTTGTATGATACAGCTGCAAATAAGTATTTGAACACCTGATAAAGTCAATGTTAATATTTGGTACAGGTGACTTTGTTTGCAATTACAGAGGTCAAACGTTTCCTGTAGTTTTTCACCAGGTTTGCACACACTGCAGGAGGGATTTTGGCCCACTCCTCCACACAGATCTTCTCTAGATCAGTCAGGTTTCTGGCCTGTCGCTGAGAAACACGGCGTTTGAGCTTCCTCCAAAGATTCTCTATTGGGTTTAGGTCTGGAGACTGGCTAGGCCATGCCAGAACCTTGATATGCTTCTTACAGAACCACTCCTTGGTTATCCTGGCTGTGTGCTTCGGGTCATTGTCATGTTGGAAGACCCAGCCTCGACCCATCTTCAATGCTCTAACTAAGGGAAGGAGGTTGTTCCTCAAAATCTCGCAATACATGGCCCCGGTCATCCTCTCCTTAATACAGTGCAGTCACCCTGTCCCATGTGCAGAAAAACACCCCCAAAGCATGATGCTACCACCCCCATGCTTCACAGTAGGGATGGTGTTCTTGGGATGGTACTCATCATTCTTCTTCCTCCAAACACGTTTAGTGGAATTATGACCCAAAAGTTCTATTTTGGTCTCATCTGACCACATGACTTTCTCCCATGACTCCTCTGGATCATCCAAATGGTCATTGGCAAACTTAAGACGTGCCTGGATGTGTGCTGGTTTAAGCAGGGGAACCTTCCGTGCCATGCATGATTTCAAACCATGACGTCTTAGTGTATTACCAACAGTAACCTTGGAAACGGTGGTCCCAGCTCTTTTCAGTTCATTGACCAGCTCCTCTCGTGTAGTTCTGGGCTGATTTCTTACCTTCCTTAGGATCATTGAGACCCCCACGAGGTGAGATCTTGCATGGAGCCCCAGTCCGAGGGAGATTGACAGTCATGTTTAGCTTCTTCCATTTTCTAATGATTGCTCCAACAGTGGATCTTTTTTCACTAAGCTGCTTGGCAATTTCCCCGTAGCCCTTTCTATATATATACATATATATACCTTTATATATACAGTACATACCAAAAGTTTGGACACACCTTCTCATTCAAAGAGTTTTCTTTATTTTCATGACTATGAAAATGGTAGATTCACACTGAAGGCATCAAAACTATGAATTAACACATGTGGAATTATATATGGAATTATATACATAACAAAAAAGTGTGAAACAACTGAAAAATGTCATATTCTAGGTTCTTCAAAGTAGCCACCTTTTGCTTTGATTACTGCTTTGCACACTCTTGGCATTCTCTTGATGAGCTTCAAGAGGTAGTCACCTGAAATGGTCTTTCAACAGTCTTGAAGGAGTTCCCAGAGATGCTTAGCACTTGTTGGCCCTTTTGCCTTCACTCTGCGGTCCAGCTCACCCCTAAACCATCTCGATTGGGTTCAGGTCCGGTGACTGTGGAGGCCAGGTCATCTGGCGCAGCACCCCATCACTCTCCTTCTTGGTCAAATAGCCCTTACACAGCCTGGAGGTGTGTTTGGGGTCATTGTCCTGTTGAAAAATAAATGATGGTCCAACTAAACGCAAACCGGATGGAATAGCATGCCGCTGCAAGATGCTGTGGTAGCCATGCTGGTTCAGTATGCCTTCAATTTTGAATAAATCCCTAACAGTGTCAACAGCAAAGCACCCCCACACCATCACACCTCCTCCTCCCTGCTTCACGGTGGGAACCAGGCATGTAGAGTCCATCCGTTCACCTTTTCTGCGTCGCACAAAGACACGGTGGTTGGAACCAAAGATCTCAAATTTGGACCCAAACAAGTCTCTTCTGCTTGTTGCCTTTCTTTAGCAGTGGTTTCCTAGCAGATATTCTACCATGAAGGCCTGATTCCCACAGTCTCCTCTTAACAGTTGTTGTAGAGATGTGTCTGCTGCTAGAACTCTGTGTGCCATTGACCTGGTCTCTAATCTAAACTGCTGTTAACCTGCGATTTCTGAGGCTGGTGACTCGGATGAACTTATCCTCCGCAGCAGAGGTGACTCTTGGTCTTCCTTTCCTGGGGTGGTCCGCATATGATCCAGTTTCTTTGTAGCGCTTGATGGTTTTTGTGACTGCACTTGGGGCGCTTTCAAAGTTTTCCCAATTTTTCGGACTGACTGACCTTCATTTCCTAAAGTAATGATGGCCACTCGTTTTTCTGTACTTAGCTGCTTTTTTCTTGCCATAATACAAATTCTAACAGTCTATTCAGTAGGACTATCAGCTGTGTATCCACCTGACTTCTGCACAACACAACTGATGGTCCCAACCCCATTTATAAGGCAAGAAATCACACTTATTAAACCTGACAGGGCACACCTGTGAAGTGAAAACCATTTCAGGTGACTACCTCTTGAAGCTCATTAAGAGAATGCCAAGAGTGTGCAAAGCAGTAATCAAAGCAAAAGGTGGCTACTTTGAAGAACCTACAATATGACATTTTTCAGTTATTTCACACTTTTTTTGTTATGTATATAATTCCACGTGTTAATTCATAGTTTTGATGCCTTTAGTGTGAATCTACAATTTTCATAGTCATGAAAATAAAGAAAACTCTTTGAATGAGAAGGTGTGTCCAAACTTTTGGTCTGTACTGTATATATATATATATAAATGTTTATTATCAATGAAACCATACTCAACATGGAGCATGAAGATAAAATATTCTTGTAAATGTTTTAAAGTATTTATGGTGTTTTAAATTACATACATTATCAGGACACCAAACAGAACTTTTACTGTTTCCACACAGATGGTTTTAATTGCCGGATATGTGCATCAATGCGGATTTTGGTGCTGATTTGTGACTTGGCGCCTCAGTAAAACAAATGTTTAGTGATTAAAAATTCTTTTTCAGTGGAGTTTATTATTATTTTTTATATCTGAGTCAAGAAAGGACATAGTGAATAAACGTGTGTTGCGTTCAAGGTTTTAATTTTATATTTATTTATTATTATTATTTAAGAATGGTCAAGCAGAAATGCGTGCTGCATTACTCATGTGTTAATAAAGTTTGTGCTGTAAAAAATTATTTGCATTAACGCATTATTAACACATTAATTCTGACAGGCCTAATAGACTGCTGGACTTCTTCCGATGTTGAAAGAAAGTAAACATGATGTGTCTTTCATCTGCTGCATTACGTTTCCTTGACCAACCACTGCATCTACAGTCCACAAAATTGCCTGTTTCTTTGTGCATCTTCAAAGCAGTGTGAACAGCACATCTTGAAACCACAGTCTGCTTTAAAATCTTTGGGAGTGACCTTGCTGATGCAGTATAACTACCTTTTGTGTTATAGCTGCACTCAGTCTTTGCATGGTGTATGACCTGTGACATGAAACTGTCTTCCACAACTTCAATTTAGTAGCAGATTTTGGCTGTCCCTTACCCAGATCTAAGCCTCCTACGCAGCTGTTTCTGTTTCACGTAAGGTGTTTCAACCTACTTATGAAATTAATGATCATTAGCATCTGCTTGATATATATAAAGTAAAGGGAAATCTTAAAAGCTATACCAAGCTATTCTACATATTTTTGTGCTTACATCCTGTAAAACACGGTCTTACTATTTCACATAAAATTTTATAATCCTATAGAAAATCCTTAAAAAAATGAAAAACACACAGTCATGCAATAGGTCTGCAGTTGTTTAGCCACCAACTACCTGCCATTGAACACCTTTACCACAGCAGATGTCTGCACAGAGCTCACAACATTATCAAGGACTCTTCACATCCCAGTCATAAACTGTTTAACTTCTCATTACATCTGCACTATTGTATCTATATGTATCTTTATATCCTCACTGTACATTCTGCCCAACATTTCACATTCATGTATATATGTGTATATAATGTGTGCATACATATACACACACACACACACACACACACACACACACACACACACACAGACATACACATATATACATATATATATATATATATATATATATATATATAGTAGACTAGTTTATTGAGCTTTCACATTTCTTAAGTGTCATAATCTTAGACCTTCCATTTCTGTGCATTTACTTTTCAATGCCATAGTCTTAGAATTATTTACCTGTACTTCTCAACGATGTCCACACACCTATGCACTGCTATAGCCTTTATATTTATTTACTGTACATATGCTTACATATATATCACATGTGGTAAATATGCTACATATTTATCTGCACTATGGCTACTTTTTGCACTTTTGGTAGATGCCAAACTGCATTTCCTTGCTGTGTATCGGTACTATGCAATGACAAGGGTTGTCATTTCTGTCTGTCTGTCTGTCTGTCTGTCTGTCTGTCTGTCTGTCTGTCTGTCTGTCTGTCTGTCTGTCTGTCTATCTATCTATCTATCTATCTATCTATCTATCTATCTATCTATCTATCTATCTATCTATCTATCTATCTATCTATCTAAGCAATAAAAGTGACACCTCAATGACCAGATTAAGTCTCTATCATACCGCTAAAAATTAAATCCCTAGATCTACACAAAGTCAAGTCTTCCCTGCAAGACCAATCAATAACATCACTAATCCACTCCACAATCTTCTCAACAACACTTATTTCACACATTTTTCTCTCTTTCATAAGTTTGGTGCTTTAATATTTAACACCTGATTTTTACAGCAGGTTTTAATTCCTACCTACAGCATAGGCTATGCAGTTAAAACCAAGGCATTGCAACACTGGTGCATTGTATATGACGGGCTTTGTGTAAGAAAATGCTAAACCCGAGCTTCCGGTAGAAGGTAAAGAAAGAAGTATTATATTTGTATATCATGATTTCAGATCCCAAACCCATATTTTTCCCAACTTTAACTGTTCCAATGTTAAAAAATTAATATTTTTAATAAGATAATACTGATTAAAGAAGAAGATAACCGTGGCAAATGTAACCCTCAGGATTAGGGCAGAGACCAAAGACTTTCATTTACTGAGCTGAGTCACTTTTATTCTAATTACTGTATAAAACAAGCTTTCTGTGTGACCCCAAACCCTGCTGTATGATCAGTCTCTAGAATCAACTGACATGCAAGTTTTATTTCTCATAAAGCAGCATGGCAGAGGACAAGCTTGAATAAGTGCAAGTGAGTCGGATTCTGTATGAGAATACCGGAGCGCAGTGGGAGCATGGCAATTTAGACAGAGATTATTAACTTGATAAATATCGATAAGCGGTGGCAGAGGAAGTCTCAATGCACTCTGATTAAACTGCTTTTGGGTGGAATGTGTTGATTAGGGCCCTCTAATTGTACCTAATTGTCCCCTACTGAGAGAAAGCCGATTTCAGCTGAAGAGTTAATATCAACGACTGGTTGTTCGGGTTTGTTCACATAACTAGCCAGTAAAAATAAAAGCTGCAAATAAACCAACTAATATTATGTTAGCCACGGTGCTTTATTTTTTGATTCTTGATTCTAATTGGTGAAATGTACAACAGCACGGGTAACACAATAATGAATCTGTTTCTTGGTAACATGGCAAGCTGCATTGGCTGGTAAGGGAAGGACCATTTACAGCGGTTTACAACATGCTTCTCAGACATTCCATCATATTAAATGCAACTATATATATATATAATAAAAAAAATAAGTAATTTTTGAATAAATGTAAGAAATATATAGTGGTTGCGAAAATGATGTCAATAGGATCAATAGGATTAAAACAGTTTAGACATGCAGTTAAAAGACAATAAGGAACGTTTGGCTGCTAAGAATAACACTGCTTGTTAATAATAACAGCACACGTGTTGTGTCTTATTCTTAAATTATTAAATACAACACATCAGACAGAATGTCTGGCCAACATTGAAATCTTAAAATTCGCTCGACGTAATGGCTAGAAGTCTTACTCATTTAAAGTCGTGGTCAAGGTGGCGTGACAATATGGTTACGGCCAAACTAATCAGCAGTTCAACTACAGCAGCCTGCACTCGTTAATCAGTGGCTGTGCTTGCTATTTGCATACATTTGTTGTAAGCATTACAATCTGCTTTGATTTGAGAGCAATCACTGGCATTCTCAATCAGCAACCACTGCAATAATAGATTTTCTCATGCCTTTGCAGCACATACTTAAGCATTTCCTCTATAGGCAAGACTGAGAGAGCATTAGTTTTCTCTGAACAGAGGAGGATCCAGAATCCAGCTCTGAAAATCCAAATCCAACCCATGAGAATTCAATGAAAATGGGTTCAACAAATATTACATGCGTCTCATATACACAATCCTCTCTCTGAAGAGCACACTCTGACATCTGACATCAATATCTGCAGCTATTTTTTCCAAGTGCTTGCCTCTACTGATTACAAATACACAGTGCATTGTTGAAACTGACATTGGACCCAGTCGACGACGACTTCTTTTTCTTTTTCTTCTTCTCTCGCCTGCTCCCATTAGGGGTCGACACAGCGGATCATCCATGTCCATACACCCCTGTCCTCTACATCTGCCTCTTTCAGCCCAACTACCTGCATGTCTTCCCTCACCACATCCATTAACCTCCTCTTTGGTCTTCCTCTTTTCCTCCTTCCTGGTGGTTCCATCCTCAGCATTCTCCTACCGATATACCCCATGCCAATCCTCTGCACATGTCCAAACCATCTCAATCTCGCCTCCCTCACCTTGTCTCCAAAACGTCCTACATGCACTGTCCCTCTACTAAACTCATTTCTAATCCTGTTCATCGTCGTCACTCCCAATGAAAACCTCAACATCTTCAGCTCTGCTACCTCCAGCTCCACCTCCTGTCTTTTACTCAATGCAACTGTCTCTAAACCATACAACATCGCAGGTCTCACCACAGTCCTATAAACTTTCTCTTTCATGCTTGCAGACACCCTTCTATCACAAATCACTTCTGTCACTCTTCTCCACCCAGTCCACCCTGCCTGCACTCTTTTCTTCACTTCTCTAACACACTCTCCATTACTTTGCACTGTTGACCCCAGATACCTGAACTCCTCCACCTTCTCCACCTCTTCTCCCTGCAACCGCATCACTCCACTGCCCTCCCTCTCATTCACACACATGTACTCTGTCTTACTCCTACTGACTTTCATTCCCCTTCTCTCCAGCGCATATCTCCACCTCTCCAGGCTCTTCTCAACCTGCTCCCTACTCTCACCACAAATAACAATATCATATGCAAACATCATAGGCCATGGAGACTCCTGTCTGACCACTGCAAACAGGAAAGGGCTCAGAGCCGATCCTTAATGCAGTCCAACCTCAACCTTGAACCAGTCTGTCGTTCCTTCTGCACACATCACTGCTGTCACACTGTCCTCATACATGTCCTGCACCACCCTCACCTACTTCTCTGACACACCTGACTTCCTCATACAATACCACAACTCCTCTCTTGGCACTCTGTCGTACGCTTTCTCTAAATCCACAAACACACAATGCAACACCTTTTGACCTTCTCTATACTCCTGCATCAACATTCTCAAAGCAAATAAGGCATCTGTGGTGCTCTTCCTCAGCATAAAACCATACTGTTACTCACAGATGGTCACCTCTTCTCTCAGCCTGGCCTCCACTACTCTTTCCCATAACTTCATGGTGTGACTGATCAACTTTATTCCCCTGTAGTTACTGCAGGTCTGCACATCTCCCTTATTTTTAAAGATCGATACCAGCACACTCCTTTTTCTTTCCTCAGGCATCCTCTCCCCTTCTAGAATCTTGTTAAACAATCTGGTTAAAAACTCCACTGCCATCTCCCCTGAACATCTCCATGCTTCTACCGGTATGTCATCTGGTCCAACCGACTTTCCACTCTTCATCCACTTAATCACTGCTCTCACTTCCTCTTTACTAATCCTATTTACTTCCTGCTTTACTATCTCCGCACCATCCAACCTTCTCTCTCTCTCATTTTCCTCATTCATCAGCTGCTCAAAATACTCCGTCCATCTTCTTAACACTCTCCTCACTAGTCAACACATTTACATCTCCATCCTTTATTGCTCTAACTTGCAGCACATCCTTCCCAGCTCGATCCCTCTGACTGGCCATCAGTACTAGATGGATAACCCAAATCGACTCGAACACGTCTGATCATGTCTGAATTGGCTACAATGAACATTGTTCCCCCTTCACTGAGGCTCTTGATACTGATATTCGCTTCTTTGAGGCATACACAAAGCAAACTTGGTTAGGAATGAACCATGTCACTGTCTGCTTACTCTTAATGCAAGTGCTGACACCTATTGGTGAACAAAAAAAATTCTATCTCCTGCTCTGTCCATTTTTTTTTTAATTCACATTAGCAATACAGAGGCTTAGCAGCTTTAGCAACATAGGGTTCTTACTCACCATACGCACTGTTTCAACACCTTCGCTTAGATATAAGCAAAGCCGGCCCAATGATGGGCTTAAAAACACACTAAATAAATTCACAGCATAGAGTGAAATCACACCTTCTGCAACGCAAACATTGCAACACCACTGCTGGGTGTGAATCAAAAAAGCCTTACACAAACATTCAATCATTTCATTCTCCACAGCAAATAAGATTCATACAAAACAATGGAGCATAAAGCATAATGCAGGCAGATGCTTGTCCTCGGTTTACCATGTGTATTTTGCAAAATAATAAAGTAGAATTATCTGTGTGCAACTTAAAACACACATCGAACTCATTTGCTTGATCGATGGTCTTGACAACATGACAAATCAAGAACGGAATACTGTACAGTGTCTGACTGTGAAGGCAGGTATTCTGTTAACGATGATTTATTATCACCTGCTGCTCACATCCATCTTAAATCAATATTTGTTGGGACCGAAAAAGTGTTACAGTTCTTGTTAAACTAATGCGTTTCCAATCCAGCCAATTACTCATGAACTGGAGATCCGTCAATGCTCAACTGTTGATTTAGTAACCGAGAAAACCGAGATTTTTATTTCAATGTTTGAGGGACCAAAATTTGAAAACTTAAAATTACTATACATATATTCCTTATGCCATACATTGAAGTGAGTGAGAGAATATTAAACTTAAAGCATCAGCAATTTTGATGCTTTGAGAGCAGCACAATCATATACACCTTGGAGATGGGTGTTGGGCTTAAAAAACAAACACGTACAGGGGCACTGACCAGAGGAAATTTCAAAAGGTATTTACCACATTAAAGATTGATTTGTTTCTTCCATCTGTGTTTGACTGATTCACCATTCATTAGCTTATAGCTATTTGAATAATAATATTCTTATAAAGTGAAAGGGTTGCGTTTCTATAAACACAATAAGAGTTCTTTCTAATATGGCCACGAACAATAGTACACAATTTATACAGAACAACTAAACACCATATCAGAAGATAAAACAGCAGGGGTTCCTTCTCTCAGCAAAACTGCTTCCCTACTAGCTTTTATAAAAGGCAAGAAAGACATAAAGAACAAAAACAACTATGGGCATATAAAATTTAGTCCACATTGATTCCAGGAGTCTGTAGCAGCAGTGCTCCAAAATCAAGCATGCAATACTTCAATAACCCTAAAATTCAAATACATTATTAAGTAGTATGATTTTATCAGCAATCATGAAAATGTCTGTTGCTTTGTATCATACAAAAAAAAAAAAAACAACCTAATTCAAAGATGCAGTTGAAAATATTTTGCGTGTAGGTCTAATTAAATTCTTGCAAAGTACTGCAAGAATGGGATCTCATTTGGTGAAGTGGTAGCTGAGTGGTTCAAATGTTGGGCTTCTGATCAAAAAGATCATGAGTTCAAATCCCAGACCCACCAAGCTGCTGCTCCATGAACCTTCACAGTAACCTACACTGGATGAATCGCAGTAAATTTACGTGGTAGTAAATGGGTATAAATGAGACTCTAGTACAAATGTGTCACCTGACAGGATTTCCCAATACGGAGTCTACCACAACTGAGCTTAACTACTGAGGCATGACATGATTATCTCAAAATGTTTTATATGAAAACTGTAGAGTCATAAATGTCTCAATAAATCTGTTTTCAATATGCCGGTGTCTTATTGGTTACTCCTGAAATAAATAAAATATGACAGGGCATGCTATAATAGGCAAATAATCCACAATAAGGTGGTATGATGCAGCCTGATACAAAGCGAAAGGCTAGTTCCACCCAGATGGTGGTTATTTTCAAATAACAGCATTGGTGTCCAAGATTTCCCGCTAAGATTGCTCCCTAATGTAAAAACTTGCCATACTGCGATATTTACTATACAGTTGATGACGTGTTCACACGTTGATATGAATTATTATTATATAAGAAAAGTATTTTTACAACCATTTCTTTTGCTTATTCTGGGGTTAGATGATAAATCTTGTGAGTATTGGGTGTTTCCAGTGTTAAAGGAATATTTATTCTTTTGGATCAATGTTCATGTTCACAAACTGTATGCTAATTTGTAGCCAAAAAAGGTAGTGCTGAGTGTTATTGTTTACACTTTGCCATTTATATAGTTTCTGTACTAAAATGACATAAAATATCATGATATAGTTATAAGTATATATATATCACCCATCCCTTGTCCCAAAATGTTTTTTTATCCTCTTTATATGGCAATTTATAAAGAAAAATGATCATTAAAGAAAATGTTACATCCCAGGTTACATTTTACTGTTGTGGAATGTTTAAGAAACAAGCTAGTTAGTGTTATTGTTTTAGTGCATTTACATTTAAGGCGTTTGAGCATCAGTTATCTCATTTATACTCTTAAACAGATGAGGATTAAGGGGCCCAACAATGTCAGTTTAATATTGCTGAGATTTAAACTTTTACCACAGAACTACCACTTCCACTTCCTGGAGTGTAAATGCATATAAAAATGCAGCTAATTAGAATAAAAACACAAAGTTTTTCAGTGGTGGAAACTTGTAGTACACTGTAAAGTGCTCATACTGGACACTTATTCCAAAAATATTAAATGTGTAAAAAGATTTTGCTACACCAATTGCACTTACTTACAATTTGGTTCTTATTAGATTTGGATTATGTAGCGCATCAACTGCACAAGTCCCTGTTAAGGAGCTCTGACAATAGCTTTAATGATGTATTGTTTTTGCTCTGTCTCGTTCTGACTCGTGCCGTGCTGTTATACAAGAATAATTCACCAGTGTTGTGGTGTAAAAGTTCATAAACAACATCCATTTCTTAGAATTTTATCAATTCTGGTATTTAGATTTGTTTTCTTACATCCACTCAGGGTTTTAAAAGCCCAATATCACATGTCCTGATAGTCTTCTATGTCCTTCGCCTTCACTTTTACAAGCACACTGGACATTTGTCAAATAAAATTACTTTTTCAGAAGGTGCAAGGTTCTTAAATAATAAAACAATAATCCACCCAATGACACAAACCATCAAACCACATCATAACTAAGATGCCACAGGGCGAAAGAGAATAGCACTTGGAAGTGAATTGAATATGGCTAAAAAGCAGGGTGGGGGCTGTTTGAAAATTGCTTTGACCTTTAGAAGATATATGTCCTGGGGTAGAGATATAGTGAATAGGATGTGTTGTGAATGAGAGTCTTACCAGCGTTTGATCTGCAGATTTGAGAGAGGGACACTGCGCAGAGCAGAGCCCAACACCATGAAGAAGACTGTGAGCAGCAGAGAGGCCCGCAAACCTGCAAAACATGGTCAGAAGACAGAAACAATTAAATAACCTGGAAGTAAGCACAATTCTTAGGTTATTTATAATTTTTTTTTTTCCAGAAAGTAAACTTTAATTGCTTTACTGAAAGAACCTTCTGGAACAGGTTTTTATAACGATTGAGATACAAGTATTCTGACTAACTTATAACTGACTGTCATAATGTGAATATCATCATGATAGGGTCCTTCAAAAGCAGGTTAAGTAATGAGAGTTTCTTGTAATGCCAGGTAAAGACATTTAATAATAAGCAGCAATTCTTCTTCTCTTTTACACTTGACCATTAATTCTGAAGGTTTTTTAATATACTGTGGTACCTAGACATACGAGTGACCTAACATATGAGTTTTTTGAGATACGAGCGGTCACTCGGTCGATTTTTTGCTTTGTTATGCGAGCAAAAATTTGAGGTACGATCTCAAGACGCCTCAGTCAGTGTTGCTGATTCGTCTCGATACACACGCACACAAACAAAGGTTTGAATCTCGAGATGAATCAGCAACACTGGCCTCAGTCAGTGTGCTTGTTTGCCTCGCTGTCGAAGCATCTTTAATAAGTTGTGCTCGAGTTTTGTGCTTTTTTTACATTTACAGTACTTTATCACATTTATTTTTATAACCATTGGTCCGAAGAAAGTGAGTGGAAAGGTCAGTGCTCAGAAGAAGATGATGTCTATTGAATTAAAGCGTGAAATCAAGAAAACATGAGCAAGGTGTGCGAGTGATTGACTTGGCGAGGCAGTACGGTCGTAGTACTTCAATGATATGTACTATGCTTAACCAGTTTATTTCTTTACATTCTCTTTTATTATGTTTTTATACAATATTTGTCATTTATAAATACAATTTTCATATTCAAAAACACGTAACAAAAACAATTGGGGTGGCATTTCGGGGGCTGGAACGAATTGATGGCATTTCAATTAATTTTAATGGGGAAATTTGCTTTGAAATACGAGCAAATTGACATACGAGCAAGGTTACGGAACGAATTTAACTCGTATGTCGAGGTACCACTGTAACAGTTTTGATTCTTTCACAGACAAAAAGAGATTTTTGCAAAACCAGATATTACAAACTCTAAAGTAGATCTGAACACAAACCCACAAAACGAGAAAGCAGTCATCCACAATTTATAAATACTAGGGCTATCAAAAAAGGACAGGAAGCCTAATCATTCACAGCAACTCTCCAGGCAAGGGGTTGATATGCTACTGCTCATTTTTAGGATTAGGCAGAGGAGTAATCTAAATTTGCATACATAGGTTTTCTCTGGTGTTTAACCCACAAGCAAAAGTAAAGACCACACGCTTGTTCTATTTGGAAGATTTTTGAATTAATGTAATGCTTCCAGTTTTTTGTGAAATATAGCCACTTACTGTACATGTGAGACAGCACTTGGTGCTCACTGGTGACATTTTATTGCATTAAGTAAATCACAAAGCTGTAAATTAGGAAGTTGGGCATTTCAGTGGTACTCTCCCATATAAGTCAAAAACTCTTTCTTTTCACAGCCCTATGCAACCTCACTTCCCTTTTTAAAATGAAAGTAGCAAAGGCTATAAAGTTGGGCTATAAAATGTTTGGATGTAAATACTGTAAAAATGAAGAACAGAACACACTATACATTAAAAACTCAGTTTCCTCAAAAGAAAATAGGCTTTGCAAAGTAACTGTAAAAAGGAATTTTTAATGAAATGTTAAAAGGACTTTTTTTTAATACAGAGTCGTTACCTGGCACCTAGTCTATTCCAATTAAAAGCTAACTGAAACCTCCATATATCCATTTGAGAACCATTATTATCAATCTAGAACCCCTGCATTAAAAGCATACAGTGAGATTTTCCTCAAGATTTGTGCAAACTGAAAGGAGGCAATCTGCAGTTAGAAACCGAGTTCTGCCACATCAGCAGGAATGTGCTTTACAGGAACTCTTTCACAGATGAACCACTTCACATGGCTGTCAGCTTTTAGCTACATAGATAGACTGAACGTTATATAAGCGAGAAACTCTAACAGCCAGCACTTTAACTTTTTTTGGATGGTACTAAAATCAAAGTCACCTATTCAGCAACAGTGACTCTGCAAGGGGTTGATTCACCTGAATTCATATGAATAGCAAGCATTTTGACACCTACCTTCAGGTCACAAGATCTCAAACGCCTTTAAGGCAGAGATATAGTAGACAAATAACTGCATATTAAATGCAATCAACAAAACCAGAATAATTTATTAATATACAGATATAGTAACATTCTGTGCAGTTTAATACATTCTGTTAAAAAACAGGGCATTGACATGGTATACTGCATGTTTAGTAAAACACATTCTGAAATCAATAAGAACTAACAAAACCCCACGTTTTTATACATAATGGTCTAATACTCACTAGTCTCTACACTGACAGGAGATTAGGTTTTGTGCACAACATAAATGTTCCATTATCAATTTTACAACCTGAGAATGCTGCTAAGTACTAAATCAACAGTAAATAACTTGCACAGTCTTTGAGTAAAGCTGCAATGTCCACTCAAACTTGCATCTTTGCCAATACATACACTGTATGTCCAAATGTTTGTTTGCACCTGACCATCACAATCATATGCAGGTTTTCCGAAACGGCTACCTCAACGTTATGTAGGATGACTTTCTATGCTGTAGCGTTGCAAATTCTCATTACTGGAACTAAGTGACCCAAAGCTGTTCCATCATTAACCTGCCCTTGTAAACACAGAGCTCCATGAAAACATAGTGCACAAGGTTTAGTTCGAAAGAACTCAAAGGTCTGGCACACAGCCCCGACTTCAACCACACGGAACAACTTTGAGATGAACTGGAACAATGACTGCACACCAGATATGCTTATCTGATATCAGTGACTGATCTCACTAACACTCTTGTGGCTGAATGAGCATAAATCCCCACAACCATGGAATGGCCTGACAATATAGTATAGATCTGTTGATATCACAATGCTTTGTTTGTGTGCGAGACGGTTTGTGGTTGTATGTGTGTGTATTTGAGATTACGTTTTTTGACATTTTATTCATCACCTCTCATCGCCATTAAGAAATGACTACAAAATAATGAATCTGAACTAAACCCAGGCAGGAAGTGAGGTGAGGAACAGCAGTGCCACGAGGTGCCCAGAGTTTGTTGGCGTCAGCTGCGTAAGCTAATCATAATTAATTTAATTAATTTAGAAAGTCATAATTGATTTAGATCACATTTTTAAGACCATGTCAAGCAGTCAGGCCTTGCTCAATGTCAAGGAAATGTGAATCTCTCGACTGCTGCCTGTTGCTTGCTAGTGTGAAGGCAGGGTGTGTTATAGGAATGTGACTTGTGTACTGCTGAAGAAAACGACACTGCAGTCTAGAAGTCTATAACCAGGTGGAGAAACATCAGCCATAGTGAAATGTCTAGATTCTTTATACTATCTAATATCTGCATAAGAGACAGTAGGCAATGAAGAGGGAAACTTTGAAAACATAATGTGGCACTATTTTATTAACATTGTATAGTAAGGACTAAGCTGGTTCTCGAAATGCAGGATCTTAGTTCATTCACTTGTGTTACGTTGGATATTTTGCTCTATTACCTGCTAAAACTGTATTTTTTTGGGGTTTTTTTTTACAAAAACTTACTATTTTTATGTATGTATATTTTTAGGTATGTGAAGTAGCATTTCTGTTCCAACTTACTAAAAACATTACATAAACGAATATATATATATATATAATTATCTATATCTATGAAGTTGAAGCTTGTGAAAGTCTAAGACTTTTATAGGGCACAGTTACTATTTTGAGCAGGATATATAACTGAGACGGTCAAAAGAGGAATCAGGCCCATTAAATTACGAAATCTCCATGTGACTATCATAATGTAAAACTTTTAGATTGGATTCGCATAATAGGTTTCTGCCCAGGTTTAAGTGCTGACATTTGCAAAAGATCATCTGATGGTCTGTCATGTGAGAAGAGATTCTTGGAAGGTTTAGGTCAGAGTTGAATGTGATTTAATGACGAAGAACAGAAGAAACAAATCATCTAAGCACTGATAAACCTACTCTACTGACACATTTGAGGTCTATAATATATCTGGTGTAATACAGGACACCGAGTTATACTAGCGTGCGTTACGCATAAAATCTCTGTGGTCATAAACTTATAAAATACATTTTTGTTTGAAGACATAAAGTAAATAATATGGAACTGGCCACATTTTTTTCTGTTTGACTTTGCTTAGATTTGATGTAAGATCAAATATTTTTTACTCAAATGCTGTGCGGTGCTCTTTTAATATAAAATTTAAATATTGGAATCATTATTCTATCGGACATTGTAGATTTTATTATTTTGCACCATAATGTGTAGTTCTAACTGCAAACACTGTTTGAACGGGAAACCTACTGTTGAAATTTAGGAACTAAGAGGGACCAGATGGAGAAGTTGAAGTACCCTTTAGGGTTGTAGAAACATTCATTTTTTTTTTTCCCAAGAAAAATGAAAAAAAAGCAATGTCAAAAAGAAAAACTCTGTAAAAGATTACATTAAGGTTTTAGGGAATTTCTTTAGCAGGTTTTGTCCCATTTGAGATCAGGATGCTGAAAATTACTGAAGCACTTGCTGGAAAATCTTATGATCGTGTGCAGTTTGGAGTAAAGTAACATAACCAGCAAATCAGATCAGCAAATACAAACTGTAATCAGTGATAGGTCACTAATTCGATGAAGACAAAAAAGGACAAAAGACAAAAACTGACCTTTCTTGTCCATAAGCCACACAAACAGGAGCCATGGGAGAAAGCCCACGGGTCCCCAAATGACTAAAATAGCAATGTCAGTGGATGAGAACCCGAAAGCATGTCTGGCAGAGTTTTGGATGGGCCCCCATGTGTTCCACACCATTCCTTGTAAAAAAGAGAGCATTGAGAATAATGTTAAGACCAGCCATCTCCGGCCGTACACCCTGCCGCTGCCGATCACCGGCTGGATCCTCGCATCGGCTTGAATCGGCCTGAGTAGCGGATCCCTTTCCCTATCGGTGCTCTCCACGGCACCCATGGAATCGACTCGGGATCACTTCTGTTTGTGTAGTTTAATGTTTCCGGGGTGAAACAATGAATAGAAATCTACACAAACATCGTATTGCTAGCCGATTCCCTAAAACGTAAACAACAGCTGATTGCAGCTTTCAGGATTCAAACTTTACTGCGCATGCGGCTCTTACAGGCGGACGTGACGACACAGCTTAGAAACTGGAACGACTCCGTTCGCCATTTTGGATCCGTGCGCCATTTGTTTGAAAGGGCCATCCGACTCCTGAAAGAGCCCGAATGGCTGCAGTTTCACTTCCAGTACAGTTATTTTTTCTGCTAAAGCGTTGTCATAAGCTTTCACGTGAGTTTGTTTACAGGGCCAAATTCAACTGAGGAAACACGTTTCCGGGAAGCTGGGTGAACCTCGCGTGGTGATTAGCTGCTAACTCTAGTGTAATGCTGTTTTTTTTTTTGGGTGGTTGTTTAACAGTGAAATTTAGTTGATGGAAAAATAAAATAGGTAACGTCGAGCTTGTGTTTGTGTCGCTACAAAATAGTTTGCATATCGAAATACCCGCAGGCTTCTTCTGACTATTCTCTCTTTATATCCTTCATAATATGCAGATATAAAAATGGCTAGACACATGTATTGAACGCTTTATTTTTCTAATTAAAAGTTTAAGTTTGGTTTAATTTGTGTTCTCTATGCGTATATTATATACACTCATATATAGTCTGATTTATTGATAACCTGTGGACCAGACCCACCCTGAATATAAACAGTAATATGGATATAGAAAGCGTAGTGTCAAGCAGAATGACTTTTTATAGTTGCATATTGTGAGACATTATTTTTATTTGAACACAACACCTTTTCTTTTCCTAACTGTTTATTCATTTTTCATCTATTACTGGTTGATGGGGTGGAGTACTGGGATGAGGATGGTGTCTGGTTTCACTAAAGGTTTCCTCTTTGTACCATCTCAGGGAGAATATTTTCTTTCCCACTGTCACCACAGGCTCGCTCATAAGGCATACACTTAATGGGAATACTTTATGAAGCTAAAATTTATATTCATAATCTGTTCAATTTTGTAATGCTGCTTTGGGACGATATTTGTTAATAAAAGCACTATACAAATAAAAACAAACTGTAGTGTCCAATGGACAGATCCATCCGAATGAGTTGTTAATATCGGACCAGTATGATGTAAGAACACATACATTAATGGAAACCTGTGATTTGCCTTACAGCTGACACTATGCTCAGAGTTTCTATAGGACCTGTATGTGGGCTGCAGCATCATGTGAAGCGTTTTGTCTCAGAGTCCCTGCTTGATAACAAGTGTAATAGAAATGTCACAGCGAATGAGAGTAAACGGTTGTGTATGGCTTGTCTGGTTCAATGGATGTGAACTTTCAAAACAGTGTTTCTGTTCAGTGACTTCTGTAGATATGGCCACTAAACCCTTCAGGCCAGAGGAAGCATGTAGGATCATGCATTTTCTGCACAGGCCAGCAGTTTTCCTCAACATGACTGACAACTGGCCAGGACGGGACTGGACCCTGGAACATCTAGCATCTTGCCTAGAGGAGAAGTCAGTGCGTTTTCGTATTGGGAAGCAGGGTAAACCGAAGGGTAAGGAGTTTCCTAATGGCCAAACAAGAACTTGACAAAAATGTTATATGCTTAGTAGTTCATCAGTATTCACCTAACATGACTTGATGTTTTGAAATAAGTTGAGCAATGATAGGCAATAAAATGGGTTCTTTAAAAACTAAATTAAATAGATAATAAATAATTTATAAACCACTGAAATATTTATTTGTACATAAATTATATATAATTATAAGTTAATTCGATTCTTCATTAAGAAACCATGCAAACTATTGCACGTAAAGGTACATGTAGATGCCGAGAGCTGCATGAAAATGTATATACAAATTTCCACTAACTGCTATAAAGTATTAACTAACTATTACACTTCAGGAGGTTCATTTAAACGTGTGAAAAGACATAACACTCATTTCTCAATTGCTCTCTGTCTTTTACACACATTCACACACCCTTTGACATTTTATGACAAATTACTGCAAAACTAACAAGGTATTGCACAATGTAGAAATGATTGTTTATAATTTGTGCAGCTTAATCCATTGTATTATTGTAGATTAAAAATGCGAAGGTTGTACAATTGTGCATTTCTGTGCTTTTATTTCGAGGTGCACAGTTTAAAAAAAAAAACAGCTGTAATTTGTGTTAATTCAGTTGTATTATTCCACCTTTTCTCATTATGATGCTTTTATTTGTATAGCAGGATATGTATGTGGACAGGCGTCCCTTCCAGGGTGTATTTCTGCCTCATGTCTAGTGTCCAGGGATAACTCTGCTTGGGAAAATGATATGAGGAAGAATAAACGACATTTGCTCAAAGCGATGCAAAAAATATCCTGTGTCTGCAATAGAATTTACACCTATTGCATACATTTACTGAAAGATGTGTTCCCAGTAGTCAAGGCAATAAGAGAGTTGTCAGTGAATGCTGGCATTTTGATTTGAACATTTTAATTGTGTGGCAGTATTACATTCTAACTGTGTAATGTACTCACAGTTTTCCCGTGTTTGTAGAACATGGTCCTCTGAACAGCATTAAAAATGCAAGCTTGAAATCTTAGGCTCAGAGAGCTTCATCAAAGGTGTCCTGCTGTGCAACACTGACAGGAGATAGATCATTTGTTTCCTCTACACAACAGTGTTGGATATTTCCAATACTGTGTTATTTAATTTGACTGTTTTATCAATTTTCCATTCTTTTTGAACCAGACGAAATCAGAAAATCACATGCACCGAGATGTAATTTTGGGCCACTTTCAAAAAGCGCTGCACAGTGGATGATTAAAACTTTGTGTCATTATAATGCACTTTTGATTGAGGTAATGTTAGGACATTAGATTTAAACGCTGTGCTGAATCAATAAGTAGTACATTCAGAATGAGAAGAAACCGGCTTGACGCAGAAGCGCCATCAATGGCAGTTTTCCTAACAGCCTTGCTGTCTACCTGCACCTTTTAATTCTATCTTTTATCTTTTTCCACCAGCTCCTCTCTTTGAGACAGAGTGCTCATATGTAGAAGCAACACTTGCTGAGTTTCTGTGTTGGACAAGGGGAGGCGATGCTGCATCCATAGGCCCATTTGCTGACTACCCTATTTCAGAGTACTGGGCTTATGCAGATTACAAGTATATTGATCACCTTTTTCAGGACAAGACCAACAAGTTTAAGGTTAACCAACATACAGTGTTTATTTTCTTGTAACTCATATTCTGCTTTTGTTTTTGAATGAAATAGATGTACAATTATTGATTATTTATTTGTATATTTTTGTTGAGTTTAATCAACTATTGTAATGTAAGCCAGCATTATATATAACATTTATAACTGTGATGTGAACATAAACATTTTTCACATCTAAACATAATTAATAGGTACATAAGTACAAGCTCATTAAAGTCACAGTACATATCCTGTAAATTTAAATGCTTAAATTCAGTAACGCTTTACTGGACATTGAACATGTGCTTTAGCAAAGGCTAAAAAAATAAAGCACTGTTCTACGTTAACTCAGTAAATCTTCCAATCTAATATGTTTTAGCAATAGAACAAATCATTCTAATAATTGCTGTAGGCCTAAATGAAACTTTTGAGTTTAAAAGCACATTACAATCCTGGCTTTGTGAACCCAATCACACAATGAGAAAGCTGATGATCCTTCATAAATTTTTCAGAAAAATTGCTTAATTGCGTTTGGTTGCATTCTTTTATCCAACAGATTTAACAGGCAAGATTCTTCATAAAGCTTTTATCAATTCCCATTTTTATAACGTCTGCCTGCTGTGTATGTGCATTTCTGTTGTGCAGACCTTCACACAAAGCATCCTTTGAGTCTTTTGGAAACACAGTCTTCCTGACTAAATTGGAGCAATAAATCACTGGGTGTGTTTTGCCCAGCTCGTGTTTTCAGTCAGTCAGACTGCAGATGGTAATGGCGAAGAGGCTGTTTTAAAGTTTGCCACAAGGTTGCTTTGACCTAAATGTGTGGTTCTTGCAGGCTTTCCTCCTTCTTTGTAAATGATAATAAATGCTCATGAGCTGTTGCAGTTCTCTTTTGAGACAGCGATCCTGCCAAAGCCAAGCCTGTGAGACTGGCAGACATCAGCTTTTCTTAAATGATGAATAGTGCCATTTAAAAGTTGCTGAAAACCTCAATTGCAAAGTCTGCTCTTTACAGTCTTCCAGCTGTTAATGGATTCATTATGAAGGTTGCTCAGCAGCATCTTCAATTTCTTTTTTTGAAAAGGGAATATATTGACATCATACATGCTTGCAATACGATTTTTAAAAATTTTTTTACAAATAGTTTTTTAATTATGGAGCATTTAATTAAATAATAACTAAATAACAGGCTTTTTATTTTAGCTTTGTGAGCTTTGTTGTCCGGCATATTTATAGTAAATATGCAATTTTATACTAAAAGTCTATGCTGAAAGCCTAATCAAAATGTGTGTTACAGGACATACTGTGGTCTGACTTTGGCTATCCAGGCCGTGACGGAAGAGAGAGTACTCTTTGGGTTGGTACAAATGGTGCTAACACTCCATGTCACCTGGACACCTATGGATGTAATCTTGTCTTCCAAATTCAAGGCAGGTAATGGCACAGTGCTTGAGCTAGCAGTCCATTAACACTGCACATAAGCCATAATTGAAGACTTCAGATTGTGTGACACATATTAGTCCTAACAGTGTTCAGTGGTGCCAGTGAATATAAAAAATAAAATAAATCATGTTTAATCTTGAACTAGACTCAATATTAGATCAAAGAGGAAAAAAAAAAAAAAAAACACATTATAGCGACCAGATAAGAAAAAAAAAATTCGGATAAGATTTTTTCCCCCTTATATAACACATTTGAAAAGTCATCTTTTTCAACTGAATAAAAAGGCTGAGCTGTAAGAGCCTCTTGAACTGCATTACAGAGTCGTGTTAGAAGAACAACTGTATGTCTTTAACAGAAAGCCAAAGAGGATAATCTAATGTCTTTACAAGTGCCTGCCTTGCTAAAATGCCACATATTTCCTGTTTTTTTCCCCCTATAATACTGTAATATCTGTATATAGTACATTCAGTCATTCGTTACCATTAATTGGAAGCTCTGGCAGCTATTTAGTGCACTGACAATAAGATAATACACATGAGCAGGTGAGTTCTAACTAAAAAAACAATTAAAAAAAATAAAAAATTGATATTTTTTATTTTAGGTTATGTTATCTGTGTGAGTGCAGTCCAGTATCATTATAATGTCCATTGTCAAAGTCTGTTGTGAAAAGGCTATAGAAAGAAACTGCACTAAATGGGCAAAAGCATTGGGACACCTAACCTTTCGTTCCATATGTGGTTCTTCTCCATACTGTTACCACAAAGCTCGAAGCACACAATTGTACAGGATGCGCTACAATAAAGTTTTGCTTTCACTCAAACTTGGTAACCCAAACCCGTTCCAGTAGGCAATGCCCCTGTGCACAAAGCGAGCTCCATGAAGATATGGTTTACATAGTTTGGAGGAAAAAAAAACTTGAGTGGCCTGCTATAGAGCTCTGATCTCAACCCTACTAAACACCTTTGAAATGAATTGGAACACTGACTGCACCCCAGGTCTCCTCAGCCCACATCACTACCTGCCTTTACTAACACCCTTGTGGCTGATATCAACACAAATGTCCACAAGCATACTCCAAAATCTAGTGCAACATCTTCCCAGAAAAGTGGAGGGAATCATAAGAGCAAATTGGGACTAAATGTGGAATGCCAATATAGTGTATGCAGTAAATTATCCTTTATATAATTAACCAAATGCAGCATAAAATAGTTACTTGATAGTTATTACTCCACCTGCTTAGACCAGTCTTGTCCTTCTTCTCTGATCTCACTTATCCTTCCACATTCATGTTTTTTCCCCCACACTATTGTAGTAAACTTTAGAGACTGTTGCATTTGAAATTCACAGACAAGAATTTATTTTTTGAATATACTCAACCTTTTTGGTACTAACATTTATGCCCCATTTAGGTCACAAAGATTCCTTTTTTTTTTCGAATGTTTGAGGTGAATGGTGAGTGTATATGTATATATGTATAGACAGAAGGGAGCACACTGAAAATCTAGGATTTTTTTTTTTCATTTTTAATTAGTAATAAACAGAGGGTTTCAGATTGTTCGAAAACATTTTAGCTACAGAAAGCAAACGTTCCTCAGCTGACCATGTCTTTGTACAAAAAGGTCAGATTTTCCTCATGCCCACTCTCACCTTTTGAAGCACGGGTTCAGATGACATTCTGATGGATTTGATCTAAAATGGATCATAAGGTTTTATGAGGGCTTACTGTCATTAAAGTTAAACGGAGACAAGCCGAATGCTAAGATACACAAATTTTGTCACTTGTTGTCAGTAATAATATAATTTGCAATGTAAAATGCAAAATAAAAGGATTCCTAGTGGATCAGATAGACATTTCTGATGGATTTAGATTTTCTTGTTAGCCACGTTCTCATTACTGAGTTTATTAAGTATCCCAGCTCTCTCCTTATCCGCATACTTTTTAAGACAAAGGTGTACCCATGTTCTGTCAGTCTCAATCACATGTGTGTTTTGGTCATGTTGAGTAAAACCTTTGACAGGTTCTTGGACCATGAGTTTGCTAGACAAAAATATTCTGCAATTGTTTTGTGCTTCCAATGGAATTAACAATAAACTTTATTTCCCAATAGAAAACGCTGGCATCTCTTTCCTCCTGATGACACGGCATATATGTATCCAACACGTATACCATACGAAGAGTCGAGCGTGTTCAGCCAGGTCAACGTGATACGTCCTGACATGTGCCGATTCCCTGCTTTCGGAAAAGCCAGATCCCACCTCGTCACTCTGGAGCCGGGTCAGGTAAAGAGCTGGAACACTTTTTCGTTGGAAAAAATGACAACTTGCTTTAGTAAAAAGTGAAGAACAAATAATCTGAAACATGGCAAATACCTTAGCTGTTCATCAAACGAAAAAAGGTGCTATACCAATACAGTTATTATTGTTAATTATTGTTAATATATCTAGTTAACTCCTATTCTAAGACACTTTGATTGCCGCTTCCATTCTCTTTCCTGCAGTTACAGTGCCTCTTCAGTGCTAATTGCTTAGATGGCTGTCTGCTGACTGTCAGTGGTTCACCAAGCACTCAGTAAACCCTGCAGTCACAACGATGTACACAGTAATGTCTTCATTTTCATTAGAGACTTTTATAGGGGCAGTAGATAATTCCATTATCATAGACATGCTGTTCACTGAGTCAGCTTGAATAAAGCTTCAATAGATTCATGCACACAAGGGAGGGAGTGTAGTTCAACTGGTGCGACCTAATCGCCTTGCTTAAAGTGCTTGTAATGACTGTGTACCCAAAAACATCTCCAAATCCCTGAAGCTGTATACTAATGCATCAAGTCCCATTTAATAGATCAGTCATCTGAAATAACATCCAAACGTGAGTGCCTTCACTGAACTGTATTCTGTATTTTAAACATAATATTCCTCTAGTTTTACTTAGTCTCTAATTGTCTTTAATGACATTACTTAGACCAAACGGGGGATGGGAAAAGCACACGCACACGCGCGCGCACACACACACACACACACACACACACACACACACACACACACACACACACACACATTCTAAGGCACAGTAAGCCAACAGCATCTTTTCGATATGGTGCTCATGGTATATACACACAGCTCAGACTGCTAATTGCCCTCTTCCTCTAACACAAGCACAGACAACCACCACCATTTAATGTATCTCTGATTAGCAATGGAGAGAGTAACTCTATACCCAACACCCTATAACAACCTAATAAACGTGTCTTCTTCTTTTTTTTTTTTTTAGCTAAAAATAACCACATATATATAATAAGCTCTAATATGAGCTCTTTTACATTTTACTCAATGATAATATATTTCAAGAATAGTAATTTTGGGCTGTAAAAATGTCACTTTAGTTTTGTTTTCCTTCTTAAACACTATCATTGAACAAAGTCTTTTATTATACTGAAGCATCCAGGTTTCTTCACTGATTGTGTGTGTGGGTGTGTGGGTTATGTGTCTATAGGAGTGGGAATGTGTGTTTTCCATTCCCCATCCCCACACTCGCATTAGGATTTGTGTACTGTATATGAAGCCTCTTTTTTGCTCACACAATATGAGACAGGCAATGGTGGCAGGGCAATTAGTATCAGTCCAGCATCGCTAGTGTATTCTCTGGGAGCACTCGCTTCATCAGCAGCATACTAATGAAGACCGGAGATGTATGTTTCCATTCTCACACAGAGAGAGTCACTGGCCTCAAGTGCAAATACGCAGAAACACGTTTGTTTAAAACTTTGTTCGAAAGTTTTAAATCCAACCTAATCCTCTTTACAATTGCACATATATACACATTTATATAATGACACGAACAAAAGAAAATTTCCGCAGGGATCTCAGAGACTCCTTCCTGCCAACACCTTATCGAAGGCGGTTCCAAAGTTATGCAGTGTCTGCACATTTGCTATCGATGGATCCGTTTCTTAAAGCGGAGTTGAGCAGACTAGACAGTGCGATTCTAGTTTGTGGTTATCAGAGTGGAAAGTTTTCATCTGATTATGCCAGCAATTCATAAATAATGCAGGGCACACATAAGAAAGTCATTACAGTATGGACAAATACTATTTCTGACTTGCAGTTACTGTAATACTGACAGTAACAATTAAGTAATTGTTGAGAAAATGGGCACCATTGTTTAAAAAAAAAAAAGGAAGAGCTTGGAGAAATTAAGACTGTAATAAGATTTAAAGATTGAACAGGCCCTGTACACTTCCGTAAATATAAATATTACATATTGCTGTAGAGGCAGAGTATGACGGTCTGCAGCTGCCCACTAGTGGAGAGCAGAAACGTTGACTCGCACTCGCTTTTGGTATTCTGTGCCTGTTCAAACACAGTCGAAAAACCTGCATGCTGAATGAGGCAGCTAATCTGTAACATTGAATTACTCTGCTTGGCTAAATCCTGACCTATTGACTTACTTCTGCAGACATAAAGCACACTTGTTTAAGATCGAGTCCTATTTCTGCTAGATCTGTGTAAAATTGTAGTATATATTAACCTGCCACGGAGTTTGAGCTCTCTCCAAAGATTCTCTATTGGGTTTAGGTCTGGAGACTGGCTAGGCCACGCCAGAACCTTGATATGCTTCTTACAGAGCCACTCCTTGGTTATCCTGGCTGTGTGCTTTGGGTCATTGTCATGTTCCCCAAAATCTCGCAATACATGGCCCCGGTCATCCTCTCCTTAATACAGTGCAGTCGCCCTGTCCCATGTGCAGAAATACACCCCCAAAGCATGATGCTACCACCCCCATGCTTCACAGAAGGGATGGTGTTCTTGGGATGGTACTCATCATTCTTCTTCCTCCAAACATGTTTAGTGGAATTATGACCCAAAAGTTCTATTTTGGTCTCATCTGACCACATGACCTTCTCCCATGACTCCTCTGGATCATCCAAATGGTCATTGGCAAACTTAAGACGTGCCTGGACATGTGCTGGTTAAAGCAGGGGAACCTTCCGTGTTATGCATGATTTCAAACCATGACGTCTTAGTGTATTACCAACAGTAACCTTGGAAACGGTGGTCCCAGCTCTTTTCAGGTCATTTACCAGCTCCTCCCGTGTAGTTCTGGGCTGATTTCTCACCTTCCTTAGGATCATTGAGACCCCACGAGGTGAGATCTTGCATGAAGCCCCAGTCCGAGGGAGATTGACAGTCATGTTTAGCTTCTTCTATTTTCTAATGATTGCTCCAACAGTGGACCTTTTTCACCAAGCTGCTTGGCAATTTCCCCGTAGCCCTTTCCAGCCTTGTGGAGGTGTACAATATTGTCTCTAGTGTCTTTGGACAGCTCTTTGGTCTTGGCCATGTTAGTGGTTGGATTCTTACTGATTGTATGGGGTGAACAGGTGTCTTTATGCAGCTAACGACCTCAAACAGGTGCATCTAATTTAGGATAATAAATGTAGTGGAGGTGGACATTTTAAAGGCAGACTAACAGGTCTTTGAGGGTCAGAATTCTAGCTGATAGACAGGTGTTCAAATACTTATTTGCAGCTGTATCATACAAATAAATAGTTTTAAAATCATATATTGTGATTTCTGGATTTTTTTTTTTTTTAGATTATGTCTCTCACAGTGGACATGCACCTACGATGACAATTTCAGACCCCTCCATGATCTCTAAGTGGGAGAACTTGCAAAATAGCAGGGTGTTCAAATACTTATTTTCCTCACTGTATCTTAGCATGTGCAAATGTCTTAAATATACTGCAAATGTAGTCAATATATTCTATGGGCTTTTTATAATTATATATACAAACATTCTTGATAATGATCAGTGATGTCAAATTTTTCTGTGGTCAGGTGACCTCAAAATGCTTTAATCTTCTACAAGTCTCTAAATGGTTTTTTTTTTTTTTTTTTTTTTTTTTTTGGAGAACCTGCACAGCAATAGCCATCTAAGTTATTTTTTCTTTTCCATCAGGTTCTATTTGTCCCAAGACACTGGTGGCACTATGTGGAATCAATTGACCCTGTAACTGTCAGTGTCAACTCTTGGATGGACATGGTAAAGTGTCATACCATCTATTGTGACTTTAACATTTTATACCAGCTGTACTGTATAATTGTGGTATTGCACAAATGTTTTTGAAGGATCAGAAATCCACATCATAGCTTATATTATGGCACAGATTAAACATTCAACGTTCTTGCTTCATCTGCATTTATTGCTGTGGTAAATGCAATGATAATATCGCCATGTTGCTTATGAATGTGAATTTCAAGAGTGAGCAGTGCATGAGTTCTTTACTAATGCATGCACGCAATATACTGTCTACTGTTATACAGTAGTTGTCCCCCCCCCCCCCCCCCAAAAAAAAAAGTATTAGTTGGATCCGAGTTATAGCATAGTAAGTTGTTTTCATGATCCCTCCCAGGACTCCCTCTTAGTGACACATTCATGTTACATTGCAGGAGGTGGATGATGAAGCTCGAATAGGAGAAGCTTTTACCAAGACCATCATCTGTGCGCTAAAGAGTACACCAAGTGTGGATAACCAAGACAACTGGCTCAATCCCACTGAGGTACCAACCTCTCACTCTGCCCACAAATCACAAGCAGATACTTGTACAGCATGTGATGAATGGGGCCTCTCATTACAATGCAGAGGCCCCAGTCTTGATAGATGTTTTGTTCCACTGGTGCTGGCCTCATCATTAATCTGTACACATGGCTGAAACAGAGGAATCTGCCTAGTGGCTTGTCCAGAAGTTTAGACAAAAACCAGGCAGATTCCAAAATAGCTGTGTGTACAAACTGATCACAGGGTCGGGACTAGTGACACCTCCCATTATACCATAACCTGCACTAACCTCAAACCTGTGGTTTGTTTGTTTCTTAACCTTGTACAGTGGTAAAGATGATAAATTCTTGTTTACCCTATTCATGTGTTGTCTGGTGTTGTGTTCAAGGTCGGGATCTCTACACACGATGAAAACATGCAGTACTTAAATTTAGCAGTGGAGGCTTACATGAGTAAAAGGAACTCGCAACCTGGTTCCTCAACGTTAAAGCGGGACGCCCGTGGTCATTTAAAAACCTCAGTCACTGAGCCTGCAACCTTATTTTCACTGCCCTTCGGACCTCATCTCATTCCCGTTACCCGTCTTGCAGACGTGTCTCGGAAAACTACGGAGACGTCCCCCAAAGAGGTTCTCATTTCAAAAGACCATACACTCCTTCACACACCAAAAGGAACAACGCCACTGCGTACTGACAAACATAAAACAGAAGAGGCAATCAGTGTATCAGAGGAGAAAGAAGAAGATGGAAATGGTAGTGCATCGTGTGGACGAATATCCACCAATAATGTACTGGACTGCCTGCTACACCCTGAGGTCATTGCCCTTCTTACAAAGCTCATGATAGATAGACAAAAAGAGCTTGACTGAATAAGTCACAAACCATTTTTTACATTGCATACTTTATTCAAAATATTGTGGTTTGTAAAAACCTAATTGCTAATCACTATTAGTAATAATAATGATTTGAAATAAAAACATTTTTTATTGCAGCAGTGATTGTACATACCTGTATATTTGTCAGACAGAAAAACAAATGGTTATAGTGTTGTTATTCGTGTGATATAAAATTATAGTGTCATATATATTATATCTCATAGAGATAAAGCTATAACACACTGTTCTCTACTGAAAACTGCATTCTTAGGCAGTGGAAAGACAATATATAAAGTTTGACTTATCACGTAGCCTTGATGAAATTGGACTACAAAAAAAAACCTTATAAGCAAGCACAAATGTGAAAACTGATTATTTTTTTTTTTTTACGAGTTATATCAATGAACGTAGCAGAGCCTGAAAAATTTATATGAATGTATTAGTCTGTGCAAACCCATACTGATCACTGTAAGCTGATTTGGTGGGTTATATATACACAATAGGTTGACATCTTATTAACTTCATTTATCATTGCTTCATTTTTAGTGTATGCTTATCATAGTCAGGGACATGAGAAACAAATCTCAGTAAGTGAAGCATCTGATGCTCATACTAGGGTCCATAAAACTGCATACAATATATATTTTTTGTGTGCTATGGCTGTGGTGAATCCAAAGCAGGAAACTGTTGGAAGACAAGAACATACTCGAGGGCATGTACACACACACACACACACACACACACACACACAATTCTATTAATCAATTCACAAGCAAAACTAAGTCAAGTTCAGGATCAAAGACCCTCTCAGACCCTGGAGCTGTGAGGTCCTGTGTGGCCTATCTTGTCATCTGCACATCTGTATTTAATAAACTGGCAGTTCTGTTATTGTTAATATATTAATAGACACAAAAATACATCTATGTTTGAAATGTACAACCTACATATTTAAATTACATGTTATGTCCTGAATGCATAAACAAAGTGCAAAAAAGATTATCCATTAGTAGAAGGGATCAAATAAAAATCCAAATAAAAAAATTGTCTTAAAATTACACAAAAGGAAACACAATAATCAGGATTTCCTGACTGATATAATTACATTTAGCTGGTTTATTATGAATTATACTTTAGAAATAAGTAGGACTTAGTTACATCTTTGTGCTTTTTGGAACATTGTTCATGTTTATATTCTCTTTTTCTTTCTCCTTTAAGTCGACAATGTTGTCGTCATCTTTGGCGAGTGTGGTCAGCTGATTAGGGTCCACATAGGTGTAGAAGTATGCCATGATTGAGAAGATAATGCTGACTGCAACCAGCAGTACAGCAAAGAGCAGAAACTCTATCCACTGTAGATGATACCAGTGAGTCAGTGAACACTGCAAAGTCTCTATTAAAGGCCTAAACTAAAATATTTCACTTTTGATATATATATATATATATACATACATACATACATACATACATACATACATACATACACACACACTATTCATTATAATTATATTTTTTATTTCATATTATTACAAAATTATTTTGCATAACTTGCAATGCAATCCAACTTGATTTATTCCACTAAAGTAGAAGATCCTGCTTCACTATCATGTGAGTGGTATAATGTTTTTTTAACTTCCACTTATCTAAGACCAGATGATGTACCATTAAAACAAACCAACAGATCCAGAGCTTACCTGCTCCAGCCCAGCTCCCTCTGCTACAATCAGCACAATGACATTACCGAAAGCCACAGTAAGAAGCCATCCTGCTTGCAGCACAGACTTCATACTGGCTGGAGCCTAAAGGCACAAGAGCTTTTGCATGAGCAACTAAAACTCTTTGAATATTCAGAGAAAATGTCATTTACTAACTTACCTGTGAATAAGAGAATTCTAGACCAGTGATGGAGAACATGACCTCCCCTGCAGTAATGAGCACATACTGTGGGATCTGCCAGGCAATGTTTACGTTGTTGGCATTGACATCCTCTATCTTGTGCACTTTCAACTTTTCTGCATCCTGCATAGAGAAAAAAGCTGACTGTTCTAGCCTTGTTATCTATTCCATTATCATCACATACAATACATACAATCATGTTAAAGAAGCATGAGCTCTCACTTAAATTCAAAACTAAATACTGTTCGTGATTCTTTTTGATATCTTGTCAAATCTTTGTCAAAATTTCAATCTATTCAATTGTTCACCGAATTGTACAACCCATGGCGTCTACAGTAATCATTACCCAAACTAAAAGTAACATATTTTTACCCTGCCAATAACGAACGTGTAGGTGGCACCAAAGTCGAGAAGCCCCAGTTCAATATAATGTGTCGTCGTTTCTGAAATGCAGGTGACCTTCATGTATCTGCAGGGATTTAGGAAAAGGTGTCAGACACGTGTCGAGCGTCATCAACCAACAACTAGATCACTGTGATATGACAGTCTATAAAAAGTCCATAAAAAGATTGTTTTAAACTCCAGGAGAGATAATGAATTACTAGATATTGCATGATTGTAACAAAGTATAACTACCTGTCGGATAAAGTACTTACGTTCCTCTTTCAACTTTTAAGGTTTCGGAGATCCCGTAGTTCCTCGGTGCAAAGAAATTTGCACTGCCTACTGTAATGTTCATACTCTCTGGATGGGTATTAATGAATCTGAAAGAAAAATCCACAGTTATAGTTCAATACAAACAAAAATGTCAGTTGCATGATGCAAACTTTGATCATTCTAATGAAGATTAACCAGAAACACATTCCCTGTTCAGTGTGATCTACCAATCTTTTACAGTACCTGATGTAGGCTTCTCCGTTCTCAGATTTGATTATATTATCCTCCTCCTTCATTTAAGTAACACAAAACAAGCGACAATGTAATACAACTACATTGTATTATTGCTATAAGTACCTTATAAATAATATAATATAAATAAATATAACTTTTAAACTTACCTGTTTACAATTAATAATATTGTCCTTACTATACAAGATGAGGCTATAGGTAATGGTTTCATTAGCATCAAGTTTGCACTGGTGAGTCACTCCATATTGAGAAACACTGACTGGCAAGACTTGATGAGCATCGCTGAGTGGAATCCTAGTGTATTCCACTGGATCCTGACAACAAGAGTTTAATTATTATCTTTAAAGTGGTTACTAAAATGTATTTTACAATGAGTCTAAAATATTTTAAAGACAGAGAGATTAACTTTATACCTGACGAAAAATGAATGTGCCTGCTGTACTCACCTTATAGGATTCTATTTTGTCAGAAAAAATATTATGTCCTGTAATTTCTACAGACACGGGATCTCCATCAACAAGGTTAATGACTTGTAGCAGACACTCTTTGGCTGTTGCAGGCTCCACAACCGTTTTCTTTGGCAAAACATTCAACACAATGTACAACATTCAGTACTGTAGTATTTAGTTACTGTAGTAGTTTAGAACACTGTAGTATACGTAAAGTGTCTGAAGACGTACAATGACGTTGACTTCCACTACAGTCGCAGCGCCAAAAGCAAGTGCAGCAAGGATCATTCCTGTAGCCATCTTCTTTAGAGGCCTAAGCACAGGATAGTGATAAGCAACAAGTGTAACGTTTGCTTATTCATTTATTTATTTATTTTTTTTTCTGTCCAAAACACAACTCATAAAATTCATACTTATATTTTGAAACTGAAGAACTGAAAGATTTAAATGTACTGGAGTTCAAACAATAAAATGTTAAATGTAGAATGTCCTGGTGGGCATTTTATAATCTACACATACCATGAAGAGCCAACTTATAATGCCACAAAGTACAATTTTTTCATTCTTTTTGTGTGCGTGTGGGGGGATTCGGTGGTTTACCAAATATTGCTAAAACATAATACAAACAGTGATTACATTACGGAATTCATCTCCTGCGTGCAAAGCTTATGAACGATTTGGTCCACACTGTTTTGGTGTGCAAGAACCATATAATAAATGCTGCACCTTGCTCAATCACTGACACTGCATATGTTGTTTTGCAATTTAGTAGACAATAAACGAAAAAAAACACTTGTTTAAGTGTACTTTGAATGCTGTTAAAATTTTATTGGTACTAGCCATTTGAAATGAATAGATAGTTTTGGCTTACGTGAGATTGATCCGACAAAGGCGGATGAGTGGGTACACACCCATGTCAAAGATAGGGACGAAAACCAGAATCAGCAAAGCGTTTAGCATCTTTACAACAGGGAATTGAAAAGCAATACACAAATGCATCTCAATAACCATTATAGTCAGAAAATCATAAAAATATATGGCTGATAAAACAGTTAACAGTAAATGTGTTGCTTAGATTGTATGATAGTGTCTTAGTAATATCATCCTATCACTGCTTTAAGTGTGTAAACCAAGGAAAGATTTCTGCGTATGAGTACCTGCATTTGATCAGGCTTTATTATAAAGCCTCCACCCTGTAAAAAACAAAAAGATATATATACATAGATTAATGGATAGAACTACGATTTACCTAACAATTTCTACATTGTGCGCAGTTTAGTTGCTCGAACCCATTCCCCATATTCAAATTCCAAAGAATTAATAAAATGTCACAAATTAAAATACAAATATAAAACACACAAACACACACACACACACACACAAACACACACACACACACACACACACACACACACACACACACAAAATCTTTTTATATTTGACTTTAAGTTACAGGAAGTAATTTCTGCAGAGTAATTAAGATCCAATTCGGAAGACACATTTTAGTATTGACCATTTTGTAACAAACTGAACTAGAGCTTTTTAATAAGGACTTCATTATCAATCGTTATCATTATCAGTATCTTCTTAGGTTGTTTTTAGCTATTCTGAATTTGGTGTTGTTAGGTGACAACTTACCTTTTGACATAAAAATATAATTTTTATAGATGAAAAATTGTTGATTATTAATTCATATATTGATCATTTAGCAGATATGTAAATATTCAGTGGATTTTGTGTTGTCCATGTAAATCTTACAAATATTACAATGGCCTAAAGTAAAAAATACGTCAATTTTGTCCATACCACTGTGGGTTATACAGTCATTTAAACTTTACTGCCTTTTTCTCAGTTCCCTGTAATTATGTAATTGCACATGGACACAAAGCCACACAGTCACATTACGAAACAGGCAATGACGCACTGAAACTACCATATGTACAAGCTTAGAAAACATCTTTAATAAAAGAAATCTTACCAAATCCATGTTCATCCGAGTGGCCTGCAAAGTCCAGCGTGATCCCTGATACAAAACAAGACTTTTTCAGTTCGGCTCCACTGTGATTTCTCGTTTTAAATTAAGACATATTCTGTAATTTATTTCTCTTTATTATCTCATAAGTGCATTGGACAAGTGAACTATAAACCAAAGTTTGGAAAGAAAGTAATCGACCAAGCAGGATGTTCGTTTGTAAGATTATAATCTCTTACCTGCTGATCAAAGAGAGCCCAGAACATGGGCAGTGGGATGTAGAGAACCAGCACCCGGAGCACCATTTTTATCTCCTGAATAAGATCTTTCTGGTGGCACATGACACATAAAACAATTACAACATTGTATATATTCAGTGCACAGTACAATCCGAGTTTTATAAATATCCATACCGAATATTTTTCCTCAGCCCAATCTAGCCAGTGATTCCATGTTGGGCTTTTCTTGCTGCCACTCCACCGATTGCTTATGGCAAACTGATCAACAGAATAACTGGTTAACTGGACATTCATAAGTTTTTTTAAATGTCACCATCAATCTTCCACACTCTTTTATGAAATATATTTCTTACCCCAATACACTTGCAGACATTCAACAAGACATTTCCCTCAGGTGGGGACTTTCTATATAGTCCACTTCCAGCAATGAAAACCACTAGACAAACAACAGACACTCAGTATTAGAAAAGTGCCAGTAGCTAACCCCTATATCAGAAGTACACACTGTATATGCTTTGAGCTGCAATTTGATTCAAATTACTATAAAGCCGCTCATTACAGTCTGCCTTTTACGGCTAAATTGTAGTTAAAAAGTTAAACCATTGAAAAGGCACCAGCACTTAAATGAATAGTTAAATTAACTTGTTTCCTGAGTAGCTTTTGAGAAGGCAAATTTGCCAATCCACATTACAGAAAAACCCCACTATGGTACGCTTGGTTTTTAAGCTTAATATTTTTCAAAGATGTTTACACAGCCTGAGAAGTTAGGCCACTCATTCTTCAAGTTATCCATAATGCTGACTAAGGTTAATGCTTACTCTCCTGACATTGTTACCCCTGCTTTTCACATTTAACAGACTGGCAAAACAGCTTTAACAGCTTTTGATTTCTGTGTCGACCGGTTTATTCACCTGAGCACCTCTCTGTCAGAAACTACATGCAATAGCACATGCATAATTAGTAATTTTGTGTTTTGAGGCTTGCATAAACCCAAAATAAACTTACCCAAAGCAATGATCATTAAAGCTGCAGGGACTCCAAAGGCTAGGGCATAGCAATCACCTCCAAAACACTGAACGTCACCTGTAATGTAAAGATAAAACCTGCACTAACAGTATAACCATAGGAAGTTCAGGATGTAACTGCGCATTACAAGTGAATAACATTATTGTGGTTTGTAAGGCTTTTACACAACAGAGATCTGTAGCATTAGAGGATTTTATAGGATTAACAGGATTCACCTCTGAGAATTGGTGTGATGAGGGTCGAAAGCACACTGCCAGCATTGATTGACATATAGAAGATTGAGAAGAACTTTCGTCTCTCCTCTGTCTGAGAAACACAAAGAGAATGCACTACAGTAACTAAAGCAGTGTGATTTGGGAAAGGAGAACAATGCCAGAACACTGAGCTAACAAATGTTCTAATTATGCAAATGACTATCTTACATGTTCTTCCTCAAATTGATCCCCACCAAATGCTGCCACACAAGGCTTGATTCCTCCAGTCCCAAAAGCGATGAGGATGAGTCCAAACATGGACAGACCACTGCAATAAGACAAAGTACCAAACGATGAAAAACACGCCACTCATACATGCTAACGAATAGCTCAATTATTACTAAATGCACACAAACAAAACACTTACATGTGGACACTGCTGTCCCCTACATCTGGAATTGCACCGACAGATTTGACTACATGACCAATGACATACACGATTGACAAATAGATGATGGTTCTGTGAATACAGCATATAAACATCTTTTCAATACTTTTCAAATTGTATCTAGCTTTCTGTTAGTAATTCTACTCTGATTTAGACACAATAGTAACTTACCTGAATTTCCCCAACCATGAGTCAGCTATGATGGCTCCTAAGACAGGAGTAAAGTAGCACAGGCCGGAGAATGCATGGTATATAGCAGTGGAGAAGTTCTTGCTCCAGTGGAGGTAATGGATGAAGTAAAGTGTGAGCACCGCTTTATAAAAATAAAAAAATAAAAAATAATGGTACCTTTGTGTGGCCAAAATATTTGATGGGATGTGCACAACATAAATGTGAAATACAGTAGTAGATGAAGTATAAGTACAAACCAACTGCTTAAATATTAATCCAGGAAAGAGAAAAAAGTACAAATTTTCCAGTTTAACTTCATTTTAATTCGACACATTTAATTATATTTATTTGTGTAGCACTTTCAACAGTGGACATTATCATGAGTCTAAATTATTAGACTTGATAAAATCAGAAAACTAGCTTCTGAATGCACCTAAGCATTAAAAGTACTGTTCTATGAGAACGATATTTTAATCATTTGTGCAAGTTGGTGTTACGTTCCTTTTAAAGGATAGTTTCCATTGTTACAGGCACGCAGTGACTCTTTCTCCGTGTAAAATATCTCGAGAAAAGAAGGGTTACAGCTGTGGTCTCGCGACAGGTTATCATTTAACAAGATGTATTCACTTCTAAGTATTGTTTTCAACACTTGTGTACTCATTTCTAAGTAAGAAGGAAAAGCATGCTTCTCTGAAATGTAGAGAAGTAAAGATGGAAAGGAAATAATAAAGTACAGATACTTGAGCATTTAACTTAAGTCCAGGAATAAAGTTAAAACTCCTTGTTACTGTCCACCACTGGCGAAATACCATTGCTTTTGTATGACCCACTGGACATTTGAGCTCTTTCATTACCTTTCATGCCATAGTAGGAGAATCTCTCACAGAACTCATTGACTACGATGAAGGAAATGCTAAGTGGGTAGTTGGTTCCACATATTTTCTGTAAGAGTTAAAGGAAAGAACATGAGGAGACGTCTCATTAAATAGTTCATATCGGACAACAGGAAGAGCAGTGAAGCAAAGCTTAATATAGCACTTTATAGCACTTATTGCCCCCCCCAATGCCAGTGACAGAGTAACTCTGCAGTCAGGAAAATGTGCCCTTTGTTTGTTTTTTTTTGTTTTTTTTTTAGAAACTTTAGCTCATAGAGGAAGCTTTCTGAGATGTAACAGTCATAGAGAGATTAATGTAACATCTTACTGGTGACTTCTTTCGGTTTTCAGGTCGTTTGTCCTCCATGATAGTAGCTTTTTTAAGAAAGAAAACAAACAAACAAAGGGAGGGGGAATTTTGAAAATTAATTCCCAAAGAATTTACATGAAAACAATTCATTAGTAAGACATCTTGCAGTAAAATTACATTTACCTAACAAATATATATATATATATATATATATATATATATATATATATATAATCACCTTGGTATATTATGTAATATGTTGAATATTTTTCCCCCTTGTGCAGCATTTAATATAAATTATTATTTCGCCCTGGAAGCACAGCTGTGCTGGAAACACCTCTTTGAGAGAGTCTATTAAAATCTTCCTCTAAAATCCGAGCACATTTTCACACCATGTGAAGTCTGGGCAACTTTTAGTGTTCACTCCAGCCAACAAACAGCAATGATGCATTCGTTTGAGTTGTTTTTAATTATAAAATAACATTTACCGTTAGCTGTACCGTCTTTTCAAATCTTCACCGCGTGTGTGTGTGTGTGTGTGTGTGTGTGTGTGTGTGTGTGTGTGTGTGTGTGTGTGTGTGTGTGTGTGTGTGTGTGTGTGTACGCGGGCAGTAGCACACGACGGTCTTCTTCGTAACACGAGTCCAAGTCCGTCCTTCAGCAGTCCACAAATTCTCTGGCGCTTCACTCCCTTCTTATACTCTGCTCAAGCCAGCAGCACTTTTTTTGTTTGGCGCGTTTAATCGTACACTTACGGTATGCGTGCTGATAGTCAATTCAACTCAAGTCAAGTCAAGTTTATTTCTATAGCGCTTTTCACAACAGATATTGCGTCATTGCTTTACAGAATTTTAACAGTTAAGGTAAATGGTGTGCATTTATCCCTGATGAGCAGCCGTGGCGACTGTGGAGAGAAAAAACTTCCTTAGATGTTATGAGGAAGAAACCTTGAGAGGAACCAGACTCAAAAAGGGGAACCCATCCTCATTTGGGTGACATCAAGAGTGTGATTATAGTCTTTAAACAATACAGAACACTGGAGATATATATATATATACAGTGAGGAAAATAAGTATTTGAACACCCTGCTATTTTGCAAGTTCTCCCACTTAGAAATCATGGAGGGGTCTGAAATTGTCATCGTAGGTGCATGTCCACTGTGAGAGACATAATCTAAAAACATTTATCCAGAAATCACAATGTATGATTTTGTAACTATTTATTTGTATGATACAGCTGCAAATAAGTATTTGAACACCTGAGAAAGTCAATGTTAATATTCGGTTCAGTAGCCTTTGTTTGCAATTACAGAGGTCAAACATTTCCTGTAGTTTTTCACCAGGTTTGCACACACTGCAGAAGAGATTTTGGCCCACTCCTCCACACAGATCTTCTCTAGATCAGTCAGGTTTCTGGCCTGTCGCTGAGAAACACGGAGTTTGAGCTCCCTCCAAAGATTCTCTATTGGGTTTAGGTCTGGAGACTGGCTAGGTCACGCCAGAACCTTGATATGCTTCTTACAGAGCCACTCCCTGGTTATCCTGGCTGTGTGCTTTGGGTCATTGTCATGTTGGAAGACCCAGCCTCGACCCATCTTCAATGCTCTAACTGAGGGAAGGAGGTTGTTCCCCAAAATCTCGCAATACATGGCCCCGGTCATCCTCTCCTTAATACAGCGCCCTGTCCCATGTGCAGAAAAACACCCCCAAAGCATGATGCCACAACCCCCATGCTTCACAGAAGGGATGGTGTTCTTGGGATGGTACTCATCATTCTTCTTCCTCCAAACAAGTTTAGTGGAATTATGACCCAAAAGTTCTAGTGTCTCTAGTGTCTTTGGACAGCTCTTTGGTCTTGGCCATGTTAGTAGTTGGATTCTTACTGATTGTATGGGGTGGACAGGTGTCTTTATGCAGCTAACGACCTCAAACAGGTGCATCTAATTTAGGATAATAAATGTAGTGGAGGTGGACATTTTAAAGGCAGACTAACAGGTCTTTGAGGGTCAGAATTCTAGCTAATAGACAGGTGTTCAAATACTTATTTGCAGCTGTATCATACAAATAAATAGTTTAAAAATCATATATTGTAATTTCTGGATTTTTTTTTTTTAGATTATGTCTCTCACAGTGGACATGCACCTACGATGACAATTTCAGACCCCTCCATGATCTCTAAGTGGGAGAACTTGCAAAATAGCAGGGTTTTCAAATACTTATTTATTTCACTGTGTGTGTATATATATATATATATATATATATATATATATATATATATATATATATATACACACACACACACACACACACACACACACACACACACACACACACACACACACACACACACACACACACACACACACACACACACAAACATATTGTTATTTTTCATCAGAACACAAATAGTACAAATTCATGTTTCTGGGGTGTGTGTGTGTGTGTGTGTGGTGTGTGTGTGTGTGTGTGTGTGTGTGTGTGTGTGTGTGTGTGTGTACATATATATAATCATGGCCCATAATCAAATAATCACTCTTACTGTATAGTCTTTGAAATTATACAATACATTGTAAAGGCAAAATCACCCCAAACATCAGTGAATTTATAATCATCATATTTAAACACTTATAAAAAGTTTCCTTTATATGTTTGATCTTCACTCATTGACCCTGATTATCACTGTGTTCATTCATTCATTCATTCATTCATTTTCTCCAGCATATCCGTAATTCGGGTCGCGGGGGCAGCAGTCTAAGCAGGCCCCCGCATTCGACTGCTGCCCAATCCTCACAGCACCGTCCCTTACGGTCCCTCCTGCAGGTGGTGAGCCCACGGGAAGGCGGCCCCACGTCACTCCGACGTCACGGACCTTGATATTTCCCTCGTAAGGGACCCCCGGAGCATAGAGGGTTAAGGGCCTTGCTCAAGGGCCCAAGAGTAAAACAGTTTGCTTTATAGGTTTCCTCATACTTTTAAATGAGCCTCATTCAGAGTGAGTCTGTCCATTAATCTGTTCATTTTTAAGTCTTTTTACTGTACAATTTTTGAGAAAAGTGAAGGCAAATTCACTCCAAAAACAAAAGTGCAATCGAATCCTGTCCCATATTCAACACTCATTAAACATTTTCCTTTATACGTTTGCTCATTCATTCAAATTATTATTATTAAGAGTGTCCCTGTCTATTACTGTGCTACTAATCAAGTCATTTAACTGTACAGTTTGAGAAAAGAAAAGATAAAAATCACTCCAATCATCAGTGTATTTTCAATCAAGTCGCATATTTGTTTATAACGGAAACGCCGATCTGAAGCGTTTCTACATTTGTTTTGATTACGCCCACCACCCTTACCGTAAGTGTAGGATTAGACGCGTGCAGAAAGAAAGTGCGGCTGGCTTGACCATGCATTTTTAACTCATTGTTCTTATGCTCTTTATGCTCTGTGCATGTCAGCCTGTGATTATTTCAGTGCCATAAAATATTTTACACACACGAAGCCATTAGGAGAAGCAGTAAAGTGTTGCATTGGAAACGCAGTTACACCCACCCCCGTCCATATCACACGGATATCTAAAAATCCTGCTCTGTTTCCAGTGCTTTTAAACAATTTTTAGTGTTCGACTATATTTGCTATTTGTACTTTTGTACTTTGTAATTTTCATTGATTTTTCCCTCTTTGCAAGGATATCAATAAAACTGTTTTCTCATTTTTTCCATTTTATGTATGTATGTATGTATGTATGCATGTATTTTGCAACAGACAAATTATTTCTAGTACCACGTGGGCACCGCAGGAACCTCTAAACCACTGGTCACAAAAACGTATACCGTATTGTAGCTTCTGGTCTGCTTTACTAAATAAATGCACAGTTCCAGTCTCTGTTATTCCACTAGATGGCACCATGGAGCAATCCATTCTCAGCCATCAACTCACCATGTGCTAATATCTTTTCCACTTTTAGCTAGTTTTGTTTGCAATGTTTTCATAGTTGTAGATATTATTATGTTAACATAAGATGCTCTGTGGTAAAACCATAACTTGGAAATTCACTTTTCTTGGTAATCAACTTGAAGTTTGTCTGTATACTTTGTGGGGGATACACGTTCAAGCTAGATGTAGATCGTCATCAAACTGATGTGGAATAGATTGAGATGAGTAATGAGTGTGTGTTAGGCTCCAAATGAAAAATATAAACATGTTCACTTTGTTTAGCTGCACCAGATTACTGTTTTGTTAAGAGAATGCTGCTGCTTAATCCTCTTTTATACAGTCGTCATTAAATATTCCCTTTTTTATTTGCTAGATATTGTGTGAATGTTTTCAGTTTTTCGGCTTCTTAGGGGTCGCCACAGTGGATAATCCATCTCCATACGACTCTGTCATCTACATCTGCCTCTTTCAAATTAGCCAACTGCATGTCTGTACCACATCCAAAAACCTCCACCTTGGCTTCCCTCTTTTCCTCCTTCCTGGTGGCTCCATCCTCAGCATTCTCCTACCGATATACCCCATGTCCCTCCTCTGCACATGTCCAAACCATCTCAATATCGCCTCCCTCACCTTGTCTCCAGAACATCCTACATGCAATGTCCCTCTAATAAACTCATTTCTAATCCTGTTCATCGTCGTCACTCCCAATGAAAACCTCAACATCTTCAGCACTGCTACCTTCAGCTCCACCTCCTGTCTTTTACTCAAAGCCACTGTCTCTTAACCATACAACATCGCAGGTCTCACCACAGTCCTATAAACTTTCCCTTTCATTTTTGCAGATACCCTACCATCACAAATCACTCCTGTCACTCTTCTCCACCCACTCCACCCTGCCTGCACTATTTTCTTCACTTCTCTAACACACTCTCCATTACTTTGCACTGTTGACCCCAGGTACCTGAATTCCCCCACCTTCTCCACCTCTTCTCCCTGCAACCGCACCACTCCACTGCCCTCCCTCTCATTCACACACATGTACTCTGTCTTACTCCTACTGAGTTTCATTCCCCTTCTCTCCAGCGCATATCTCCACCTCTCCAGGCTCTTCTCAACCTGCTCCCTACTCTCACCACAAATCACAATATCATCCGCAAACATCATAGTCCAGGGAGACTCCTGTCTGACCTCGTCCGTCAACCTGTCCATCACCACTGCAAACAGAAATGGGCTCAGGGCCGATCCTTGATGCAGTCCAACCTTCACCCTGAACCAGTCTGTCGTACCTACTGCACACTTTACTGCCGTCACAATGTCCTCATACATGTCCTGCACCACCCTCACATACTTCTCTGACACACCTGACTTCCTCATACAATACCACAACTCCTCTCTTGGCACTCTGTCGTACGCTTTCTCTAAATCCACAAATACACAATGCAATTCCTTCTGTCTTTCTCTATACTTCTCCATCAACATTCTCAAAGCAAATAAGGCATCTGTGGTGCTCTTCATCGGCATGAAACCATACTGTTGGTCACAGATGGTCACCTGATCAACTTAATTCCCCTGTAGTTACTGCTGGTATGCACATCTCCTTTATGCTTAAAGATCGGTACCAGCACACTTCTTCTCCATTCCTCAGGCATCTTCTCACCTTCCAAAATCCTGTTAAACAATCTGGTCAAAAACTTCACTGCCATCTCTCCTAAACATCTCCACGCTTCTACCGGTATGTCATCTGGTCCAACCGACTTTCCACTCTTCATCCTCTTAATCGCTGCTCTCACTTCCTCCTTACTAATCCTATCTACATCCTGCTTCACCAACTCCACATCCTCCAACCTTCTCTCTCTCTGATTTTCCTCATTCATCAGCTGCTCAAAATACTCCCTCCACCTTCTCAACACACTCTCCTCACTAGTCAACACATTTCCCTCTCCATCCTTTATTGCTCTAACTTGCAGTACATTCTTCCCAGCTCAGTCCCTCTGCCTGGCCAATCGGTATAAATCCTTTTCTCCTTCCTTAGTGTCCAACCTCTCATACAGCTCCTCATATGCCTTTTCCTTGGCTTTCGCCACATCCCTCTTTGAATTGGCACACGTTTTATGCTGGATGCCCTTCCTAACGCAATCCTCCCCATTTACCCGGGCTTGGGACCGGCACTAAGAGTGCACTGGCTTGTGCATCCATAATGGCTGGGTTTTGTACGCTTACTCTAAATCCACAAATACACAATGCAACTTCTTCTGACCTTCTCTACACTTCTCCATCAACATTCTCAAAGCAAATAATGCATCTGTGGTGCTCTTCCTCGGCATAAAACCATACTGTTACTCACAGATGGTCACCTCTTCTCTCAGCCTGGCCTCCACTACTCTTTCACATAACTTCATGGTGTGACTGATCAACTTAATTCCCCTGTAGTGGCTGCAGGTCTGCACATCTCCCTTATTCTTAAAAACTGGTACCAGCACACTCCTTCTTAATTCCTTAGGCATCCTCCCACCTTCTAGAACCTTGTTAAACAATCTTCTTGAAAACTCCACTGCCATCTCTCCTAAACATCTCCATGCTTATACTGGTAGTACATTTTTTCATAATATTAAGTATAATTATGTTTGCATATATTTATTATTATTTTGAATACAAATCTTGAAAAAGAAGGCACGAGTCTCAAAGTGATAAGTCAGTTTGTTCTATTGCATCAGAGGAGCATGGACCAAACCACTTTAACAGAGGGAGGGAGAGAGGGAGGGAGAGAGAGAGAGAGAGAGAGAGAGAGAGAGAGAGAGAGAGAGAGAGAGAGAGAGAGAGAGAGAGAGAGAGAAAGAGAAAGAGAAAGAGAAAGAGAGACTGACTTTATAGTAAAAGAAAGTAGCAATGTTATTCTTTCAAGGCTAAATGTAGTAAAAGTTTTTAAATCATCACCTGTCCATAACATGGCAAAACAGCAAAAACCTATTCAAATTACAAATATGCATTTCTTTATTTTTGTCAAGTTTTTCGGGGGCTTTAACAAGCTGTTCTCCAGAAATCATGTGGAATGCCCCCCTCACTGTGGAACAACAAGGATGAGTTCACAGAAGTTCAAAGCTCACAAAAGTTAATTATATAATACAAATTATTATTATTATTATTATTATTATTATTATTATTATTAATTAATTAATTTTTTTATTTTTACCAAATCCATTAGTACTTAAAGCAGCATGGATAGGGGAAGTGATCACTGCATGCCACACTCTCTCAACTCACTTGTGCAACATGGACTTTCTAGAAAGTTGTCGGAGGACCTAAAGTCTGGAAAATTATATAATTATTTGATTCCCTGCTGATTTTGCAAATGTATCCCCTTAAAAAGAAATGAACAATCTAGAATCTCTAGGTTTATTTTAACAGAAAGACAAAATATATATCAAAATAAAAATCCAGAAAAAAGAATACAATATTATAATTTTTATAATTTCTTCTTTTTATTTGTATTTTGTATTCGAGTGAAATAAGTGTTTGATCCCCTTCCAAGCAGCGAGAATCCCGACTTTCACAGACCCAAATTAGTCCTGTCCCTTCTGTCCTTTAGGAAAAAATTCTTAAAATCCACTCATTATGTGTATAAAAGACACCTGTCACAGAATCAACCTCTTCTATTCAAATCTCTCCACCACCATGGGAAAGACCAAAGAGCTGTCAAAGGCCACCAGGGACAAGAGTGTAAACCTTTGGTATGGGATCAAATACTTATTTGACTAGATCAATTACAAATTAATTTATAACCTTTTTTAATGGATTTTTTTTTTAATATTCTGTCTCTCACTGTTAAAATATACCTACCACAAACATTTTAGACTGTTTATTTCTTTGTAAGGGGTTTAAAAAATAAAAATAAAATAAAATAAATAAATTTTATATATATATATATATATATATATATATATATATATATATATATATATATATATATATATATATATATAAAATGGGAGAAACTTGTTTTGTCTAATATAATCATTTATAAGGAAGTTATTACTATAAACAGACTGCAGGGTGCGGTATATGATTAATATTCCTGTTGAAAATTTATTTTTGAATCACCACTAAAAATGCAACATCATTAATAATTTGACGTTTACTTATTAAGTAAATCTAAATGTGATCTATCTATCTATCTATCTATCTATCTATCTATCTATCTATCTATCTATCTATCTATCTATCTATCTATCTATCTATCTATCTATCTATCTATCTATCTATCTATCTATCTATCTATCTATCTATCTATCTATCTATCTATCGTATCTAAGCCTGTTTGGCAGCAGGTTGCTACTCAGAGAAAGCTTGTACTGTATATCGCCTGGATACCTTCTCATGCATCTCATGCACAGATCCTCAACAACGTCACAGTGTGAGACATGGTGTAATATTTGTAATGCAACCCAAGGTCATAGAACTGTTCTTACTCTCTGCTTCTTCTTCTTGCTTTGTACCCATGTTGGACCACATGCACACCATATGAAGCAACCCACTCTGCAGATTGTGTCTATAAATTGAACTACAGGTAACCTATACATCAAAGCTAGCAATAGCCTCCTGTGGCATTTAGTAATTTTCTTTACACATTGCAAGTATATTTCTTCAAGAAAAAACTCTATATTGCCCTTTAAATTATCAACTTTCTTTCAGTTGCACTGAGAGCCCAATCAGTAAGCATTTTGTAAGGTTTAGCATTCAGATATTAGCATGGTACTTGTAACTTGTACATCAAGTTCAGTTATTGATCGATAAGTAACTGATGCAATCGCAATCAAACACTCTGAGGCGCTATTGCTTGAAAAATAATAGAAAGAAATACTTTTACACAGTTCTATTTCTGAAACTACAGAGAATTGCTTTTTGGTCCATTTAGCCACAAATACTCAATTTAACAATAACTTGCTAAATTTACTAATCATGCTTTTGTGAACTGTTCCTTTAGGTCAATCTTCACAATATTGAAGACAAGCTATTCAGGAAAGTGTGTATCTCTGTAATGATCAAAAACATACAAAATAATAAACTGTATGGTCACCATATATTAATCAGTTTTAAAAAGCAAGAGTGTATTTACTCAAATAGCTGAAACCAATCTAGAAGCACTCGAGTAAAATGTTCCAAGAAAATTTGTAAAGAATATAAAATGACTACACAAGTCATTATACAATGAAGCTGGAGTTTACAGTCCAAAAAATTGTTTCTCATTCATAACCGGCACTTATCAAGCATGTTTACCATCATCTAGAAGAGGAAAGTGTAATCGCCACAAAGAGCATTTTTAATAATATTTGAATCTTCGAAAGATGACAAAATGCACCTTATAATAACAGAATCAAAGATGTTCAGTGTTAACATGTGTCAGCACAAATCTAAAACCTTACTCCCAAAAAACATTACTTTAAGTGACAACAGATGCTATTGTAGACCCTCAGCAGTACTGTAAGATTAAAAAAAAAAATCCTTAAAATGGGATGTGATACAAAAATGTCTCTAAAATTAATAGCTTTTCACTTATTTTGAATGTTTTGTGGTTTTACCTAAGAATTAGGATGGGCTTGGCTTAGTATTATTATTATTATTATTATAGGTGATATGGAATGTATTGAAATAGGGGTAGTTTCCTCACACATTAACACACTGCTATATTTGCATACAAGTGAGTTGTAAATTTAAAAAAAAGTAAATACCCACAGTGAAATGAATGCTGAAATGTTCATACCTGTATGGGTAGAATGTGGATGGCATACTTTTAACCTCTTTTGAAGTTTTAATATAAATATTGATTTTAGTAGTTAAGCATTTAATTCATAAAATACTTCTACAGAAATCCACATTAATGAACACCTATACATGATAGAAATGAAACTCTCATTAAGCCCTTTTGTCATTAATTCTTTTGTTGAATTTGTTGAATATTTGTAGAATATTTGCTTTTCTTGCTTACATTTACACCATTAGGCAGATGCCCTTATCCAAAGTGACTTAGAATGATCTCTTGTATAAACCTAAGCAGTTAAGGGTTAGGGGTCTTGCACAGAGGCCCAGGAGATGGTGGGATATGAACTAACGATCTTCTTAATCATTGAGCTATCACTTCCTCTGTGGCTGCCCATATATATGTGTGTGTGTGTGTGTGTGTGTGTGTGTGTGTGTGTGTGTGTGTGTGTGTGTGTGTGTGTGTGTGTGTGAGTGTGTGTGTGTGTGTGTGTCTCTTTCTTTTGGCTTCTCCCATTAGGGAGAAGACCTGCAGTAAGATTCATTGTCATTTAATTCTATCTTAATATTTGCTCTACTATTATCATAGTATATGTTAAAGGTTATGCAAAACACTGAAAAGGCCTTGATTAAACATTTTTTTCTTTCATATTGCAAAATGTGTACAGTAGAAATGTAAAATATAAAGATTAAAAATAAATAGTTTGAAACATAATTAAGCATTTACAAGAAGCAGTAGATATAAAACGATTATAAGTGCATTATAGATTTTAGCATTTCTCCCCTAACCCCCCACCACACATACATACACACACATGCACACACACACACACACACACACACACACACACACACACACACACACACACACACACACACCCACACACACCCACACACACACACACACACACACACACACATACATACATACATTTATATAACTGCTAAACAAATTAGGTTAAATGTTTTTTTTTTATTTAAATTATAAAATTAGACCCAGTTTCCAATAAGACCAAGTATCCACTATAGACTAACAGTACAGTTTTACCTTTTTGGACTATGACTACTAAAATAAATTCTTGTTTATATTTTCCACTTATATTAGCCAGGTATTAGAGACAGCATAAGAAAAGCAAAGCAGTGTAATACAGTGGCCCAAAACAGTTTGTCGATAGTTTCCTGTATATTATCAGGCAGCGGCTTCGGCTTGAGTCTTCTGTAAGACTTGCCTGTCAATAAACTGAAGGTCAATCGATGCGCCTGGGACAAGCAAAGTTCTTGTGATTGGCTTTACTGTCTTGCCTGTGGGATCAGGTTGTACTTCATAGTGTTTAATTAACTGAAAAAGAAAGGAAAGTTTCATTTATTTGGTTAGTCAGAGCCCAAGCTTCCACTACTGAAGTTCTTTATGTGCTAAAGTTCATCTAGACACTCTTTAATGGAACTGAAGTGAGAATAAAATCTGGCAAAAGGATAAATGCGTCATTGTTTTTATTTAGGTAAATGTAATTATTTTGTTGTAACTGGTAATTGTGATGACATGCGCCGTATGTAAATCTGAATTGTTTTCCAAAAAATAAAATAACAAGCAGACCAACATAACAGCACCGGTCAACTTAGAACAAAGTTAAAGTTTCTTGGGACGGTTAATGTTCCTTAATGTCTGTCATAGTCAACAAAATAAAGTGAAATTAGTTATTTAACAGTATTAAAACCATGTCACATGACAGTGTAAATGTATTTATACTGAAGGCCCTATTTAGCTTCCTGCATTATAACAGAGCTAAATTCTAATTCACATTATAATGTACATATTGCTTTGAGAACCATTTACATAATCTGGTTAGCACTATACACTCACTGTAACAGTGTGGCAGCAGGACAATGAAGTGAATTTTGCAAATACAGATTGAAATCCTTAGTTAATGTTCAAATAATGTAGCATTAAAATTTGGAAATGGGACTTTAAGCATGGCATGTTTGTTGGTGCTAGATGGTTCAACTCTGTGGGAGAAAAAGAAATTAACTGTTGATATGAGAGGTCAGAGGAAAATGGCCAGACTGGTTTGAGCTGACAAGGCTATAGTACCTCATATACAACAGAAAAACACTCCTATCAGTCAAGAGCAGGAATCTAAGGCTACCATGGACACAGAGTCATTCAAACTAAACCGTTTGATTGGTTGATTAGATAACCCCATAAAAGTGTAGGTTTGCAGATGTTCCCGTAAAAAGTAGTGTGTTTTGACACCATGTAAACAGCATACAGTGAAAAGTGGACTAATAGCTGATTATTTATCAACACTAATATACAGATTAAAGTACAGACGGTGAAAACTCTTATCTCTACTTATTCCACCACATTCATTGCTCAGCGGCTCAGAGGAACATCAGGGGAAATTAAATCACAGGTAAAGGGACAAAGTGCAGATAGCTAAGGGTTGACTCGTTTATGAGCTTACTTGGGACAGGATGAGATACATTTCCAGCTCGGCCACTCTTCTTCCCAAGCATGCGCGGATGCCGAATCCAAAGGGTACAGAGCCAAATGGGTGCTGGTTTAACTGCTTTTCTTCCCGCATCCAGCGCTGTGGTGAAAAAGTGTGGGGCTCTGGGAAAATGGTCTCATCATAGGACACCGCATAGTGGCACAAGTGGAACAGAGTCTTGGAAAGAGAAAATTTATATGAGTCAGCTGGTGATTTTTTTCTTTTGGGTTATCTAATTTCTTGCATCCTCCCAAACATACTGGAAAATAGACTGTCTTCATTACAATACTTCTATTATTACTATAATGATTAGGAAGGTATTACATTTACTAAAACCTTTTTTTTTTTTTTTTTTTAAACCCTTTTTACAATTCTAAAATGGTTTATTAAGGCTTGTTTTATTGAAATTTAAATTATGATAAACCATCACAAATTGTGCTGTTATTGAAAAATAATCAATGTTTGGTTGGTATGATGCCTCTCAGCAGAATTTCTGAAGTTGAATATTTTTTGAGGAACAGCATGTCCCCAAGTTGATTTCCTCCATTACACACTAATTCTCCCAGAAATGACAATCATTGATTTATTAAAAAATGGCACATCCTACTATTAACCATGGCAAAAAAAAACTTAATTATAAACCGATTTAAACCATGCTGTTATAAGGTCATGCAAGTGACCTTATAACAGCATGGTTTAAATCGGTTTATAATTAGGCTTGGATTCTTTGGAAAGTCCACCATAAAAGTCCCTGTACTGCTACTATAGAAAAAGACATAATAAAGAAAGAGTGCTAACAATATTGTCAGATGTCGTTACAGAATATGAATTCAACAGCACTGAGTGTTAGAATGCTTACATTTTTAGGAAAGCGGTGACCTCCCACCACTACTTCATTTTCAGCAGTGATACGAGCATTGCCTGGCACCACAGGATATAACCTAGAGGAGAAATTCATAAAAGTGACAAAACTATACTTCTTGATATAGCACAAAAGTAAAACAGTTTATCTAATCCCTCACCGAAGTGTCTCTTTAACAACAGCCTTCAGCCAAGGCATCTTCAAGATGTCTTCACTGGAAGTCATCTTGTCACCTGGGCAAACACTGATTACTTCATTGTACAGCCTTTGCTGGGCCTCTGGATTTTGAGCCAAATGGTATAGAGCCCAGGAAATAGTGTTGGATGTCTAAAGAGAATACAAATATTGCTATAAAAAATGCTAGTGCTCTGATAACTGTTTATTTAATAGTTCATAAATCCTGATACAGTGCCAAAAGATATTGCAAAAAATGTCACTGCTTACAGTGTCGACTCCAGCCAGCAGCAGTTCAGTGATACTTCCTAGCACCTGGGTGGGGGTCATTTGTTCACCAACCAGCAAGTGAGTAAGGTACTCACCATCAACTGGCAGTCCCTGCTTTACCTTTAACTGAATCTCTGCCATCTTCTCCTGAACTAGTTTATCCGCTAAAAAAAACAAAAGTTTTTGTAATCATTTTAATAACTAACAGAACTGCATAAATATGAATATTTATTCATTTCCAATTATGTGCTGGTTTGCTTAGTTGTTTGGTCATCTTGCACCACCTGTGACTTACCAACTTTGAAAAGGTGGTCCCATACAGCTACAAAGTGCTTCCAAAATGGCATGTAGGGCCACAAAGACTTCGGGAAAAGAATGATGATGGGGGAAAGACGGAACATTTCTCCCACAGAAAAGATGAACTTCTGCGTTTCCTCAGGGATCACCTCATTCAGACAACCTAGTCGTGTCTCAAATACCACAGAGCATATACCTACGCAAACATAATAAATACAGTACAAACTATGAGAAATATTTTACAGTTCACCACTCCGGTTTTTCTCATTTAAAGTCTCATTTTAACATAAAGGTTTGTATGAGCACAAATCAATAATGCTTCAGTATCTCATTAACAAATCTGATATTGTTAATGAATTAATTCATCTATTTATTCATTCATTCAAAAATCCATCCCACTGAATTTTATTTATATTTTGCTTTATATAAATAGTAGTCATAAAGTTACTATTAGTTCTGCTCCAACTAGTTATCACAAGACCTTTTATGACCTGAGTGCAATTTGTGTGCACTGTCACATAACCTGAAAACAAACCTGTTCCTGTTTGCCCTAGTCATACTAGAGACCAAGGAAACATGATTCTCTCACCTAATGACACATTCTTTTTACTTTCTGCCAGTGTTATATTTCGCAGAAGCCCAACACTCTTCATGAAAACTCCTAAAAACAGCAATGAGTTGCATTCATTTTTTTTTTACTAATGCCCTCCTTCCACAGTCACTGATTTTGGCCTCCTAAAAGAAGAGTCTGCTCTATTCTACATTATACTTTAACCAAACCTTCGGGTTGATACATTTCTGAAAAATTCTCCAAAATTTTTTTGATAGGTGTTAGTATTAAGTTAGTTCGCTATAGGATCTTTATGTTGTGAGTATGTAAGGTACACGGAAAGTCTTTGTCTGGGATCACACATCTCTGGTTACTATGTCTTCTTAAGTAACCAATTAGGAACAGTTTCAGCTCAGGTTTTTAATCCAGTTTGTATATATACTTATGTTATCTGCAATAACCTGAAGAAGAACATATGCACCATTCTGTGTGCTGTGTGATTCTTCCCTGATCAGAAAAGACATCACGGCATCGTTGATCATATGGAAAACCTCTCCAAGAATTAAGATTTTGTTCGGGCATGATAAACAATAGGTTATTTATCTTCATTATGATTTTTCAAGTACTGTATGTTCTCCAACAGACTCTAACAATAGGGTGTGGGAAGAAACATACTGTATTAAATGGGATCAACTTACACTTTCAAAGCACAGGGAAAACTACAAGTAAAGTTCTGATTTTCCCCTATCACTACCGGCTGCCTTCTTTTTGTTTGACAATACTTCCTTTCGGCTTCTCCCGTTAGGGGTCGCCACAGCGGATCCTCCGCATGTTTGATTTGGCATGTTTTTACGCTGGATGCCCTTCCTAACCCAACCCTCCCAATTTATCCGGGCTTGGGACCGGCACTGAAAGTGGCTGGGGTTGGTTCCCTGACCGGGGATCGAACCCGGGCCTCAGCGGTGAGAGCGCCGCATCCTAACCACTAGATCACCAGAGAACTTTCTTTTTGTTTGACAATATATAGCATAATCCAAATTAAAATCATCTAAATTAATTCCATATATGTAAATATATTAAAGGTTTAAACTGGGTGAATGGTTATGTAAGAGACCATATCCTTTGAAAACCTTAATTTTTTATTTTGTAGAATAATTTTCAGCTAAATATAAGCCTTTACTCTTTTTGCTAAACTTGTTTTATACACTCAGCCTATTTCCTGATTTAACTATACGACATCTCATTTTTCTAAATGTACGATTCTTGTTGCTGCACATACAACTGCACATTTTTGCACTTTGTACCACACAGTTCATATATTTTTTTGGCATCTTATATTTCTATTTTTGTTTTGTTTCATGTTACATACAGATATAGTCACCATTAATTGCTTACAGTACTTAAAAAGAACAGCATGAACAGAATCAATGAGTCCTGGAGCAAACAGACCCTAGAGCTGAAGGTTACATGTCAGTTCATTCTTTTTAGTTCTTGGCACTACACACTGGCTCTACATATATGTTGAAGTATTACATTTTATTCATATGTATTGAGAAAGAACAAGTTGTTTTTCTGGAAAAAGATATATGACAAGCATCTTATTAGATTTTGCCAATTACCTGTCAACCAGTTACAATGAAGATATATTTGGGAGCTGCACAAAAGGGCATGACAGAACAGATCCAGCAGACTAGATCTAGATGTTTAGCCCCACCAACAAAACAATAATTTCAAATCCATAATATACAGTACCATATGAAAGTATTCAACCCTGTTGGAATCCATCAGATCCTAGTAGTTCCACTAAATACCAATTACTTATAAAATCATCGTTTTCAGTTTTTTCAGATCTGCTTAGAAACAATGACTTTTAAAAGTGTACAATAAAAACCCATTGGATTGCAATAAAAATACTGTCTGGAACAATCTGGGTAAGTAATAAGGGTTATGCCTCAGACTGTAATCAGTGTACCAGCATACAGCCTTTCACACGGTTTCAGAGAGTGCATCAGCACATGGCAAGTAAAAACATGCACAACGTATAATCATCTCTTGAACTATACATCTACTGTTTTTAACTGCATAGATGCACAAATACAAAGGCACACAATAGTCTAATACTACAACTATATGCTGCAGACCAGTTATATAATGACGATATTAAAGTGCGCAGGTTGTACTCTTTATTTTTTTTTTTCTAAACTATGTTTGATCATTTATTTGCATCAAATCCAATATTAAATAAACCCATTATTGAGCCTCATGTTTGGACTCATGTTTCCTCTGGACTCTCTTATTACTTTACTCCCTACCAAACACACTGGATTATTGATTATCTGCGATAAAATTCCAATAAGTGTGAATGTGTGTATATATACACAGCACTCTGCGGACAGCCATCAAGGGTGTATTCCTATCTAATGCATTGTTCCATGCCTTCTCTTTTCATTCATATATATATATATATATATATATATATATATATATATATATATATATATATATATATATATATATATGTGTGTGTGTGTGTGTGTTTGTGTGTGTGTGTACTAATGTCATCTTTTTTCTCATAAAAATTTAATATAGCTTTTCAATCTCTCTCCCATTGTAGCCTCTCAGCCCTCAGTGTACCTTTATCTGTTTAAAGTCTAACTAGTCCCAGGAAGACACTATCTAATCAACCAACCAATACTTATCAGCCTTACATGAAAAAAATTCAAGGTCACTTCTAAGCAAATTCAAGGCCTTTTAATAAGGGTGAAGTCTGTCATGATCAAAAATGTCTGCTGAACTAGTTTAACATTTTGCTTCTATTTTATTACATTGTAGACAGGCACACTGTTTGTATAACTATCGACTAGAAGTGCAACCTATTTTTTTTGCTGTTAAGCACCCGGGGTTTAATTCTTATCAATTTCAGTGATCCGTCATGACATCCTGGAAAAGAATACTCTCATAGAGGCAGAAATGTTTCATCATAGGTTCAAAAGTCATTAGTCAGAAGAACACCATGACTGTTCCCACTAAGGGGACAAATGGATCTAAAGCATGTGTTCACATTTGATAAATAACATTGTTTAATGCTGAATGTTTTACCTTCAAATGCAAACTTGTAGAGTTCCCCAGCAAGGTCATGCACCATTACCCCATTGCCTTGCGTTGCCCTTAACCAAGCCACCTTGTTTATGAAATCTTTTACCACCTCGTTGATAGCGTTAGTGTAGCCTGATACATGTTTGGGCTTCAACATGCGAGGGTTCAAGATGCTTCTGATACGCTGCCATTCTGGCCCCATCCTGCACACGAGCAAGCAAGCAAGCAATAAGCAACAAAATAAATAAATAAAGTAATTAATACATTATTGTTATTATTATAATTACTATTATTATTATTGATTAATTATGAGATATAAAACTCTGACCCTGTTAGAGGACCGATGGCCTGGTTGCGGAGCTCCCGGTATCCTCTCCAGTGGGGCATGTCAGTTCGAATGGGGTGACGGCCCTCCTGTCTCAGTACCTGCTCTATGAGGTCTGCTCTGGCTACATTCACAATCACTAGTGGCCCATACTTGGACTTCCACATAGGACCGTATATTTTGCTGTGCTCAATCTACATAGGATGAAAATAATAACATAGGTTAAGCAAATATAGTGGAAAGAAAACCACAAAATCCAGACTGTATAATCAATCACAATTAAATATTTTCATACATAATACATTTACATAATCCTACATTTGAGCTGCGGTAAGAGTCAGGTGTTAAATATGAAGCAGAAGTGTGGAGCTCTCTAATGCTTGATTTATGTGAACACATCAAGGAGTAAAATCTGCTTTAAACCTACGAGAGACTTTTTAAAACAGGAATGTTTCACTTCTGCTGTATAAACAAGGTCAAAGATTTATGCTCTTCCTATTAGGATTGATGAGTATTTTGCCCTTTCTCCAAGCAAAAGTTGTAGATGCAATCATGATTCTGGTTTCATTATTAGTATGGAACAGAATATGCATGCAGCCTTTAAGATCATGAAATAAGACAGCAATGCTTTTGATTAGTACGTGATTGCCTAATTCTAAAAAGCTTAAAACTTGTTTCGCAAATTCCCAGACGTAATTTTGTAAATGCATGCGTTTTATATAACGCGTTTTATGTAAGTGCATTGCGCAGAATCCAGTTCTGATCATGTACAGGCTGCACAAATCCCTGTTTTGGGAAAGACGAATAGATAGTAGAGACTGGGCAGGGTGAAAGATAGAGCTCTTTACCTGCATTCGGTGAGTAATCGAAAAGTAGCCTTTGCCAAAAAGCCAGTATAGAGATGTTAGAAAGCTGGGGCCGCCCAGGTCTTCCATGGTCTTGAGCTTGCTGCTGCCGGTGACGGTGGTCGAGCTCTCCCGTCTCGCGCGCGATGCTTTCAGACATGCCGCCGCCGCTACGCATTTCACCCCAGGATGAAGCTCTTGCTTATATGCAAGTAGTCCACTTCTCACCACTGACCTACACAGCATTTCGACCACTCTGAACAATAGCTAGGTATATTCCCGATTGTTTTTCCTGCCGGACGACGTCCTAGTAATGGCTTCTTGTTTAGACCAGATGAACGATAGTGACCCTTCGGCTGAAAGCCTGATAGCGGAAATTCCACAAAAAAAAACAAACAAACGTGCAAAGGTCTTTTCATCTGACATCTGGCTTACGTTCCTAATCACACTCTTCTACAGAGCAACCTGTTTGACCTGCAACTACACAATACATTTATACCACAGCACTGTTGAATTGTACAATCGGATTAGTCAGAAGGTGTGGATTTATTCTCTATATAGTTCAGTAATAGCTCATTGGTTCTATAATCAAAGCTAAATCACAGGGACTCGCTGCCAATCTAAATAAAAAAGAACTAATAACAACAAGGAAAATAGTGTTCAAGTATATAATGAGGCTGTGTTTTGGTAGTCTCCAGTCACTGCATTGTAACACAGGAAATTAATTCAGTATACAAATCTTTCCAGCTTGTAACAACATTTTTTTCTCTCTAAAATTCACCAGAAAGTGAAGGAAAGTTCAATATCATGCGTTAACTTGCTTCAAATAAGTTTCACTTTACACACTACTAGAACTGGATGAACAAGTAAGTGATCATCACCAACCTGCTGTATTAAAGAGAAAAACTGCAGCGAACATCAGCTGTGAACTCATTAGGATTAAAGACCTGTACACCATCAGACCAAAACAGCACTTAGAAGAGATGCTGGACAAAGGACCTTGTTTTAAAGACTTCAACCAGAAAAATATAAATTCTGAATATACATTTTACATTTATAAATTATCCCCCAATGAGCCAGAGGTGATGGTGGAAAAGACAAAGTCCTTAAAAAGGAAGACAAAACCTTGAGTAGGACCAAACGCAATAGAAAAGCCATCCTCATCTTATATTATAACTGTGTACTATATGTTCACAAAATGTAACCAGAAACCTGTGTAACTTAAGACTATAAAAATCAGTTTTCTAAAAAAAAAAAAAATTAAGTTGAAGTTATCAAGTGTGATATCTATAGATTCGATGTGCTCACACAGTACTCACATTGAACATTAGACTGTTAGTTTTGGGACATCCTCATCATCAGCAAGTGGTTTTTAAGTGATGGGAACTCCAGCAAGAGGTAATGTGTAATAAATACTTTTGAAGTTTTTGTCTGTCTGTCCACTGCATCAACTGTACTGTCTGATCCTGCTGCACAGCTTGCTTTAATGTACAATTTAATGTTGCACACAAACACCAAACCAAATCCTGAAAGCACAGCTCAAAGTGTTTCTGATTCTGAAGTCATGGTCTCACATTGAAGAGAACTAGAATATGAATGATACAAATAAAATGATGCAACCATTATTTTATTATTCTACACACCTATATGTTCAAGCACTACTTATAGATGCACATTTATTATCTCCAACACCAGTAGAAAGCTTTTCTAATAATCTTTCTGTTCCATTTGTGGTAAAAAAAACAAAAACAAAAAACAAACAAACAAAAAACTAAAAGTATCTTTGACCTCTCTGAATGTGGCTTCATCAAAGATAAGAAACCAAAGCGATCCATAGATGAGTGTAGTGGAAAGCAGAAAATATACATTTTACTATATAATACTATAATAAGCAGCCATGGTTAATTTCCTGATCAAAAGCACCTCTTATCTACAGGTTATAGCACTAAAATTGCTCTAAGCAACCTTCTTCAAATAAATGATTACAACATACACATTCAAGTATTGCAGGCTATAAGCAAAAAAAAAAAAAAAAAAAAACACCTGAATATGAAATTGTGATTATTACAGACTAATATACGATGTACAACATTAATTTCTAATAATCTTAAGACCACAAATTCACAAAAAAGCATTTGGAGCTAAAAAAACAACCAGTCTCCGAAAACAAATAAGGCATTTCTACAAATTCGAACACGATATTCTCTCACACCTTTGGCACTCACACACACACACACACACACACACACACTTTGTAAGTGAAAGTAACTGTGTTTTGGGGAAAAATAAAGAATCTATATGTTTTACACAATTGCAATGAACATAATAAATAATTAAATTCATATGAACATTTTCACAGCTTTCAACCTGACAACCACAGAACACGTCAGGTGTGGACAAAACACTGCTCTTCTGAAGAAAAAATAAAGTAATTATTAAATGTTGACTGATAATTAAAAATCCCCATATCACAGTGTTCGTGACAGGGCAGGTCCTGGTGTCCCTGTCACTCGGATCCTTGACAAACAGTGTGCCTTAATTCCTTCTGCCCTCAATCATCATCGCTTTCACTGCCAGATTCACTCAGCTGAAGATCGTTTTCTGCATCAAAATAGAAGGATTCAACAAGTCACGATATGGAGAAACAAACTGTTCTAAAACACACACACACACACACACACATATATATACACACATTGTCTTAAATAAATTTCCTCACTACAAACTAAATGGATATTTGTTTTGCATTGTACCTAACCAAGTGCATGTTTTCTTTAATAGTGACACAGAGGCCAATTATACAAAAAAGTAGACCATGTTCTCCAAATGTGTCATTTGTCACAATGAAACTCCCAATGGTCTTCTTTTCACCTTTTTAGTGTCTGGTGAGTCTGTAGTTACCATAGCCTCATATTTCTTTCATTGCAAGATTTATTTCTTTCCATTGCTATGCGTGAGTGAGTAGGTGTATAGGTGGTCCTAACGAAGTGGTTGTTGTATGATTTACACAAGACACACACCACATATTCTAAAGAATATAAAGAGCACTGTGGGAAACTGGAAATCATTAGACTTTGACCCTGTGTGCGTCAGTGTTACCTGCAGCTCTTTTAGAATTCGACTACTTTGATCTACATCCTGGTTGTCAGGCATACAATAAATCAATGACATCTAAATACATTCAAATGCTCATTGAAATGATGTATTTCTACCCAGAATCTAAAGCGAATTCTAAAATCATAGATACAGAAACACTAAACTTCTCAGCATGTAATACATGAGGCCTCGTCTTGTACTTATTGAGCAAACTCTTACCGTGGTTACTGTATAATCGTAAAAGCGTGACAGTATCAGTAACAATATCTGAAACTTTACAACTGTTGGTTACATGTATGGCATTTGCCAGACCTTTATCCAGAGAGACTCTCATTCATACAACTGAGCAGATGAGGGTTAGGGCCTTGCTCAAGGGCCCCGCAGTGGCAGCTTGGTGGTGGTGGGATTTTAACTCATGACCTTGTTATCAGAAGTCCAACATCTTAACCACTGAGCTCCAACTTCCCCCTACGACTTCATGAAATGCCATTTTGCAAATCACAGAAGAACTAGAACCTTGAGTTTTGGGCTGTTTTTCAGCCTTTAGCAGGACTGTGTTTATTGGTCACTGAATTACTTTGCAATGCAGGTGATCCACAAACGTGTGGCCACAGTGTGTATAAACAAACGAACATCAAATACTCACTGAGTGTGTTCATGAGGTGTCCACCGCCCTCCTCCATGCGCTCCTGCGAGGTGAGGATGGGCATGCTGTGGGTGGATGCGGGCACTGTGTGAGATCTGCCTGATGAAGCGTGGCGTTCATCTTCAGAGTCGCTGCTGCTTGAGCTGCCCTCGCTGCTAGATGAGGAGGAGCTTTGAGAGTCGGAGGAGCTGTCACCACTGCTCATCTGATCCATCACTCGTGCCTCAGCCATCAATTCTAAAAAGTGTGTGCAATTAAATAAGAATACAGGACACAATGTTTTTATTTTATAATTCCTATTTTTATACTTTAGAATAATTCTTTTTATAAAAAAAAACTATATTCTTGTCTATTGACACGTTGGACAATACCAAGCATTTCGCTACGTCGTACTATGTATTGATGACAAATACAATTTGAACAAAAAAATTCTTTGTTCGTCCTTCAACCTGCTTTTTTTCATTAATTTTCTTCTGAACAAGCCTGGTTTTGAGCTCATTAATCAGATAAGAGAGGGTAAATAAAAAAGTTAAAGCTAGATGAAACGTAACGCCGCAAGTCTGTGATCTCATGAGATTCCTTCAGCCAAATATTTTACTGTTGCTATACGTTATGTGTCGCGACGAATTACAGGCGCTGCTTCCTTACATTGCTGGGTTATAGAGAATTGCTGCACCAGTCAGGGATGCTGACGTCCCAAGAAAGGCGAGGTTTCCAGTATAAAAGCACCGCAACGAAAGCGGAACGGGGGCGTTAAGGTGAGGGAGATGGTGGAGTGTTTTAAATTAAAACCTGCAAGATTTTTGTTAGTTTAAATGCCTGGTGCTAGTTATTTACTTCTCTCTTGTAAATTTCTTTCACCACAGTACAGCACTATCATTCACCCTGTTCCTAAACGTGTTGTGTGGACAGCGACTCTACATTCCTTCCCGTAGCGTTACTAGTCTTTTCACAAGACTAGTAAACTAAACAGAAAACTAAAGCTACTCCTGGGTCTCGTTTATGTCTATTCCTTCCGGACCCCATCACAAGGTTACTGCATGTTACTCCCCCTTTGTCCTAGGCTTTAAAAGGGGAACGCAACAATACAATATGGATTTGGCACAGGATACCTCTCTCAATGTCATCCATGGGAGAAGCAGGAGACAACTTCTCTTTAACAGGGGAGCTCTTGGAATTGTTTGGGGCTTTTCCTCCATGGCCACTCTTCATTTGCTGACTGAGTCGAGTGGTCTGTTGTTCCAGACGTGACTGGACCTTACTGCTGCCCTCCGCTCTGTGTTCAAAAGGAGAGAGCACAGACAAACATTAAACATGGAGAGAACATTTTATTACCGTTGAATGTGTCGGTGAAAAATACACACCTGGTCTTTTTGACGGAAATATTGCTATTAAGCTTCTCCAGTCGATATTCTCCTGTGTCATGGTTTACAATAAGAATGCACTCCTTCATATAAGGCCTTTTGGACCCTTTAAACACGGTCACTGGGGCAGTGGAACCCTGTAACATTGGATAGGGGCAAAAATAATAGAAATAATAGTTTAATTCCCCTCTTTGTCATGAATTAAAGGTCTGGCAAATCTGATTACACATAATGCGGTATTTATTTGTCCTACCTCCAAGTTAGGCAATGTTATAGTGACTTGTTCTCCCTTTCCAACTTCAAGATCCCCCTCACAGGTAGTGTCTATGGATGCGGGTTTAAAGTCATCTGTAAGCACAAATGAATGTAAGCGATAGGTCATGAGTAAAAGTGTTGCTGCTGCTACTTTTGTGACTTTCTTTTAAAACCCTTCAGTGAAATCTCAAATTTTTAATGCAGCTGCTATGGAGAGAGCAGAATGAGTCGACACGTCACCAGCAACAAGCACGGTTTAGCTGTGTTTTTTCCCCCCACAAACCTAAGCTCCCTCCAATCACTAGGCTTGTTAGATAATATACAATATACCCTCTTTTATCATCTCCCCTAACTATCACCTGGAAGGAGTGTCAAGGCTACGAGACGAGGCATTATGACATTGTGTGCGTCATTATATATGCATGAACACATTCAATACTTTATAGTCAGAATCTAATCAGCAAATCCTGACCATCCTAATGCAGAGGTATCATCAACGGCCTAGTAATCACTAATCACAGCTGTTTTAAAAATCAACTTGAATTTTTCCTCACACATATTTATCTGCTCAGAGACTTAAATACGGAAGTCCTAAGAAACCATTCATTATAATGTTTTCTCATGTTAATCCAGCGCGTGTCCAAGCGCCAGCTGCCACAAACGGTTATGGTTATTGTGCAAGATGCTGCTTCTAGAACATGCTCTTAAGCTGAATACACAGAAAAGTGAAGTACTGATCACGAGATATTTTCTAGATGCAGCATCATGGATAATAACCATAAAGTTTTTATCAAAAGAAAAACATGAGAATGCATGACCTCATAGGACTGCCATATTTATATGTATTTGTAATACATATATTTATCTGCACTTGTCAGTTTGCACAAGGTATCTATCTATCTATCTATCTATCTATCTATCTATCTATCTATCTATCTATCTATCTATCTATCTATCTATCTATCGCCACACTCTCTTCTTGGTTAAATTTGCACGTTATAAAAAGGCAAGTTATTCCATCTGTAATTGTTCCCCTGATGTCATCTTCCTAACAATTCTCTACCACTGCTTCAGTCATGCCACATGATCAACTCGGTCCAAATGAATATGCAGGCTTCTCGGTGACGTCGTCTCGCGATTTTGCAGGGCCTTCATGAACAGGCAGTACATACCTTCCCCTGAAAAAACGTTACAGTAGTTTCACCACCAGATGGCGCAGTTTCCACTTGAGATGAAGCCGTGCTTTCTGTCTGTCTCTCGCTTAAGTGAACGAGTCAGCGTTTTCATGAATTTTTTAATAAATATATAAATTATCACATACAGAAAAACCTCAGAAAACCCAGGATGATTAAGTTTAGCAGCTTAGAGCTAAGAACTAAATAAACTCAGTACTCAGCAGGTAGTTTAGTATTAACAGCTGACTAATACATTGCCTGTATATATATAATTTTTTTTTTGCTCCATGAAAAGTAGGATTTTTTGGGACTTAACAGTAAATAAAGAAGCTGTTTTTCAGTTCGATGATTAAAGTATGTATACATAAGAAGATGACACTTACATCGTACCGTATGGAAAGCACTTTTGGGTTGTTTCTCGAAAGTTTCGCCTAATTTAAGGACATGCTCTTGATTGTCAAAGTTTGAATATGATGTCCCATTCATTCTAATGACAAAATGCCTCTCATATGTTGACTAAATGACCGGTTTCTTAATTCCCACGTGTTTTTTCGATGGCATCTGCGGCAGAACTAACTCACGTTAGCCACCTGAATTTGGCTGAAGAAATACAGCAACTCATAAGGGATTTCCAAAAGGACCCCAGCGGAAGTCGCTTTCGTCACAATAAAAGTCCCCTCGCTTGCAAAACGGCATTTACACCAACTTGTATGTGTAAAAAGTTTAGTGATATTATTACATTGCAAATATTGCAATATCTAGTTGCTGCTTAATTCGGTGCATCAACTATGTGCAAATTTGCCATTTTTTAATTCAATATTATCTACAATATAGTTCACTGTTAAAGTACAATTACTGCTCATGCAGCTCATCTGTTGCTCTGAATAAAATAATCTCAATTATCGTATAGTAGTGTATGAGTTTACATTTCATTTGTAGGCTGCTTTCAACAGTTGACTTTGTCCCAAAGCAGTTTGACAAAAGATAAATTGGTTATAAAATATTAAATTGTTATATGTTTATCCATAAGAGTGAGCCAGTGAAGACAGTGGCAAGTAAAGACTCCCTGAAACAGTAAGAAGAAACCTTGAGAGGAACCACACTCACAAGGAACCCATAATCATCTGGGTGGCACCGGATGTCCATTCATTACAGTCCCATCATTGTTGAGGTGTGCAGTAGTAAGGGCTTAAATGCAGAACTCTTCATGTAGACTGTGATCCTAAGCAAATGTCATGGATTTTTAGGTAGTTCATGTATAACACATTTACACATATATCCACATATAACACATACAAAAAACACCACAGAAATTAGTTAACTGAGACTTTATTAGAAAGTAAATCTGCCAAGAAAATCCAAATGCTAAAAAACATTATACATTACTCCTTAAAATGTTAATTGATTAAACCTAAGGACTAAATGGTAAAGTCTTTTTAAATATATAATAAATTAAAAGAACCATATGGTTAAAAAAAAAAGTGCATTTGTTGAATCACTAACAGTTGAAATGGAAATGTTTTATACAGTCGAAATGATTCTTGCAAGCAACATATTAAACCTGCAGTTGCTTTGATGTTCCTCCATCTGAATTATGTGCACATATGACCAGTCACTGTAATGTCCAAGGCTGTTAACAAAATATATTAGGAACTGCACATCTTGGGGAGAAAGTGGGGATTTAAAGGAACTATGTCATTTCTGTACAAGAAAATCCAATATGAGTGTCAGAATTTATTTATTAAAAAAAAAATAAAAAATTTGTTTTTTGTTGTTGTTGGTTTTATCGATCACCACACAGTGATATACTTTCAGAACCACAACAAGGGGTAAAGCACAGAATGTGCAGATATATTACATTTCTATTAAAAGATTTATCATAGAACATGAAAATGATTAAATGATACTGTTAGTGTCAACAGTGAAAATGCTATGCATGGGGTTTATTACAGACTGTCATTTATGCAAATATATCATCTTGGTTTTCACTCTGTTATGGGACAAAAAAAAGAAAGACTTTCCACAGGACCAGGGATCCCACTTACTGCTGGTTTCAATATTTCATAAGGAAGAAAAATAATCAGCTACTGATTATTTTCCAAAACCAGTCCAAATGCGCTTTTTTCCATCTATAAATACAGCAATTTGTCAACACTAACAATTTGGTTGATTATAAAAGAACACATCTGTTCATGTGTAACATTGTGTTTAATGCTGTGGAACTTCGGTGGTGTGTTTTTGTATTTCTTTTATGGTTTATAACAACCATAAGCATTTGTTTCCTCAACAATGTTTCTTTTTTCTCTCTCTAATAAAATGAAGACAAAAATGCCCAGTTGTCACGATTCAGTGAAACTTTTACGGAAACAGGCTTTATGTCAGACTGACAATGGAGACTCATGCTTTAGAAAAGAAAAAAAGAAAAATTCAAGAATTTCTTGAACCCATTAAAAACTAATTTGTGTGCAGCATCCGACACACAAGATCTTGTGCACGTGTCTACAGAAAAGACACCGTATTAGAATGAGTGTGTGATTCATATGACTTTAGTTACAGAAAACAAATCAACACCTTTAGAAAAAGTCTGATTTGAGCTCTGTGGTTTGATTGCTATGACAGGTCACTATTGGGTCTTGCAATAATGCTGGTAATAATAAGGTTGACTAACTCGACACGTTTGCTTACATCTGTTTATTAAGGAACTAATTGTGTTGCCTGGTGTAATTGCTGAAAAGTTTGTTTCTAACCTGCACAACATGAAGCTGTGCACTGAGACTAGACTATTTTAGATTTAGGTGTTGTTTTGAAGATCAAAGTGATGGAAAATCTGAAGCAATGGTGGACACAAAAAAATGGTGTATGCAAAAAACCCCATAAAAAGCAAGTGTGTACAGGTATCCATTTTTCTTACAGGAGAGAAGCTGCAAAAACCTGGAACAAAGCTGAGCGTTTTAGCAAAGACAAAATAGTTCAGGTTTCGAACAGCTTTCTAAAGGCAGCACAGATCTCCTGGATCATGTCAGAGGTGGTGGTAGCACGGCCATACTTGTGAAAGGCTTGATTGTTACACTGCCTGGTCAGTGAGGCAGCACCGAAAGCAGCCACCAGTGTAGGATTCATGCTGGAGAAACAAACATGTGCATTAAACCACAAATATTTCTGTGTGTGGCTCAAAGAGAGATGAAGAAGATGATTTATATAGATACATACCCTTCAGTTGTACTTAATGATGAACTCAATGCCCAATGGGAAAATACTCCTAAAGAGCCAGACAGCAAATCTCCCTGTCCTCCACAGCGACGTCCACTTCCCTCCTGACTGCATGTTAACACTAAAGACAATAGGAACCCAATGCAATATAAATAAAAAGCCTTTAGAAGGGAACAGGGTCGAGTTTAAACTGACTGACCGTGGTTGCCGTCAGTGATGATGTCCTCCTCCCCTTTCAAAACCAGGGTCACGTTACCTAGTGCGATGCTCAGCTGCTGCGCTGTGACCCTGAGGTCAGTGCTATCCAGGGGCTGATGGTGCTGTGATGAAAAATGTGAAACTCAGTTCATATTTCCTAAAATCTCTCACCAAGTTCTCTTTCTTAAAATGAGCGTATAACAATGACAAAGAATTCTAATTCACAGTAGTATGGTTACAAAAAACAAAACCAATTCAACACAAACGTTTGAACACGTCCCTCACCATTGCCTCATACAGACGACTGAACTCCATGAAGTTGGGTGTCAAGATTCCTCTTTGATATCCCTGAACGACTGAAGGCTCTTTGGACACTAACCAAAGTCCATCCTGCACGAAAACACGTACTAAACGTTATACTTTCATCTGTGCGGTGTTCTACAGTGCATGTTTGTAATATCCTAGAAAAAAGCCTCCCTACTCACTGCATCAATGACTATTGGAATTCCTCTTGACTTTGTCTTTTCAATAACCTCCTACAAAATATCATTACACGTTATGCATGGTAAACAGCTTTCAAATATAAATAGGTCCTTAAAAAGCCTACTGGATTATTCCCCAACCTTCATTTTGCACTTACCCTTGCATTATTAAGAAGCTTGTCGTCCCTGCCCAAGCCTGGCCCCACTACCAAACTATGAAGCCTCGGCAGCCACTTCTCTATTTCCTGCACAGCATTGGGACTGTCTCTGTAAGTTTCCACAGGAGAGAGGAATGCACTTTCAAATCAGTAGTGCGTGTAGATATAACAACCGCATCAGATGATTCGATCAATGCACTTACAGTACAGGATGAACTATGAGCTCAGGGCTGTAAGATTTAATCACAGGGGCAGCATCTTTGGTGCAGAATACGTGGGAAAGATCCGCACCCTAAGAAAACCGAAAACAGCAGCAGCACATGATGAGTGTCACATACAGGCCAATATTAAATTGTGCCACTCAGGTTGCTTACAAATTATTCTACATACTATTTTCAGTGCAGAAATGGCAGCAAAGTAAGGTGCTCCAGTGTACCTAATGAAACAGAAGAGAATTACTGATGGGGAAAAATAAAAGGAGCTGGTGCACATTTAACGTTTGTTGACTGTATAATCGTAGCGCTCACTAACTCTTGACATCCTCCGATGACTCCTATGCGGCCATCTTGACCCTTGTGCTTTTTAGACGTCAGCGGAGGAATGGTATTTTTGACCAATGCCAGGATGTCCATGCTTCTGTGTGCGACACCTCCCAGGGAAAATGCCCGCTGGATAACTACAGAAAACACAAGAATAATTTCAACAACTGCTTCAGGCCATCGGACCATTCCTTCAGCTCTTGGCTAAAAAGAAAAATACTGTATATTCCCTTTGATATGTGACTAATAATGATGTATTTATAATACTTTGATGTTTAATACACACAATGTGAATGAATATGCTAATTTTGGCAGTATGATACTATCTAAATACCACCCTGAAAACAAACAAAAAAGAAAGCAAATGCTTATAATATGAAGAAAAAAATTCTTGGCAGATGTCAGTGACCTAATAAACGATCAAATATCGGAACCAGAACACATTAGGTCAGTAGTGAAAGGCGTCAGTCCTGCGCAGACCTGGAGCAGCTGGCGGACTCAGGTTGGTATAATCGACCTGGCAGGTTTGATGGCTATGGCTGCCACCAAAAAGACGTGAATGAGATACAGAGGGACCAGTCTTTGAGTTACGAGTGGACTGAGGAGCAGGTGAAGACGTGACTGTGGGTGTGGTGAGACCAGCAAACATCTGCCCCAGCATCTGCAACATGTGCATCTCTCTCGTGTGCTCTGTCTCCCTGCGAAGATCCTCGGCTTGGAGCCGCTGCTCCTCAAGTCTATAAAAGTTCTCTTCTGCCTCCAAACTCTGCTCCAGAAACTTCTCCATTAGCTTCTCCATCGACAGGTTTGCAAAACGCTTTTTGTGCCGCCTGCTTCCTGCAGACGATGGCATGGTGGTGGTCTGTTCTTCGGTCTGCTTTGCTGGAATATCCGCTACATCTGGAACAAAGTATACAAGAAGGCGAGATGGTGACTGGATGCCATTGTGCATGTTCTAATGAACTGTGTTTTGGTAAAGTACTCACTACTGCAGCTGCCCACAGTCACTGGGATAGGGTAAGGGGGATACTCGATTTTCACAGGATAGTCCATGTTTGAGCATTCTCCTGCACCGTCCACGTCCGACTCATGCGGCTGGTCCACACTCTCTCCATCTTCTTCAGTGCCATCCAAGGTTTCGTCTCCTTCAGCACCCATGCCCTCTAGATCATGGGCATCCAGCCCTGCTGACACCCTGCTGCTCAGGATCCTCTCCATGTCTTTGTAGAACCTGAAGATCTTGGAATAGTGGCCGTTCCTCTTTGAGGCCTTTTTCGCCTGGAAATATTGCCTTTTCAGGCTCTTAACCCGCACCCGGCACTGATCCGGGGTCCGATCGTAGCCCATGTCCCCCAAACGTCCAGCCACGTCGCGGTAAACGTGACTGTTTCGGAAGTTTCCGTCCAGCGCCGTCTGCACGTCGTGCTCTCCCCAAATAGTCAACAGTGCTCTAGTCTCCGCGTCTGACCAGTGGTATCCTCGAGTGGGATTCACCAACATGATCGAGCGGTGCACAAAGAAATAAACCGGATTTGTTAGGCAGGAACCGAGTCAAGAAAACCGCGATTATTTACTGTCACCTAGCTAATCATTCCGCTAGCAGGTGTTAGCCAAAACCTAGCTACTTATCTAGCTAGTGTTTTTTTTTTTTTTAATTCTCTTCGTGTATGCCATAATTCCTGGTGGAAAATGGGTCTCGATTATCGGAATAATAAGCAAAACAAAAAATAAAATAGAATAAACCACAGCTGCACAGAAGCGCTAATGACAATAGGGTTACCGTTATATTACAGAGCGGATTATCAAAACTTAATCCGAGCTCCCCCCCCCCCCCCCCGCACACACGTCAGAGATTTGTGCGTTCGACGTCATTTAGTAGTGCACACACCAGGGCACAGGAGCGACTTAGAGATCCGAACAGGTATAATTTCAGCTTGAATTCATTATCTGTGATAAGTGACATCGCCTCCCTCAGCCACATATGCTAATCATGGGCATTAGAGAAGGTAGACTAGGCTGCTATCACCCCCCCTCTCCCCGGTGTGAATTTACCTCTCTCTCCTTTCTCATAGAGAAGAGTTACTGCAAAACAGAAGGCTACAGTTAAGACCCGGATGAGCAACTTTGCTTCCATTCATATTCCCATTTCGAAAGAGTGATCGATTCTGGTCTTACCAACGGACCAACTTTGGAGCGATGCAGCAAAACTGGGGAATGCTCGTTTGAGCTGCATGAAGCTCACCTTCGGCGTGCGTGTTCACGCTGAACACAAGCCCCACTCCGAGTGTGCTACGTCATTCGAGCGTCCAATTAAAATGCAGGAAAAGGGGCTAAACCTGGATTTTGATTGGACATATTCGCTTTAAGCTCAAACGATGCAATCGACATGACTTCTTTTTTTTTTTTTTATATCGCATATTACAACGCAATTTAACGTTAAACGTGTTCTGCTTTACCGTGTTTTGGGACCTGGAATGAAACAGGTCACAGGGTGTAGCACAATCCGGCGGCTTTCAGACGCAAATGCGTGGCCACGCCCACAAGAGGCGGAACTTCAGAGAGTTGAACTCGAACTTCCTAAACATGACCGTTCCAAGTTTAATACTATTCCACTGAAAGCGTTCTTTTTTTAAACGCTCGTAATCATATATGTACCCTTGGAGTAAAAGCTCAACCATGCCACGTGAGAAACAGACTCAAACACTCGTTTGGACCTTTTTCCCCCTAAGTGCGGTCATTTTTGGGTTTTAACGGGATAAAAAAAGTGGATTATGGTGTTCAGAGTTTGACCACAGCCGAGTGTGTGCTGATTTGGTGACCATGGCCGAACCCACGAAGAAACTAAAAAAGCCTGATGTGAAGATTGTCCTGCTGGGTGACATGAACGTGGGGAAGACATCCCTGCTGCACAGGTACACCGAGAGGAAATTCAAGGACACTGTGAGCACAGTTGGAGGGGCTTTCTTTCTCAAGCAGTGGGGACCCTACAATATCTCCATATGGGACACTGCAGGTAGGGGATGAGGTTCATTGCCTCCGTTTTAGAAACTTGCATTTTTCATTTTGCATTTGACAAACGTGTAGGGCGACTTACATTTATCTCATTCATTCAACTGAGCACTGGTTCGAAATTCTTGCTCAGGGGCCCAGGAGTGGCAGGTTGGTGTGGCTGAGATTTAAAGTACCTGAAACCATAACCCAAAGTCCACTGCCTTAAACACTACCCCCCTTGAAAAGCTTTAAGCTGCTCCTGATAGTACTGTACAGATGTCAAATATTACCTTGATTCATTCAAACGTTCTTTGCAGTGATAATATTTAGTGCCCAAAATTTTGTGCATGTCGTCCCATTGTCTGTGTGGTTTCAACTGGCTTCTAAAAACATGACAGTAAGTGAGATCAAATTGCCCCTATATGTGTGTTTGTGTCTGTCTGTGTGTCTGTGTATCATGGACAGGCAATTTTCCACCGTATGCCCCTCCCTCACTCCCAGTATTCCAGGGAAAGGCTCTTGATCCACCACAACTCTAAACAGCTAAGGAAAGATGAGCCAACTATTTCCAGAATGTTCCCAGATTTACAGCATCAATCAAATCATTTGCACCTGTTTATTGTTTGAGTTTGTAGTAGCATCTTTACTATAATCTTAAGGGCACTTGTGAGTATTAATTGTTGTGAGTGTATGCATCGGTCTCAATAAAGCTACATAAAATAGAAACATTTATTTATATTTTAGGAAACAAGGGCAGCTTAAACAATAAGATATCCTAATAAGAACAATATAAATCATACTAATAATTTTTATTCATGTAGCAGTATTAATTTGGGGTTCGATTCGAAGTGCATACAACAATCCACAATCAATACCTGCATATTTGAAATGCTACACATTATAGTAGTATGTAATGTTCGAACTTTTTTTTTTTTTTTTTTTTTTTTTTTTTTTTTTTTTTTTTTTTTTACACAGTGCGTCATACATTCCGAACCATATATTTTGGTTTCTGATTTGAGGGGGTTCCTTATTTTCCCACACTGTAGCTTACATACATACATACATACATACATACATAATGAAACAGACAACCCAGTGAAAAAAAAAACCACCCAAATAATCTTTCACTTTTCGAAAACATTTTTAGTCTTAGTCATCAAGCTCTTGCGTGTTTTTTTTCGTCAGTCTTGAGTGTACAATGTGTTTTGGCAATCATTAAAGAGACCTCGTGTTTAGCTACGGTGCAGTGGCACAGAGACATAAGTCATATGATTCAGTTTACAAAGTATCATTATTAACCCAGACTGTACAGTGTTCAAACAGCGCACATGTACACAGCCGACCAAAGCATCTGAGTCAACAAGGCCTTCTTTTGAAACATCATGAGGTCTCTCAGTTTCCTATAATAGAGCAGGCATAGTAGACTGTTCCTATGAGAATGTGAACCAATTGTCACAGGACAAGTTGTCAAAGGTAATTACCTCGCTTTACTCACACACAGTTTATATGTTTTTATCTGTTCACAACTTTTGCTCATTTAAATCGACCAGGCATAACATTATGACCACCTACCTAATATTGTGTTGGTCCCCCATTTGCTGCCAAAACAATCCTGAACCCTCAAGCTCCTTAAGCAATTTGAGCTACAGGAACTCGTCTGTTGGATCAGACCACACTGGTCAGCCTTCACTCCCGACATGCATCAATTAACCTTCGTTGCCCATGAACCTGTCGCTGGTTCACCACTGTTCCTTCCTTGGACCACTTTTGAAAGATACTGACCACTGCAGACCAGGAACATCCCCTAAAGAGCTGCAGTTTTGGAGATGCTCTGACCCAGTTGTTTAGCCATCACAATTTGGCCCTTGTCAAACTCAAATCCTTTTGATTGCCCTTTTTTCTGCTTTTAACACATTAACTTTGAGGACAATATGTTATCTTGCTGCCTAATATATCCCACCCACTAAGAGATAAAGAGATAATCGGTGTTATTTTCTTTACCAGTAATTATGTTATGCCTGGTTGGTGTATATCTTTCGTTCAACAGTGGCCTTACCCTTTTCATACTTGTTTCTGCTAGACCACTTCCTGTGGAATCAGTTTCCTTGCTGTTGAAAGCTGACCTTAAAGCACTACAGATTTTTGTTCATCAAGCCGAGTCACGTGCTCGTGTAATATGTGTCTCATAAAACTTTCAGTAATCACTAGCGACTTATTTTTTAATATTTATTGAACAGTGTGAATTTTCGAACCAATAATGAGTAAATGGAAAAATGAACTTACCTGAAATGTTTACCATTTGATTTACACAGTATGTGTCAAAGTTAATTACCCCCCAAAAAAGCTGATCTTTATCTGCAATAACAGTTGAATGTATTCAGTGATATGACATTCTGGGCTAGACTGCAAAAGCTTAGTCAGTTTAGATTGGATGGAGTGTGTTAAAGAACAAGTCTTACTACACATTCCAAACTGGATTGAGGTCCGGGCCTTAACTTACTGAGACTAAAACATTCAGGTTCCTGGTTATTGTATCAAGGTAGAACTTAGGTGCTGAACAAAGTGCAAGAGGCAATGTGCAAAATAGTATTGAAATTTAAATTAACATAAAAGTAGTAAAATATATATCATAAAAAGAGTAGTAAATGTGTACTGTGGCTGAGTGTTGGTGTGTACTGTGAGTGTTGAGGTGTGTACTGTGGCTGTGAGTGTTGGTGTGTACTGTGAGTGTCGAGGTGTGTACTCTGGCTGTGAGTGTCGAGGTGTGTACTCTGGCTGTGAGTGTCGAGGTGTGTACTCTGGTTGTGAGTGTCGAGGTGTGTACTGTGGCTGTGGGTGTCGAAGTGTGTACTGTGGCTGTGAGTGTTAAGGTGTGTACTGTGAGTGTTGGTGTGTACTGTCGGTGTTGAGGTGTGTACTGTGACTGTCGGTGTGTACTGTCGGTGTTGAGGTGTGTACTGTGACTGTTGGTGTTTACTGTCGGTGTTGAGGTGTGTACTGTGACTGTTGGTGTGTACTGTCGGTGTTGAGGTGTGTACTGTGGCTGTGAGTGTTGAAGTGTGTACTGTGGCTGTGGGTGTCGAAGTGTGAATTGTAAGTGTTGAGGTGTGTACTCTGGTTGTGAGTGTCGAGGTGTGTACTCTGGTTGTGAGTGTCGAGGTGTGTACTGTGGCTATGAGTGTCGAGGTGTGTACTGTGGTTGTGAGTGTCGAGGTGTGAACTCTGGTTGTGAGTGTCGAGATGTGTACTGTGGCTGTGAGTGTCGAGGTGTGTACTCTGGTTGTGAGTGTCGAGGTGTGTACTCTGGTTGTGAGTGTCGAGGTGTGTACTCTGGTTGTGAGTGTCGAGGTGTGTACTCTGGTTGTGAGTGTCGAGGTGTGTACTCTGGTTGTGAGTGTCGAGGTGTGTACTGTGGCTGTGAGTGTCGAGGTGTGTACTGTGGCTGTGAGTGTCGAGGTGTGTACTCTGGTTGTGAGTGTCGAGGTGTGTACTGTGGCTGTGAGTGTCGAGGTGTGTACTCTGGTTGTGAGTGTTGAGGACCAGGATTTCAGCAAAAAGCAGCCATTTTTTTCCCACTTGCCATTGTTTAAAACATTATACAAACCTTTTTATTAAAGTGTAAAAAAAAAGTGTGTTCATTAATTCATCAATTAATTCCTTTCCTGTGTGCTTTCTCTTTATCCTGATTAAAGGTCGGGAGCAGTTCCATGGCCTTGGCTCTATGTACTGTCGTAGTGCAGCTGCAGTCATTCTTACCTATGACACAACCAGTTGGCAAAGCTACGTAGAGCTGGAGGAGCGCTTCCTATCCCTAACCGACACTGCCAACGCCGACTGCATCTTTGCCATAGTAGGCAACAAAGCCGACCTCACTGACTCTCATGCACAGGCTTCAAATACGGAGGAAGAGGAGGGGACCGAACCTGCACGCTTGTCTTTTTCTTCCTCTTCCCTTCAACGCAAACAGGTGAACAAAGAGGACGCCATGGCTCTGTATAGGCGTGTCCTACATTACAAGGGGCTGGATGAGAAGGCCTGTCTACCTGCTGAAAGCATGTGCTTTGAGACCAGTGCGAAAACTGGCTACAACGTGGATGTATTGTTTGAAACAATTTTTGACCTGGTGGTGCCCTCAATTCTGAAGAAGAGGAATGAGGGCGAGAGCTCCACGGTTGACCTGGAAGCGCCGAGCACAGCTAAGAGGACTAAAGCTGGCTGCTGTGCTTAAGAAGGAGCACCAAGTACAGGAATGCGGATTTACTCTTTAAAACAATAAAGGCACAGACAGTTGTTTACATTTCATGATAAACTTTTGTAACCATTTCTGTTAGAAAGCAAGACCAAATTTCAAAATAGTAAATCTGTAAAGATGAGTGTTGAGAGTTGTCATTGATGATTTTGAATTTTGTGTGATGCGCTGTGATTCCTGGTGCTTCCACTTATCATATTAACAAAACAAAACATTGAACCAAATGTGCAAAAATATAAACTATGCATTTTATTCATTAAAAATAAATAAACACGATTGTAAGTTAGCATACACTTACTTTTCAATTATCCATCTTTAGTACTAATTTTTATCTTTGTCACGGTTACAGTACGAGCCAGTGACCTAGGGGAGAGAAGCTTCATTTGGCCCTTGTGGTGTGGTAAAACAACAAATACCAGACCACAAATAAAGCAAAAAGAAAATATTGAGGTCATGCAATGAGGTTTCATAAGGAGGCCTTCAGTCTGTATTTCAGATGTTCAGTGGAGCTGAGGTTAGTGCTCTGTGCAAGCTAAGCCAAATAAACAAACTAAGTCAATATGCACATTGCTTTGCACACAGAATGGTATTTTAAACAGGTTTTGGAGCCTTTGTTCCACTTAAAAGTATCCTAAAACTACAGGTAAAAAAATAAATAAAAAATCTAATTCCTGTGCTTTTTATCTTTGTACTAACAGTTTGGTGAAGACCAAAATATGATTGAGATGTTCAGTTGTCCACAGTACTTCTGTCCAAAAAGTTATCTTACGTTTATCTCTATTAATTATTGCTACCGAGTGGATTCAAAGTCTACTCCAGGAACACTTGGCAGAAGGAATAAACCCTGACTGGGACGCCTGTCCATCACACAGCCCCTTGTGTACACACATTCACTACTATTAGCCAACTATTCCACCTACTGGAAGATATTCCACTTACCTCGCAGAAACATGAGGACATGAACATTAACCCGAGTTCAGAACTAAACCTGTTTTTCTGGAGCTTTGACAATGCTAACCGCTGCACCACTCTGTCAACCATAGATACTCATAATAGTATTAATTATTAAAAATTTTGCAATTTGTAATGGTTTATATGTTCAGATTAATATAAAGAAATGCGTCCTTTTTTATTACAGTTGTGAGTGATATGTAAATGTAATGAAGCTGTCTGTTGAATATTTGTTTAAAAATCCTTTACACATACAGCAGTAGGCATTTTTATAACTCAATATGCCACAAAACATTCATGGTCATGTAATAATCAATAATCATTAACTTGTCTTGATAGTATAAGCAAACAAATAACACAGCAAATGTGTACAAACAGAAGCATTTATTTTGTTGATGTTGAGTAAGGCTAACAGTCACAATTATTCAGAACATGGTCTAAAAATATATTCCACATAAATACACTGTTAACTTGTTAATGTTTAATGCAACGACCCATTGTTTAAACTCCTTTTACTTGTTTATGGTCAGACAAGTACTATGCTATGCTATGCTATGCTATACTAGACATACACCTCTGAGTGGCAAATGGAATGCATGGCTGATCAAAGTACAAATTGGGTCATTCACCTGAAGAATTTGGTCTATTTCTCATTAAATATCAGATTTTGTGATGTGATTTCTGTAGTAAACAATTTATTCATTTATTTCTTAACTGTACAAGAAAAAACAAATCTCATTAGGTATCAGTGCAGTCTGTGTAACAGAATAGAAACAAATGAATCCATAATCTTAGTTCAGTAAGACATGATGTTCTAAATGGCATTTTGCAGTTTTATCTTGTGGTTTGCATATTAGCGAAACGTCTCGCTGTTCTGTAGCTCTGTGAAGAGGTGCATGCTGGTGCTCAAAAGTTGTTGAGGAAGCATAGACTGATGATCATACTGACATACGGTATTTCAAGTGCAAATTCCCCACAAAACAAAATGTACATTTGGTAAAGAGTGTTAGTAAAACAGTTCAATACCTGATCAAATTACTGATTAAAAACACAAATAAAGCAACACTAAGGTGAAAGTATTGTTTGAAACTAAACATAGTTTATAGTGAAAGGCGATTGGCTGTTGAATAACTCACACAGAGGTTCTAAAGGCTACAGGAAGTGTGACACATAGATGAATATAAGGGAAGCAGTGCATTAATATGGGCGTCTTTGGTTTTGCTGTATGATGTACTTTGTAATATCAATTACACAATCTCGCTTATGAGTGAGGTAATAAGTTAGAAAAAGCACCATTTCAAATGAGTAAAGTTAAAACAATTCTAAAGTTTCTGATGCTTCTTTGACCTCTCCTTTCAACACATTTACACATCTTCAGTCCTTAGGCACATAGGGAGGGGTACATATTGAAGAAGAAAAAAAAAAACTAATACTAAAAACTCTCCTTGATAGTGTAAAAGTATGTAATTACACAATTTATGTGAGCTGTTAACCAAATCTTTGTCAACAATCCTGTTTGGTTTATCAACTTAGTAGTTACTATGAGCTCTGTGAAACCCTACCAGGCGTTCTGGACTGAGCTGCACATAAAAATGGCTACACCGTCAAGTTCATACAAGTTACAGGTTTTTCATGCAGACTTGGCATCGACTGATTCGCGAGAGGAGCTGTCCAGCTTTAAGTGTCTCAGACTCAGGGGAACTGTGGAAAGACTGGTCAATGGATGTTAGCCAGAAACTGTGCTTGTTAGAGAAGTAGTGACAGCTACCCTTCGCTCCATTACACTCAATGAAGGGAGTGGTGCGGAAATCCTCCAGACACGAGCCTGGAGACACCAGAGACTGGCCGCCTCCTTCATCTCCAGCTGCTGTATGCTGTGTATAAAAGACACATTTTGGTAAAGAACATAGTGTGATATGATATTGTCCATCACAAATGGCAAATGTCTAAATGCTCACCATAAGAAAGGAGTAGCCAATCCATAAGCTTCTCCAGCCTGCAGGGCATTGTGGGATAGTTATATCCTGACTGTGTACAGCTATAGCCACTGATGGAGCCTCACATACTGAGCAACGGCTGATATAGGGCTTTATTTCTGACTCTTCCACAGGCATCATGGGAATGGAGGCAGTAGTAGAGAGCCAATAGGACTTATCGTTACGACTAGCATAGTAGCATACGTCACCAGGGTTGCAATACAGGAATGGCATGGTGTTAAAACGACGGAGACAAGAGCCTGCCAGACCTGGATAACATAGTAGCGAATATTTAAGAACCTGATATGTATTGATTATATATAGCTTCAGTGTCAATAATTGGCATACAGATGAAGCCTTATTTACTTACCTAGGTCCTGATTATGAGCTTTCTCCTGTCCTTCAAAGTAAAGTAAGCTGTAGCCATCCCACAATTTGGACATTCCAACAGGGCACATTGGAGTCTGATCAGACTGACTGTGTTTCACCAGAAGGTACCCAACACTGACACTGCGTCCAGGCATACCTGGCAGACCAGGATTACCAGAACGGCCACGGTTTCCTAAAATGTAAACATTTCCCGTAGACAAAATTAAACTGATCACAATTATTTAATTTATTTGTTAAAGCCTTTTATATTCTAGGCTAATAGGTAACAACCCCATAAAGCATGTCTTAATGTTCACTACATTTATATTTACAAGTCTATAGTGACTGCTCTTCAACAGCCGTGCAGGTCACTTACAAAATTCTTGCTTATTAAGAAGCAAGCCACTGCTTGAATATCCTAAATTGAGACATAATATCTTTTTTAATTTATTTAAACTTATCACACCAGCTTATTCAAGATTTCTGTAAGCTTCACCTTCTAGACCCTGAAGACCTCGGTGTCCGATTGGTCCATCATCCCCACGGAAACCTGGTGTTCCTGGTATTCCAGGCAGCCCTGGCATCCCCTTTTGCCCTTGTGGTCCATTATAACCTAGGACAAGAAAAAAACAGTAAAGAAACTTTAACTCTAATTTTATTTAATGAAAGAGTAGCCATTTTTATTTCAGACCTAAAATAAACAAATTGTTTAATATTTAGATTTTTGAACATTGAATTTACCCTGATCTCCAGGGTCTCCCACAGGGCCTAACTCCCCTCTTACTCCTTGTGTTCCTTGGTTACCAGGTGGACCAGGGGGCCCTCTCTCCCCTGGCACCTTCACAGGAACTGGAGGGAGTCCTTTGGCACCAGGGAGGCCGGGTGGACCTGAGAGAGGTAATACCTTAGTGTTAGAGTTATTTTTGTTATACACAAACATCTGAACATAGGAATTCAGTTTGCCAAAAAAAATTCTAATTTTAAATAAAAAAAGAAAGAAAACCTGGTGGTCCAGTTCCTCCTTTTGATCCAGCAGGGCCTCTGTCACCTTGTAAACCAGTCGGTCCTGGGACACCCATGTCTCCCATTTCTCCCTTTATACCTGTAACCAATTTTATAAAAAAAAAAAAAAAAAAAAAAAAAAAGAAAAAAAAAAAAAAAAAAAATCAGGGGCACAGTCTAGATCAGACAAATACCTAGTCTATAGTAAAAGAAAAGGACATTTAAAGTGTAATGTTTTCAATTACTATAATACAAATTAAATTTCTGTTGTTTTGGGTCATACCTTTTCCTCCTGGTACACCAGACTCTCCAGAAAATCCTTTGTCTCCTGTGTTTCCTAACAGCCCTTTTGGTCCTAAGAAGCCGAGATCGCCTTGAGTGCCACGATCTCCTTCAGTTCCAGGTGGAGCTGGAAAACCTGGAAGACCAATCTTTCCGGGGGGGCCTAAACAAAAAAAGGATCAGAAAGGCTGATCAGACTACAAACATATAGGCTGATTTCTGTTGCAATATTATGAGCTTTATCACTGTGGGAAATATGTGCTAATGTTGCTAACCCCCAATGTAATCTTAGCATGTTCTAATATTGTATTTCTAATACTTTACCTAGAAAACCTTTCTGACCAGGTAAACCTGGGTCTCCTGATAGACCCTTTCTGCCAGGAATTCCCTGTGCTCCTGGGGGCCCTTGCTCTCCTGGAGGGCCTGGCTCACCCTGATCACCTAAAACAGTTCAGTATTTTTAGTTTAGAATTTAAGTTTAAAGGTTAATTAGAAATTTCACTATTTCAAAATCAGAGAGAACATAAAAGCTTAATGGTGACCCACCTGGATCTCCTATTGAACCTTTCAGCCCATGAGCTCCAGGGATACCAGTCTCTGTGTTGGGAATACCTGCATTTCCTTTCTCTCCTTTTACCCCATCCTCACCTGGTTCCCCCAAATCATTAAGACCTAACAAGAGTATATATTATAGGCATTGGGAACAAAAGCTGGCTAAAAAGACAAGGCTATAGTAAATAATAATAATAATAATAATAATAATAATAATAATAATAATAATAATAATAATAAAATAGTATAAATTATTTGCATGGCAAATCTTTTCGATGAATTAGATTTTTTACTAATTGCAAGCTCCTCAATCACATGACATGATTCTCTGGTCAACAAAAACAAGTAGAACAGGGAAAAAAAGAGGGAAAATAACCAAGAGAGTAAAAATTGTTTTCCTCTCACAATCAAAAAGATGGATTTATAGATGATCAAAATTGATTGCATTTACCCCCAGCCAATAAATGTAAGTGACATGTAACTCCTTACAATTAACCTGATCATTAGGCAACAAATTCTAAATTGCACATTGCTATGTATTAGAGCTAAAAAGATAAGACATTGAATAGTTTAGGAAATATACCTTTATTTTGGTATTTAGGATTTGTTATACTAAGCATTCAGTATTCTGACCAAACATTTGGCTGTCCTCTCTACCAATTTTGGTACATCAATTAAAAAAGATTACTTTTAAATAACTAAAGAAAGTTTAAGACATACCTGCAACACCTTGAAGGCCCTTTTGACCTTTAAGGCCATGCAATCCTGAAATGCCATCAAAGCCAGGAAAACCTGAAAAAGAAAGAAAATATTTTTTTGTTGCAAATGTTTATTTTATTGCAACTTTATTAGTGAACCCACAGCATGTCACATTGCATTTTCATTTTAGTCATTACTAAGTGCAAAAAAAAATTGAAAAATAAAGCTTCATTGTTCTCAATGGCTACTGGACATAATATACTGGACAAGTATAGGTGGGTGTGAGAAATTTTAAATGTTAATGCATGGTCATTTAACAAACTTTTAGTGCTTTTGGCAGTGTCAAATTATGTCTAATCAATTAAATTGACCACAGGTGGACTTTAAGCAAGGTGTGGAAACATCTCAGCAACAATCAAAAGAAGCATTACCATGCACTCTCACTTTATGTACATTACTGATCTGTCATATAATCTGTATCCCTATTTAATCCTCATACTGTCTATATTGTCTTACATTGTCTTTCTTGTCTTGTATAGTCTGCTTTTGTCTTGTCTGTTTTGTCTCGTTATAGTCTAAGCTAAGTGTATAGTTTTATTTATTTCTATACTTTGAGAGTTACTAACAGCTGAAACCAAATTCCTTGTGTGTGTCAACACACTTGTCCATTAAACCTGATTCTGAGCAACCTGAGCTAAATTTCAAGTGTTGTGGCAAAGGATCTAAATACTTACTTGTATGTATATAATAAATTTACAGACATTTCTGTTTTCACTTTGTCATTATGGGGTACTGAGTGTAGACTAATCAGAAAAAAATAATAATTCGAACTATTGTAGTAAAAGACTGCAACATAATTTTTAAAAAGTAAAGGGGGTCTTAACTTTTTTCTAAATGCACTGTACTTGTTCTAATATGTTATCATTCTATAGTAACAGCCCATTAACAGGGACATGTAGTGTGGATGATACAAATGTGTCAATACCTACATTCAAAAAAGCTTGGTAAACATAGAAAAACATTATTGGTATGATGAAGATATATGGAAGGATATAATATGGAAGGAGCCTCTGGTGTGGGCACATTGTAAACATGTAGGTCTTTAGGACAAGGGGTTTGTACTTTGTTTGTGTTTGTGAGAAATATATATATATATATATATATATATATATATATATATATATAAATAAAGCTGCTAAAATGTAAGTGATAACCAGAAACTTGTATTACAGATAATGGGTATTGCATAAAATAATTAATTGTACATTTTTGTATATTTGTATTTTGGATTAAACATACCTATTTGTCCCAAATGACCTTGTTTACCAGGGGCCCCTGCCTTTCCTGGTGGTCCAGGCCAGCCCTTAGAACCCTGGTTTCCTGGAAACCCAGGTTGACCATCAGCACCTGATGAAAGAACAGTTCCAGTAAAGCGTGATTTCTTATGTTTAAGAATCACCTGGTATTTGAAATAAAATAGTTTAACACATTCATTCATTATGAGTGGATTTTCTTACCTGGTAAGCCTTGTCTTCCAGGCTCACCCTGAGTCCCTTTAATTCCGACAATGCCATCGAAACCAGGAGTTCCTCTAACTCCAGGGTCACCTATGGAACCTTTTTGACCTGAAGAGGTACAATACATTATGTGTATAAGAAAATCCTCAGCATCATTCCACAAACATGTTGCTAAAAATAATCATTTGGACTTTTTATCCCCAGGTAATGACTAAGTACTGTACAGCCTCACCTAAAGGTCCAAGAGGCCCAGTTTCCCCCCTGATTCCTGTGGCTCCCGGAAGATCGATAACATCACCCTGGTCACCTGAAGCAGAACAATCTCACTTAGCAATGATTTACAGATGTGAGTTGATGGTCAGACATGTTGGTCAGAGATTTTATTGAAGGCTATGATTACAGGATTATCATTTGTAAATTGTTGCTGCACAAATCATCTTTAATTTAAAGTATTAGACAGTGAAGTACAAAAAGATAGTGTAAGCAAAGCTCAATATTACCTTTGATGCCTTTGAATCCAACTTCACCTGTTGGTCCATAAGCACCAGGTGAACCTTTGTCCCCCTAGGATATTAAGTTATTATTGACCACAAAAACTTAAATTCACAAAACATCATACATTACTTAAAGACATTTTAAAAATGCTGATGTTGTGCTGTATTGGGGCAGAGTATTACCCTAGTTCCAGTTGATCCATGAAATCCATGAATTCCTGGAGGCCCTTGAATGCCTGGCATCCCTTTCTGACCAGGAAGCCCCTGAGCTCCAGTCTGTCCTTTCACACCTTTTGTAATGCTGGGTAGACCAGGTAATCCATGGAACCCATCTTTTCCTGGAAGCCCTTGCAAACCTTTGAAACCTAAAATGTAAAAGCAAAAAAATCAGTTTGTTTACATGCATTCGAGTTATGTTTCCTTTAAAACATTAAATTTAGTACATTTCTCATTTCATTATTTTATTATTATTATATTTTACAGTATATGGATAGCTACCAATTGCTAAGACAATTGATTGATATGTTCTCTACAGTCTGATCTACACTGTTAGTTTCTTTGCAGTGAATGTGATAGAATGTTGTACAGTACCTATTGTTAATTATAACACAGTATAACATTCAATTTTAATTTAAAGTTTAGTGGTACACAAATTCAAGGATTTTGCTGACAAAGATTTATTTTACATACACAAGATTACAATTTTAAAAGCCACTGAATTAATAATATTTTAGAAGACTATTAGATTTAGGATATTGAAATACATACTACATATAATACAGGATATTAAAATATACGTCAGGCTGGATGGGGTGTCTGCTAAATGCCGTAAATGTACTATACGGACAGAGTTTGTAGACACCTGATTATAAGATTTACTTGATATTATAAAATTTGTTCCACTAGATTTTAAAATGTGCTTGTGAAGATTTGTGCTCATCCAGCCACAAGGGTACTACAAATATAGGATAAGGAGGCCTGAGGTGCAGTCAGTGTTCCAATTCATCCCAAAGGTGATCACTTGGGTTAAAGCCAGAGCTCAATAGCAGGCCACTCAAGGTCCATCACTCTAACCCATGTAAACCCTAACTTTATCGAGCTTGCTTTGTGCACATAGGCATTGTAATGCTGGAGCAGGTTTGGGTCTCCCTGTTCTAGTGAAGCGAAAATTTCATACTACTGCATCCAAAGACATACAATATAATAAAATGTTTTTTAAATTTTTCATATTAAACATACAATGACATTTTTTTTTTTATCTTTGTCACTTTTCCATGCTCAGTGTAATAAGACTAATTTTAATAAGAGTACTCACCTCGGGGACCAGTGAAACCTGGATCTCCTTCATGTCCATGGTCACCTTTTGCACCCTTCATAACCTCTTTCATGTGTCTAAGTTGTGTAACAGACATGTTACCTTGAGGGCCCATAACTCCTCTTTCACCTAACAAAGAATATTCAAAATGAAAAAGTGTGATCTTCGAGACATAATTATTATCATTGCAAACAATACAATATTTAGAACATGTACATGTCATTATTTTTAAAAAGAATTAGAACCTTTTTCTCCCTGTAGGCCCAAGCCTCCTTTCTCTCCTTTTAGTCCTGGAAATCCTACTGGCCCTATCTCTCCTGAAAGGCCTTTTAGACCAGGATTTCCTACCATTCCTGGGAAACCTGGCATGCCTTCTGAGCCCTTTATACCTGTAAAGAGAAATAAATATTAATAGCTATACAAAATATTTTGTTAAGGATCATGTGAACCCAATTTCAGACATATATTCTTCCAAATAAAAAGTGTAGACAATATTCTTTAGATTTTAAAGATTCATGTGCAACAATAACATTTTGACTTGCAGATTTACAAATGAATTAAAGTGATTCAACTGCTTGATATTGATTAATAAGGATGAGTAAAAACATTTTAGAAAAACTTTTGCTGAGAATTTAGTTGGTTTATAATTGGTCATTCCAGTTTTCCTTTTTTCCTTTGCACTTTTCAAAACAAATTTACTCTCATATCTGTAACTCATGGTTTAGTTCATTTGACACTGTCCACAAGTGGATGCACTGCATTTGAAGCATGAAAGCGGACACTTACGTGAGCCTTGTAATTCTCATCGGAAAACAGTTGCAGAAATAAAAATTAGACCTAAATTGTGTCAAAAATATCTAACCATTGTACTGATAGAAACTATTAGAACTATTTAAAGGCTGACATTTTAGATAGTTCACAATTAGAAATTTTACTGTATAGAAATACAGTGGGTACGGGAAGTATTCAGACCCCCTTAAATTTTTCACTCTTTGTTATATTGCAGCCATTTGCTAAAATCATTTAGGTTCATTCTTCTTCCTCATGAATGTACACACAGCTCCCCATACTGACATAAAAACACAGAATTGTTGACATTGTTGCAGATTTATTAAAAAAGAAAAACTGAAATATCACATGGTCCTAAGTATTCAGACCCTTTGCTCAGTATTTAGTAAAAGCCCCCTTTTGATCTAATACAGCCAGGAGTCTTTTTGGGAAAGATGCAACAAGTCTTTCACACCTGGATTTGGGGATCCTCTGCCATTCCTTCTTGCAGGTCCTCTCCAGTTCTGTCAGGTTGGATGGTAAACGTTGGTGGACAGCCATTTTTAGGTCTCTCCAGAGATGCTCAATTGGGTTTGAGTCAGGGCTCTGGCTGGGCCATTCAAGAACAGTCACGGAGTTGTTGTGAAGCCACTCCTTCGTTATTTTAGCTGTGTGCTTAGGGTCATTGTCTTGTTGGAAGGTAAACCTTCGGCCCAGTCTGAGGTCCAGAGCACTCTGGAGAAGGTTTTTGTCCAGGATATCCCTGTACTTGGCCGCATTCATCTTTCCCTCGATTGCAACCAGTCGTCTTGTCCCTGCAGCTGAAAAACACCCCCACAGCATGATGCTGCCACCACCATGCTTCACTGTTGGGACTGTATTGGATAGGTGATGAGCAGTGCCTGGTTTTCTCCACACATACCGCTTAGAATTAAGGCCAAAAAGTTCTATTTTGGTCTCATCAGACCAGAGAATCTTATTTCTCACCATCTTGGAGTCCTTCAGGTGTTTTTTTAGTGTTTTTCCATGCGGGCTTTCATGTGTCTTACACTAAGGAGAGGCTTCCATCGGGCCACTCTGCCATAAAGCCCCGACTGGTGGAGGGCTGCAGTGATGGTTGACTTTCTACAACTTTCTCCCATCTCCTGACTGCATCTCTGGAGCTCAGCCACAGTGATCTTTGGGTTCTTCTTTACCTTTCTCACAAAGGCTCTTCTCCCCCGATAGCTCAGTTTGGCCGGACGGCCAGCTCTAGGAAGGGTTCTGGTCGTCCCAAACGTCTTCCATTTGAGGATTATGGAGGCCACTGTGCTCTTAGGAACCTTAAGTGCAGCAGAAATCTTTTTGTAACCTTGGCCAGATCTGTGCCTTGCCACAATTCTGTCTCTGAGCTCTTCAGGCAGTTCCTTTGACCTCATGATTCTCATTTGCTCTGACATGCATTGTGATCTGGAAGGTCTTATATAGACAGGTGTGTGGCTTTCCTAATCAAGTCCAATCAGTATAATCAAACACAGCTGGACTCAAATGAAGGTGTAGAACCATCTCAAGGATGATCAGAAGAAATGGAAAGCACCTGAGTTACATATATGAGTGTCACAGCAAAGGGTCTGAATAGTTAGGACCATGTGATATTTCAGTTTTTCTTTTTTAATAAATCTGCAACAATGTCAACAATTTTGTGTTTTTCTGTCAATATGGGGAGCTGTGTGTACATTCATTAAGGAAGAAGAATGAACTTAAATGATTTTAGCAAATGGCTGCAATATAACAAAGAGTGAAAAATGTAAGGGGGTCTGAATACTTTCCGTACCCACTGTATATTTGACAACTGGCTAAAATTTGTGCTCAACTTAGGCATAACATGAAGAAATAAAAATAAGTCTGGATGGTAATTTATGCTTGTGTAATCTTGTTTCAATATAAATAGTGGATCTGTTTTTAATATCATGTGAAATTTTTGTTCTCAAGAAATAAAAATTTTAGTAAAATGAAAAAATATCTATAATGTGTCATTTGCACCTTATTCTACACATTATATTTGTTTTTCATTTGAACATTTTAATATTCTGACCTTTAAGCCCAATAACACCAGTCCTCCCTACATGTCCAGGGTCTCCTGGATCTCCACGTGTTCCATAATCTCCTGGACCTGAATCACTTCCGGGTTCTCCCTTAACACCTTTTACTCCTATGGGACCTGGAGGACCAACATTTCCTCGATGGCCTGTTTCTCCACTAGGCCCTTTGAAGAACAGAAAATATATATTATTACTATTATGAATTGACTTTTTTGTCCAATAACAGAAAACTATAAAAGTTGTCTAATGAGAAAGAAAGAAATATTAATTATATTATTATATACCTGGTAGTCCTGTTTTGCCAGGAGGTCCAGAGGATCCTATCTGACCAGGGTTCCCAGGAAACCCAAATGTTCCTGCTGGTCCAAGTTTTCCTCTTTCCCCCTGTAAGCCTGGGGGACCTGATTCACCTTTCTTCCCAATCATTCCTGGCATTCCCTCCATGCCTGTAGTGTACCAAAGTTAAAATAAATCCCTGTATTTATAGAATATGTTTATAAAATCCAAAGTTATAATGTAATAGTCCACAACCAACCTTATTATCAAGTTCTTCCTTACCTGGGTATCCAGCTGTGCCAGGATCTCCAGGGGGACCTTTTATCCCCTGCTGTCCTGGTGGTCCACGTTCACCTGGGGGCCCAGGAGATGCTCCTAGTGCTTCACCATTAGGACCCTTTTGTCCAGGTTCACCATTAAGTCCTGGCCTACCAGGTATACCAGAAGAACCTTTCAACCCTTTTGGTCCAGTACTTCCAGCTTCTCCCCGGGGTCCAATAAAACCTGTAAGGAAAACCATTAGAATATAAGATGACATACAAAGCACTGTATAAATGTTAATTTTCAAGCACAACCTAAATGTCTGAGTGTATGTAGGGACAAAAACCTGGTTTTCCAGAGGGGCCTCCAAATCCCTGGTCTCCTTGAGCTCCTTGAGGTCCTATCTTGCCTCTATCTCCTGCAAATCCTTTTGGACCAGGTAATCCTAGAACACACAGACATAACCAGGTCTGTTAACATCGGGATTATGGGACTGTTAACATTACAGATACCAGTAAAGTACATACATTTAAATATTATAAAAAGTTACCTGGCATTCCCTCCAATCCAGGCTGCCCGGGAGGTCCTCTCTCCCCCTGAGGTCCAGAAACTGCTTGACAATCCCCTAGGGATATACCAAACACATAAGATATGTAATGACAAGAAAATCATCATTCATACACTTAAAATAAACACCAGGATAAAGTTCATTGCTTGTTTTGCATAAATAACAACTAAATATGAACAATAATAAGAACAACTGACATGTTATAGCAAGGGTCCTTGATTGGAAGAAAATATATCTTGCTTGGACAAATCTCTCTTTCTCTCACACAGTGACACAATAGACATAAAAAAAAAAAAAAAAAAACATACAAGAACTGAAGCCCTAAATTAAAAAATTGAAAAAATGTGAATGGGGTTTTAATTGGTTAATTTGGGGTCATTTGCTCAAAACGTTTGGGAACCCCTGTATTATACAACGCCTAAATCACATGCGACTCATTGTCGAGTGTGAAACAAAGCATATAACATAGTGTCACAAGAATATTTGTGGATGAATAAAATTAAATAGGAGAAAGGTTAATAATGCCCAAAGCATTAACAGTGATTGTGAGCAAAAAAAAAAGTGACTGCGAAGCACTAAAAAAGAAAAGAGTTATTGAGAGGGAATTTGACTTGTCATCGATCTAGCTACCTGCTGTAATCCATTTGCCTCCTTCTCCTTGTAGACTACAGTCTCCTTCAAATGGCAAGCAAGAGATGATGACCGACAGAAGCAGATAATACCACAGTAGATACAGACAGATAGACAGAAGCTGATTGGAATTGAATCAGCAGCAGAGATCACATTATGAAATGATCATTTTTAGAATTTTCAAGGAAAATTCCTCATGGAATCATTTATTAAAGAAATCCTTCATGCACAATAAAAATGGCAAAGAATAAGGTTAAATGTTTAAGTTTATTGTTTCCATGATGTACAGATTCCATGACTTTAAGCATTCTGAACCCAAAGTTCGGAATGAAAATGAAAGTTGAGAATGATGGAAGAATAAACAGTAGGAGCAAAGGCTGAATGCATACCTGAAGGACCCTGTAGGCCGGGGATTCCATCATAACCATCTAATCCTGCATCACCAGTTATACCCTTAACACCTTTAACACCTCCGATTACTTGACCGTGTTCCCCTTCTTGTCCTGGGATGCCTCGTTGACCTGGTTTGCCTGGGTAACCCTTATCTCCAGGTTCACCAACTGGCCTTTCTCCCTGCAAACAAATTGTACATTACAAATTGTACATTGTAAATTACAGCTAGTGTTATGTAAACAGGATGCACCGTGGCAGTTTTTTTTGTAATTTTAGAGACCACTTAAAATGAAATCAGTGCATGTTGTTGCTAATAAGAAACTCACAGGAAGGCCTTCAAACCCAGGGGTACCATCTATTCCACTAGTCCCAGGTCTGCCCTGAGTTCCTTGTTCACCTCGTCCCCCTCGTTCTCCTGGATCTCCAGGTGCTCCTGTTAAATTTTATAATTAAAGGTACACATACATTAATACTACTTTGTTTTTCTTTGATTGAACTAAACTTTATAACCATTATAATAACAAGGTGTACCTTTTTCTTTAACCTCTATTTGATCTCCCTTAATTCCTTTAGGTCCAGGGAAACCTAGTGGCCCAGGAAAGCCCTGAAAAGAAGTTATAATTGCAGATGGTTCACAATATGCATACAGGATTTAAATCTATATGGAACATGTTGTCAACTGGTAACTCACAGGCAGACCACTAATTCCTTTGAGACCCATGTCTCCCGGATCACCCTGCGGACCCAACTCGCCCTCTATTCCAAGGTCACCCTGATCACCAGCAGGGCCAGGGGGTCCACGAGGGGAGGTTTGCAAAATGCATTCGCAATGACCATGGTCACCT
>NC_139576.1:14793378-14965878 GCF_946808225.1 Silurus aristotelis | reverse complement strand
AAGAGTGGCTGGGGTTGGTTCCCTGACCGGGGATTGAACCCGGGCCGCAGCGGTATAAGCGTCGCATCCTAACCACTAGACCACCAGGGACCGGCATCAGGGTGAATGCACTATATATATATATATATATATATATATATATATATATATATATATATATATATATATATATATATATATATATATATATATATATATTGCACTTTATTTTCAAGTTGTAAATTTTTTTTTTTAGTAATGTGCAAATATCAATCTATTAGTGTAGAGGTACTATGTACAGGTACTAAGTATTAATCTATAGTTAATTAATAATAGCTAATTAATGCTGTTATTTAAAACACTAAAACAGCAGCTGATAACAGATGTTTCATTTTAACTATTACCGTACAGTAATTAACGCACACATAAGCTAAGTCAATAACTTTAAATAACTGTGAAATCACAATATTCCAGTTATCATAAAAGAAAAAGATGATTTCATTAATTGCAAAACACTCATTTAACTTACTATATCTCCTGGTTCACCCTTAAAACCTTTCTCGCCTTTGAAGCCCTGTAAATAATAATAATAATTGAAACAATAATAATTGTAAAACTACAAATTCATGCTTATATGCACACAATAAACAACAAAATTTGTAGTTATTCATAATTGCTCTTTTCCAAACATGGTTAGCTCAGATAAAAGACTAACTTGCAATGGTGGTTCCAACAATTCTTGAAGCCCTTGTGGCCCTGGAGCTCCAACCTCCCCCTGTGGTTAACAGAAGTATTGCAGTTTCAGAGGTTAACACTATCACCAGCTACATCTTCAACTAAATCAAAATTAATTCTATGTGGCACAGTGATATCTTCAAATTACCTGTTCTCCTTTTTCTCCTTTAAGAATTACAGTTGGAGTGCCCTGTATAGAGAGGAGCAAGATTCTCTATTAATACCTTTTAAATTCATTAGTAAGAGGGATAACAAGTTATGAGCCCGAATTACTGAAAAACCTTGGACTACCTTTGGTCCTGGAGGTCCTCTATAGCCCTTTTCACCCTTTAATGGAGAGGAGTATAAGAGAGTATACAACATTATATATTTATACATATACACAACATGTATCTAAAAGTATAAATTAAATAATTAATACTACACACTCACCCTAGCACCCATGATACCTGGTCGTCCTTGAAACCCTTTTACACCAGCAAGGCCCTAATTTAAAAATAAATAAATAAATAAAATAGTTTAAAATGAATGGTGCTTTTGAACTCAAACTTTATAAATCTAGAAAAGATTAGGTGTTGTTAAACTCACTATATGTCCTGGATATCCTGGAAGACCTGGCTCACCCTAATGTAAAATGAAAGATGATAATATTGATAATATACTGATAACACAGAACTGAGTAAAGCTTATCTACTCAATTTATTTCAATATGTACAACATATGTACTGCTCTTTTTTTCTTAAATCATTTACTTCCACACTTACCCGAAATCGCTCCATATAAACGCTAATCTCCAAGGAGTCGCCTTTCTCACCCTTCCTGCCTGGCTGACCCTGCAGAGGAATTAATAAAAGTGATAGGTACAGAGGCAGAGTATATGATGCAAGGTTTTAAAATGTACAATAAAATCTAAATAAATGTTTTTAAGTTGACACCCTATGTTGTTCTTTTTAGTTAAAATGAATGCATTCCACATACTTTTTCTCCAAAAGCACCATCAATCCCATAATTGCCAGGTAATCCAGGGTCTCCCCGAGTTCCATTACAGCCATCAGCACCAGGTTTTCCTCGAGGTCCTTGTTGCCCTGGGTGACCCTGAAAAGATGAGGGGCCAGAGGTAAAATGTAATATATATAGTCTGTAATATAACACATTTCAAGAATGTTAAGTGTGTGTGTGTGTGTGTGTGTGTGTGCGTGTGTGTGTGTGTGTGTGTGTGTGTGTGTGTGTGTGTGTGTGTGTGTGAGAGAAAGAGAAACTTTTGGTCATAAGCCTATATGATATGTAATCAATACATCCACTAAAAAAAGCCACTTACTGGAATACCATTTGCTCCCGGAAACCCTGGACTTCCTATCATTCCCTGAAGGAGCACATGACAGGAAAGTAGATTACTTAATTTTGTTAGCAGACACAATTTCATTCCATTTATTCGAATACCAATGCTGGCAAAAATGTCTGAATTTACATTAGCACTATTAAAAAGCTTTATGAAGCAATGTTAAACACACCTGAGCTCCTTTCGGTCCTGTGATGCCTTTTTCACCCAACATACCCTTCTCTCCCTTAAAACCCTCCAAGCCAGGATCACCTGTACGTCCCGGAGGCCCTTGAAGGCCCTGAGGGCCAAGCAAGCCTGGCTGACCCTGTAATTAAAAAAGAAGGATGTGTTACAAAGATTAAAATACATATAGATCTGAAATTTCAGAAAACTCAACAGGGCATGATTTAAGTTAGTCATGTAGAAGAATATAAAATAAAAAAATTATTACGAAAGCAAAGGCAGCACAATTTTAAATAAAAGGAATTATGATGAATAAAGGGACTTACCTTATCAGAGAAAAAAAGTGAGAAAAAGACTATAAGCCTATATCCAAAATCTCCTGACAATAACAAAAAACATATTACAACACCACAAAAGGGTTAAACAAATCCAACAGTCACTAGTATACTACTCTCTCTCTCCACGTACATGCTGTATATTTATATATATCATATAATGCCCAATGAAAGGATAAAGCTATTGGAATTGGTGTGTCGTAAAAAATATACTACTTATAATTAAAAAAGTAAAACTGTTATAAATAAATTTATAAAAAATTAAATCAATTGTTGAAGGAGATTTACTTTTAGTCACTTATTTTTTGGTGGGGAGCAAAATAAATACTGAAAACGTGCATGTTCACCACACTTTTTTTCCCCTTTTTTTTTAAGCTAATGCAAAGTGCATAGTATTACCTCAATGCAGTTTGAGAATAAAAAAAAAAAAAAACTCTGTATTAGAGTCGCACTGGATCTGTTCTGTCGTGACTCGAGTGCATCAGGTTACACAATCAGCTCAAACAAACACTAAATCTAAAAGCAGCAAATAACAGCAGCAGTAAACAATATAATTTTTAGTCACTGTTGTGATTTTCAGTGAATGCTTATGCATTTCTACACCAATGCATTTTATTTTGTTATTTTTAATCAGGCCTGTAAGCTTGCTGTGTTTCTCAGTTCCATTCTCTTTTATCGCATTAGTTAACTTGTGTTTTCAAACGTGATTCACTGTGGCTTTACTATATATGCAAATGCTTGTTTTCAGTTTTTTGTATCTTTAACTTATGCATATATCATTTAATTATTATACAACATTAAATTAATTATACATTCTAGATGTTTGTCATCACAACTTAAAAAGAAATGCCTGTGTATTTTCAAACTAAATTTCTCAAAACAATGTGGTTTTTATTTGATATTGATTTTTTTATGTATTGTTGTCAACTTGCTAGCTTCCATTATCATTAAAAACAAAACATTGATTTATAAAAAAATGCTTCACATTTCATACTCAAATGCTGTTTTGTTTTGGGTTTTTTTTTTTACAGACTGAAAAAACCTCCCCCATGCACTCCTCAACAACCAGCTACTATACGCCTAAAAATATCAACATTGAAGATAATTAAACTTAGTATGTGGCTTTTAATTTTTTTAAGTACACTTTTATACATAAATACTCTATAGTTTTTATAGTTTTTGTTTTGTAATCAAAAATAAATCCCGTCAAATTAATCCATTATCAAAATATTAGTTTGTTTCAGCCCTAAAAAAAAAAAAAAAAAAAAAAAAAAAAAAAAAAAATATATATATATATATATATATATATATATATATATATATATATATATATATATATATATATATATATATATATATAAAAGCCATGTTTTATCCTGATATAATATATATGACCACTATATCATCTAAGGGAGTTTTTCCTTGCCACTGTCGCCACGGCTGCTCATCAGGGACAAACGCACACCATTCACCTTCACTGTTGTTTTCTGTAAAGCTGCTTTGAGACAATGTCTGTTGTGAAAAGCGCTATACAAATAAACTTGACTTGACTTGACTTGACCACTAGATGGCAATGCTCACATACATTGTGCACTGTGTCCGTCTGGCGGTTTTTAAAACCATACCACACTGGAAATGTGTTCTTTCTAAACTCTAATTACAGCTGGCTCTGCTTTATTCAAAATAACTTACTGTGCATCAGCTGCTGGATTTTCAAAACACAAATGACAAGCTACAAACTACACCCCTTCTGAAGTTGCCATAGTCTAAACACCTAATGCTACTAAACCACTTTTCCACTTCTACATTACTGCATAACTGAGCAAATAATTGACCATAGTATTATCATCTCCTGTATAACCCAAATCTGGATATAATGCATAATTTATTACTCAAATATTATATACTATAATATATATAGTTTTTTAATTCAAAGTAGTATTAGTGCACACAGGTCTATACTGGAATTTCTGTGTTGAGACTTGCATTGTACTCTGTAATGGAGCTCAAATAGCCCACTTCACTGAAATCTGCACTGATAGCCAGAGCTACTAGCTCAAATACACACTTAAAAGACAATCAGTCTACATCTGCTCCTACTAGAATATGGGCACATAGAAAAAAGATTAGAGCTGTAGTAAGGGCTGAAAGAAATGTGATGAAAAGCATTGGGGTTAAATTCACAAAAAAAGAGCTTTTGGGGCAGCAAGTGTTTCTTCAGACACTGAAAATATTAAAAATATATTTTAGCTTTAATATCTACTCAGTAAAACATACTGTGAAAAAAAAGTGAAATTTCATGTTTGATGTTCCTTTGGGTTTTACAACATCATTTACCCACATAAATCCTATAGCAAAAAATTTAATGAATGATATTGTGTACTGAGCCACTGACTTCATGGGAAATAGTGCAGTCCTATGGGGTCATAGAGGAAATGCCGAGAAATTGCTGATTTGGAAAAATTCTGTGAGAATCGAGGAGAAATTACTGTAGCTTTGAACTACAGATCCTACAGACCAGAACACAAAGCTATAATAGTACACTTCTGAACAAATATTTAAGCATTAATAAAAATTACAAATGTCAGATGTCTTTCTAATAGGTTTTGACCAGGTTGTCTGGAAAACATCCAAAACAAAAGAAACTGTTCTCTAAAGGGCATAAGTTGCAACAAATCTACTCGAACAACTAGAAATGGATGTAACAAAAAAGCTTTTCCCAAAGAAAGGCAGCTTATTATATATTACAACCACTTCATATTAATTGGTGACCTGGAAAAGGTCTTATGCTTAAATTACTATCTTTAATGCAATAGGGTTGGACATTTTTGGTAAAATAGACCAATAATTATAGAATAACTTTAAAAAAAAAGATATGCAGCTTGTATTCGTGTACATTTTGAGTGATCAGTTAAAGCTTCCTTCTACTCAGTTCATTCGTGTCAGTGTCACTTATGTAACAGCTGACATGATTAAAAGTCACAATTTGGCATGTGTTTAAAACAAACAAAGAAACAATAAAAGAAATAAAACTGTGAATTAATCGGCAGAGCTCGAAGGGGGAGTGCTAGGATCTTGGTTGTGACAGGCAGCTACTGTTAATTTCTTGCTCTATTTCAGGCACTGAGACAGGTGTTCTGTTTAACCACTGACACCTCTCCATTTGCTCTCACAAGCAACGGGATTTGAGGTTTTCTAACCATAATGGTAGTAAATAAAATGTGGTGTGAATTATCACAAATGGAAAACTGGAGAGCCTTCAAAGTCGGGGGATGTTATGACTGTCTTTGCTCATAGATGTGGACATGCATCATGCTTATTTGGTTCAAAAACATCTAAAGAAAAATGAAGCCCAAACACAAGGCCCTGATCCTTTGTAGTTTCATATCTCTGCCACACCAGACAAACTCTTTATAAGGGCTTTACCACTAGATCATGTGCCTAAAAGATATCACATGCTTGTGTAATATTGGTATGTGCCAGGTAACTCCAAATACTCCAAACACCAGCTTGGTAAATCAGTGTTATTCTATTGTTCTATTGAAATGTTAAATATTGTATCCTACCCGAGACAAAAGCCTCCCGACTCACTTAATATCTGCTCTGATGTCAGTGTGTAAACATGATTAAACCATGCAAAGAGACTTATTCACATTCCTCTATACCAGGATGAACTTGATGAGCATGTACAGTTGAAAGCAGAAATATGTGTACACATTAAAGCCAATAACAAACAGAATTAATACACAGCAAGAAATTTGTAAAAAAAACAACAAAAAAAACAACATAATTATAATAACGAGCAAAAAATACATTTTGCAGCCCCCTTTTTGAATACAATAGATGTCTTGATGTGGGATATCTATCCTTACATTTTAAATGACACTTCTATGTGCAAGAATACTGATATTAGCTGTATGGAATAAAGTGGAATTCTGCTATTGCACCACTCATGTTCGAGCCCACAGCTGTCATATTTGTGTTTCTTTCTATGAGGAAGCGTAGCAGCCCAGACCACGAGCCATACTTTAAGCATTATCAGACCTCAAGCCCTCAACCAAGAAAAAGACAAGTGTAGTGCAAAAGAGGCTTTTATGATTGCTTCAAAGTTAGCCACAACTCAGAATACAAGAGAAAAGAGAAAAGAAAATGTAAGCCCCCACATCTAAAAAAAAAAAAAAAAAAGATGGCAGTGCCAGTATTGTTTAATTTTACAGTCATAAAAACTGACGCATCTTGCAGACATCCAATGTTCTCTTGCACTTAAATAACAAAATTAGACTCTACAATCAAAAAGTCCATCTTGTAAAATAATGTGTGAAAAGGCATAAATAAAGTAAATAAGGCACATATCGACCGAGATCATTGGCACATGAACCATAGCTGTAGTGTTTAAGCACTTGCTTCAAAGTCTTGGTAACCTGTACAGCGCATGCTCAGGTGAAAAGGACCTATGGTGTATATAAATCACAGATTTTTCTTGATGTGGAACCTGAAAGAAAAGGGAAATGAGTGTGCGTGTGTGTGTGTGTGTGTGTGTGTGTGTGTGTGTGTGTGTGTGTGTGTGTGTGTGTGTGTGTGTGTGACAAGCTGAACCGTTTAAATACAAGGATGGACTTTCAAGCGAAACAAAAAGAAAGCACTTTGGTGCTGAGGTTACACTATTTCTTTTCAGAAACAGAAAACAAACATTTATTATTTAACCCCTAAATCGGACATGGACAAAGAGGATGTGAGGAAAATTTTTTTTTGAGTGACACATGGATAAAGAAAGTACAGTCCTTATGTAATCAGCAGGGAAGCTATGAACGAGCTGACAAGTAAAGGAAGGGAGTGGGCTACAGCATGGCAATTAATACCTCTAGAAAATGCAAACAAAATTTTTAAAGAGGGTGTGTGACGAGGTGATGACTCACATCACGGATGGTGAAAGGATGTAAGTGCACTGCATATATCACGGAAAGTTTAAATTCTTAACGTCCTCAAACTCAGCGAAATGAACAAAACAATCACAGGCCATTTCCTGTTTCTCTCACTTTTTTCCCTTTCCTTTCTTATACACATAAATCTCCTGCTTTTCACAAGCCTTGTGACCTCCTCCAGCTTTTCTTTCCACCACTTTTTTTTTTCCTCATTACCTGTTAACCTATTTACCTGCTTTGCTTAGCTCTCATATTGAGTTTGGTTAGGTCACCCTTTTCACTGTACACTATCAGGAAACAGCAATGTCTTAACTTTTCCATTATATATAATAATACAATTTAAAACACAATATATTCGCACCTTCACGATTGCCAAAATATGGCCAGAAAAATAGTAGCCATCTATTAATCTAGTTTTGAACAGACAATCATTTTTGACAAAATATAAACTCCTAGCAAAGATCTACAGTTGGATTGAGTCAATGCCAACTGTCATTTAAAAAGTCAAAAGTCATTTAAAAAGAATTCTAAAATTAAATAAAATAAAAAAATAAAAATATAAAATCTTATTATTGATACAATAAAAGTTTCATTGTAAACCCTGTAAATTGAGTAATGTATTTATTTCTTCATTAGACATTGTGTATTAAAATTAAATAGTCGCCAAAATGCACAACATTTTTTTTTTGAGAATTACACTGAATGCATAGCAACATGTCACTGACCAGTGTTGAACAGACTTATTCATTCTGCACAAAAATAAAATGTGACTTGACTTAAGCTAGCATTAATAAATCTCTATTGAGTTTCTGTATGTACACTTCATCCCAGTACAGCAGATGTAACACATCAATGTGCATTCTAGCAAATGTGAAGAACAGGCTAGTCCATGGAATCCTTACAAATTCCAATCTCCCTTCCACACATGTGTGAGAGCAATAGTCTGTTCCAGGGCAAAAATCCAAGCAGTAGTGTTGTATGCCTTAGTCCCGGATCCTATTAGTCATAGGAGCTGCTCTAAAACCCCAAAGCTGGCGTGTATGTTCCTTACACCCCCACCCACGTACACATGCTGTCCCAGAACACTGCAGCACTGGCGTGGGAAACTGAATGGAAAAAAATGGAGAGGTGGAGATGGAACAAGAGAAAGAACAGAATTCTTAATCATCTGGACTGTTCATTTATTTTCTGTAAAGTGATGTGATGTGCACAAAGCATTCGTGCTGGTTTGGTAAAGGAGTTATTCAAGAAGTGCAGGTTAAGGTGATGAGATGCTGACAGACATGCATCTTGTGTCTATCCAAGTAAAACTTTAAGAACCAACAATCTAAAACAATCTGATATAATTACATGCACTAAACCAAATATTATGTATACATAATGCATGTAGGTTTCTTTTCTTAGAGATAGTTAACAGCTCAAGGTTGCTGAAAGAGTTTGTCTCAGAATTGTACAAACTGAAAAATGAAAAATGAAATGCAATCAGCAGCAAGGAAACTTTACTAATGAGCTAAAAATGAATGTGAATATATACATCTGTAAATTGGGGAAAAAATTAGTATCAGATCAAATTTATAATGACCTTTATTAGTATTATGTTTATGGGGAGCTCTGTTGGTGTGGAGTGGAATTGTCAGGTGGCAGTATCTCAACACCTATCAAAGAAAATTAAACAAACTATCCATCAAAAAAGAAAATATCCATCTCGGAAAACATGCTTTTTGTAAGAGGTATATTCTGAAACCAGTCCAAAAGTTACATCATTATCTACGCAGCGAAGGTTCTCCTTTCTTCACTGGAAGTATTATATACTTTCCAGGCAGGAGTTAACACTATTTTTGCTAGTTTTGCACTAGTTTCTTGATCCCAATTGAAAAATATGTAAATGTATGTATTGGCTATTTAAACCGTTTAAAAAAAAACCCTGTTAAAAAAAGGTTTAAAAAAGGGTTAGATTTTCCTTACACCTTATGTCTTATGTTGAAGCATATAGCGGCACTCATTTGTTCTGAATTTGCTGCAAAAATGGATCATAATGTTTTGCACGAACTTATGGAGCTCCATGCCAGCTTGTTTGCAGCTCAGTCCTCGGCAGACTAAGTACTAAGAAACTTGTGAAATTCAGGGAAATATTCGTCTATACCTTCTACATAATTGTCAGTAATATAATCTGAAATAATAAAAAAAACTTTTAAAGAATGCAATTAGAAAAGAAATTAGAAAAGAATGCAAAATTGAATCATTCATTTCAGTAACGGTTATTTACATTTACAACACATAAATGTTCAACATAGTGGTTATAACAACAGTTAACAGCAGCACTGAATTTAATCCAGCTCTGGTTCTGACAAAATATGCAAGTTTAAAGTCAGAATTGTACATGGTTTGTTGTTTCCCTCAAACCTGCGTCAAACTGTTCACACAGGTGCTGTATGTACTGTACATGAAACTATTTCCTATAGAGAACTAAATACAGATAGGCACAAATTTATACACAGCCCAGTGTGATCATGCCAACTTTCATGTTACTATTTCATGAGAGTTAATAAACTAGTTGCAAACTTTTGGGCAGGTTCCTAGCTGCTTCGCTGCTCCCTGCTCCCAACACACATAATTAAGCTAACCAACTAACTAACAGCCCTTCCGGAGTTAAAGTGTGTGTTCAAGGAAAACACTTAAATGTGCTTGAGTGGACGTACTGCTAGACCACGGTTGGAAAGCTTCGTTCTGAACTATTCAGGAACTGAAGGACTGGAAAAATAGACTATAGATACAGAGAGTTAATCTCTCTAAGAGGGGGTTATGGGCCATGCTCTTAAAGATACCCTTAGACCACCCCTACATAATTATTAAGTAATTGGCAACTATGGTATTTAAATGTTTACACAACTCTTTGGTGTAAACAATTAAAATATGTGACATTTATATCTAAAAGTCCATCAGTCTGACATTTGCTTGGACCTGACATGGCCTTTACATTCTTTAGATAATAAACTTGCTCTTGTCTTAGGATACACAGCAGGTCAAGGGCCATATAAAGCAAATAACAGGCAACAACGGCATTTAGTCTTCAAATAGATGTACATGACTTTGTTAGCAGATGCCAATTAAAGTGCCTACAGTGCATTCTGTACAAATAACAAATTCCAAGCATTAGGTTATTGGTTGGAAATGTAGTTTGGGTTCACCAATTTCCAGAATTTGGCATACACACAGAAGCTACAAGTACAAATAACTGAACCAGTAGACATTCTGTGCTCATTTGCCTATAATGAGATTGGCCCTGAGTATGCCCTGAGAGCTGTCTAGCTCCTCGTTTTGTCTTTAAATGGTAAACTTCGGCTTCAGTTTGTTCAGAGCCCCACTGAGTGCCAATAAACACAGAGCCGCAGAGACAAAAAGCAAGACAGCAATTGAAGAAAAAGGACAACTGGAGTGTGAGGAAGTCCAGAGCTGCATGCATATGTGGGGAGAACGCCAGTGCCAGTGCTAACAGACAAGCAGTGGCTCAGACGGTCACAAAAACCCATATACAGTAACAATCATCCCTGTTCAGGTCATCACAGTTTCCACAGCAGTTTAAAACAATTAGGATATCCATATCAGGAGCTGACTAATTCTATACATTGTGACAAGAGACATTTTGAAATTAACATCTACTGTTAAAATGAATGCTGTTTCATTTATTGTATGTTATTTCCCCAGCAGACCTAATGAACTACAACAATTTGATTTTAGACAGAAATCTTTGCATAAACAATGTCAAGTATAAATTATAGAGTATAAATTTAAATCTAGTTTGAGTACTTGGTCTCTCATGGGCAACATAAAAAAAAAACTTACATAAAATTATGGGAAATATGCTCCAAAAGATGACCTTTACCATTTAAAATCAAACATAATATAGAAGCACATTTGGCCTGGAGCCCAGGGGTCAATGTGTCAATCAGATATTTAGAAAGTCCTGTCTGTTCCCATATCTCTACAGCAAAAGAAAATTCAGAATGGCTGACTGTGAGAAAAGCAACTCCTCTTAGTCTTGCTTATACTTTATTGTTCTATTATATATATATATATATATATATACACATCAAATATTTCAGCAGTATGGAAAACAATGCCTGTCTAAGTTCCCCATTAAATGGTTTCTTCAATAAGTATCTGGGAATTTTGTACCTGTGTGCAAAGCCTTTGATGTGTGGTCATATTTACATGGATCCTCAACATGAATGCAGGTTCGTAAGCATAAACACATGGGATCACATGAAGCAGAAAAACGTTTCACATCTGCATATGATATTTTTAAAGAGGAAAACCCAGTTGATGGACTAAAGTTGGTTTTATCCCCCTCTCAGTCTGTGACTGATTTCTGTATAAAATATCCCTGCTCTTTGGGAAATGTGACAATTCACATATATTTGCGGTCAGGAGAGGGGGGCTTCTCTCTCACAGCTGCACCAAACATCCGTGGACCTTTTCTTCATTCATGCTGTTTATTCCTATTGAATTATTTACAAGGAACAGCATACTGTAGGGGAAAGGGAGAAGAGTCATGGTTTGGATTGTTAGTTCTGTAACGGATATCTCTCATTTGGGAAGTCTTGAATCTAAACAGGAAAATGTGGAGAGAGGAAAGGATAGCAGTCAACATGTGGGTGTCTTCTAAAGTCTTCCTTCTGAGAATTGTGTAGCACTTTGGTCCCTGCAATAGCACTTCTTCTATTGTAAATACATATGCTGAAAACTATTTTGTTTTCCAGAAGCTAATAATTTTAATTTAACATCCAACATGGCAGGGCCATGTGCAATTCTGTTGTGTGCGGCAGAATATGCAGCTGTTCCAGACTACTTTAAAATCTGCGAAGGATCAATACTCATAAGAAAATAAACATATAATTATGTACTCATAAACAATACACAAGGGACTACTTGCCTTGATGTTCTTGATGTACTAGCAAAAGTATGATTTAAAAGTTGGATGTGACATGGGTACATGTTCTTTCTGATTTTGTGGAGTGCAATCCAGCAACCCAGACAAAATCACAAATATTTTCTGGCCAAAATATTACTTTTTATCCTTATAATAAAATGAATTCATTTTTAGACATCTAATACAATCACCTGCAAATAATTATGTGTTTGCTCAGGAATTCATTCAAGAATTCATTGGTTGTGGTTGTTCTGATGCGTATTCCAGTAGCAATGGGCACAATGAATATAGTAATTGCAGTAAAGCCTTTTTTTTTTTAAATAAATGGTGGTGTAAAATGTTTATGCACATCTCATTTTTCAACACTGCAGTGGCTTTTTACTTAGGCCTTTGAGGCTGAATTACTTTGCTCTCCAGAGCATGTGTGCGCTACACTGAGAGCTGGTGTTTATGCTCCTCTTATTATGTTTAGACTTGGCCATAATTAGTCCATCACACGTGCATAACCATGTGCCTCAGACTGCTGACTAGGATGAGCATGCTTAGACCAAAATACACAAAAAACAATCCAACTGAAACATTTTATATGTATAGGCACATAATACATAATGTGCTAGTACACTATCTAAAGAGGATTGTAAATGTTCTGTATAAGTATAGGAAAGTGGGTGGAGCTCAGCCTTATTTGTACATGTGCATATGTGTGATTCTGAATGTTTGTGTCCTGGCCAGGGCCTCCAGTATCCCAGAGGACTTTGGGGCCAGCCACCTGTGTAGTTGCCTCAGAATTCAGGAATGGACTTTCTGAGGTCCTGCGTGGAGTGAAGACATGGACCAGCTGTAGTGTGAATGAACATAAAGACAGGAGACTAAAATATGAGGATGTAAATAAAAATAATTTATGGTCATATTATCTTATATTTTAAAACAAACTGTATCACTGCTTGTTATTGTAACTCTTACACGTACAAGTAGAAAAAAGTTCTTTCAAGGCCTTCATTGTATACAGGTTTGGATCAGAATAAGGAAACCTAAATAATAAGCAGACATAAAAAGGCCAAATCCTTTAACAAATTTGACCAAGCAAAATGTAACAAACTGAGCAAGTCACTGTACTAATTAAAGTAGTGAAACAAACAAAGGTCAAATCTATTTAATAAACTTGAGCATTGCTAAAAGCAACTTCATGATAGTATAGTATATATCATATAGTCTGTAGTTTATTACCTTCCTGTGGTATTTTGGAAAATAGAGTTTAAGGATGCTGTCAGTAACAACATGGTAGTCTGGGAAGTAGAGTTTGAAAGAGTTTGAGTTTGGGATTGTATGGAGATTTTTTTTTTTACAGAATGATACAAGAATGAACAAGTTTTAGGAGTTATATTCAGTGAATCGTGGTGATCAGTAAGTCTAGGTAGCAGCATATTATAGAATGCTTTAGAAATAAATGTAAATGTTACAAATAAATCTACATTCCTGTTTAAAAAAAAACACAAGATGTGAATGAATGCATGACATTTGAAACCCCAAGAAATCAAAGGCCAATGTCCAGTCAGTTTGTTCAGAAACTCACTTTCTCATGACCAAACCTGACACCTTCTTATAGACCAGCTGTTCTAAAGCTGTGCAATAGGGGACTTATTCAACAATCTGGGCATGGAGCCAAATGTGGGCAAGCTAATATCTACCAGACTGTGCTGTTTCTGATATAAATCACTATGCCTTGAATACTTGAACCAAAATCAAATATTCTTGTCTATCACTGTTATAGTCTAACACACTGTTTCAAATCACAAACAGCAGCACACAAATTACCTAGTCACTTCAATCCTTCCTCCAAAAAAATTGTGCTTGTCAGATAATGGATGTTCCACTAAGGACCCTGCATGAATGTGATTTGAGTGAAATTGGCTTGGGGTTAACCCCAGAGAGCACTGCAAGGATGTGATGGGTAACATATGGTTTAGTGACAGTGAACTAAGTGTAGTGGTTATCTTTTCCATGCAAGGTTATTTATAACTAAATCAAACCAAATCACTCTTAAATATCTAATTAAATGTAATATAATTTAACTGTTTTCCAGAATGAACAAAAAAATAAACTTGAGAAAAGTGAGTATACTGCAATTTGAGTTAAGTCAAGATGAGTCAAGAGTAAATAAGAATCCTTTGTTAATTTATTTTAAGACATGTAGGATCAAGGAGCTCTAAAACCTTTTAATAGTATGTAGGCACTAATGAGAGTAGAAATTATTAAACCAGACCAAATGTTGTTTTATAGGTTGCACAAATCTCTATGCTTGACAGCTGTTGGGAGAATTCCTAAAACTACAGGTAACATTTGTAATATTTTTCTCCACTGACAAAGTTCATTAAATAAGACTGTTAGTGATATAAAGTAAAAATTATATTGGAGCCCTGGGCAATTTGTAAAATGTGACAAAGCTGTCAGAAACCATAGAAAAACATGCATTATGTCTACAATGCCACAATAAAAACTGGTTACCACCTTTTCCGGTGCAGATGTGAATTAGTATGACCACTAGAGAAAGAGAAATGCTGACAGAAATAGGATGTGACTGCAATGCATAAATTCTTCTTTGATTTCAACTGACAGTCCTTGACACATTTAAAACATACTCCTCCAACAAAATTCATTTCTTCCATCTCTGAAGGCCAATCCCAAGAAGCTCTGTTTTGGCGGCGCTATTTATTAGACCATAAAAATGTAAACAGTAGTATAAAAACAAAGAACCTAAAACCTCCACCTGATCAGGCATAATATTTCCCAGGGTATTTTTTATCTTTTAAATTATATAATTATGTCACTTTTCAAAATCGTTGATATCAACAATTTTGGTAAAGTGAAAGATCAAACTGGTTGATACAAGACTATGCAAGATAGCAAAGCAAAAAACGAACCAACAGTTTACAGTGGTGCCATAAATGTGTTAGCAATTAGGATATCCACCTTATAAATGTAATTAATCAAGAGGTACACAGAATGTTTCAGACTGTTATGCTTCTAGATGATTACACTAAACCTTACAGAGCAGTGACTCACTTTTTCCTTTTCATCACTGAAGTCAGTCTTACTCAGGTACTGACGTTTTCTTACTGAAGTAAGTCGTACTTGTTTTACTGGGAACCAGTGTAGTAAAATATAGACCAATTCTAATGACTACATTGACAATGATTTATAGTATTTGCATGGAATCTCTTTTAGCAGTAACTGTAACTATTACATATAATATGTCAATAATGTAACTATTATATATGAAAACGTAGCTCATAAAGCAACCTCACTTACATATAGTTTTAGCCAAATACAATTACTTTTGCATAGTGTATGTCAGTTTTGTTATTGGTTAGTTTTAGTTATGTTAGTTTTATAAATCAACAGAAAAGCACCTACCATTGAAACATCAGAAGTCAGAAATGTGTTTCATTGGCAACATATAGCACTATGGTGTAAACAAAACTGAGAGTTGTTGAGCTTGTGTTTGGCACAAACATGAAATGTACAAATGCACTTAGAAATTTTTACTCAGTATTTAGTTAGCAAAAAAACAGCATCTCACTTCATGTCATGTGTCCCATACCCTGGTTGACTTGTTCCACTTTCCTTGTTTTTATGTTGTTATGTATGTCATTGCAATCGTGTTGAATTAACTGCCCTTTGATACATACAGGGAGGAAAATAAGTATTTGAACACCCTGCTATTTTGCAAGTTCTCCCACTTAGAAATCATGGAGGGGTCTGAAATTGTCATCGTAGGTGCATGTCCACTGTGAGAGACATAATCTAAAAAATCCAGAAATCACAATATATGATTTTTTAACTATTTATTTGTATGATACAGCTGCAAATAAGTATTTGAACACCTGAGAAAGTCAATGTTAATATTTGGTACAGGAGCCTTTGTTTGCAATTACAGAGGTCAAACGTTTCCTGTAGTTTTTCACCAGGTTTGCACACACTGCAGGAGGGATTTTGGCCCACTCCTCCACACAGATCTTCTCTAGATCAGTCAGGTTTCAGGCCTGTCGCTGAGAAACACGGAGTTTGAGCTCCCTCCAAAAATTCTCTATTGGGTTTGGGTCTGGAGACTGGCTAGGCCACGCCAGAACCTTGATATGCTTCTTACAGAGCCACTCCTTGGTTATCCTGGCTGTGTGCTTTGAGTCATTGTCATGTTGGAAGACCCAGCCTCGACCCATCTTCAATGGTTTAACTGTGGGAAGGCGGTTGTTCCCCAAAATCTTGCAATACATTGCCCCGGTCATCCTCTCCTTAATACAGTGCAGTCGCCCTGTCCCATGTGCAAAAAAACACCCCCAAAGCATGATGCTACCACCCCCATGCTTCACAGTAGGGATGGTGTTCTTGGGATGGTACTCATCATTCTTCTTCCTCCAAACACGTTTAGTGGAATTATGACCCAAAAGTTCTATTTTGGTCTCATCTGACCACATGACTTTCTCCCATGACCCCTCTGGATCATCCAAATGGTCATTGGCAAACTTAAGACGTGCCTGGACATGTGCTGGTTTAAGCAGGGGAACCTTCCGTGCCATGCATGATTTCAAACCATGACGTCTTAGTGTATTACCAACAGTAACCTTGGAAACGGTGGTCCCAGCTCTTTTCAGGTCATTGACCAGCTCCTCCCGTGTAGTTCTGGGCTGATTTCTCACCTTCCTTAGGATCATTGAGACCCCACGAGGTAAGATCTTGCATGGAGCCCCAGTCCGAGGGAGATTGACAGTCATGTTTAGCTTCTTCCATTTTCTAATGATTGCTCCAACAGTGGACCTTTTTTCACCAAGCTGCTTGGCAATTTCCCCGTAGCCCTTTCCAGCCTTGTGGAGGTGTACAATTTTGTCTCTAGTGTCTTTGGACAGCTCTTTGGTCTTGGCCATGTTAGTAGTTGGATTCTTACTGATTGTATGGGGTGGACAGGTGTCTTTATGCAGCTAACAACCTCAAACAGGTGCATCTAATTTAGGATAATAAATGTAGTGGAGGTGGACATTTTAAAGGCAGACTAACAGGTCTTTGAGGGTCAGAATTGTAGCTGATAGACAGGTGTTCAAATACTTATTTGCAGCTGTATCATACAAATAAATAGTTTAAAAATCATATATTATGATTTCTGGATTTTTTTTTTTAGATTATGTCTCTTACAGTGGACATGCACCTACGATGACAATTTCAGACCCCTCCATGATTTCTAAGTGGGAGAACTTGCAAAATAGCAGGGTGTTCAAATACTTATTTTCCTCACTGTAATTGTTATGTTTGCATGTCATGTCCTTGATGACATTAGGGCAAAAATAAGAAAGTATCATGTATCTAAAGCTATCTGTCCCTTCCCAAAAGAGAACTTAGAGCTGTTTAGAGCAATATCCAAGGGGAGTTTACCATATTTATTCTTATTTATCTCTAATCACAGCTTGTGTCTCATGCTTGTACCTCACACACAAAGCCTCTCTTGTCTTGTCAAGAATCTAATGCTGAAAGGCCCTACAAAGGCTGTAATGATTGCAGAAGCTGCATATTTAAATGAGTGTGTTAGAGAAGAAAGAAAATAACTTTTTTTGACCCAAAACATTCAAGGATTAATAAGGGAACATTCTTAGTAACTTAAGAAAAAGAAGCTGAAAAGAAACAGAAAATAATAAATTCCCAAAATACCAGTGCTGTAGTCTGTTGGGAATTCTTCATGTTAAAGGTATCACAAGTGTTTAAGAAATGGAATTAGCATAGACCACTTCTCATAAAACATGATCTCCCTTCTGTACAGTGGTGAGGTGATGGTATTCCATTCAGGATGTCCTCCCATGAGCTTCTTATAACTGCAACCTGTGGAATTTCTTACATCCTTTTTGAGCTTTAACAACCTAGTGATCTCTAAGAGCATGCCTTACTGCAACTACTGTCATTTGATCAGTTTTGTCTGGTACTCTGGAAGATTTTGCGCAAAACTGCATTATCTTTATCTTATCCCTGATATCATACTCCAACTGATTTTATGTGATTTTGCGATTGAAAAATTGTTTGGATGATTGATACTACTGAAGTACAGAATAGTACAGTACAGTACATTACAATACAGTATAGTAAAATATAGTAAAGTATCGGATAGATTAGATTAGATTAGATTCAACTTTATTGTCATTACACATGTACAAGTACAAGGCAACAAAATGCAGTTTGGATAGGATAGGATAGGATAGGATAGGATAGGATAGGATAGGATAGGATAGGATAGGATAGGATAGGAAAGGAAAGGATAGGATAGATAAGATAACAATTTATTCATCCCGGTGGGAAATTCCATAACATTTAGTGCAGGTTACACTCCATAGACTACACAGACTTAAACAAACTCACAAAACCATGGAAACAGAAACCACTACCCAGAAAAACATAAACACTATTCACAGTCTAACGGTAAAACCACTCTATGATCTTCTTGTTTGTATTATGAACCGCTAACAAGCACCACAAACTTTGTATTTGTTTGCCCAAGCACTCTACACTACAGTATATTTGTTGTAAACAGCATTACATTGATGAAAGAGATTGCCCTAAATCCCTGTTTAAAATGATATTATGTTTCCTATATACCATAGTACCGTTATATTCCTTAATCCAGCCAGAAGGTTTAATACTAATGTACTCTAAATACAGGTTTATATTAAAGCACTTGATCTAATTTTATATTGTATTTTTCACTAAAGGATGGCTTTGGTGAGGTTTAGTGTGAGGAGAAGTTGTCTGTATCAGCAGTTCAGGTAAGAAGGAAAAATGTTATTTTAAGTAGTTTACCACAGGAAAGTGTTTGCATTTCGTAGGTTCATAATTACAAACTAAATTATTGGGGCTCTTAGAGGAACAACTGTTATAATGTAAGTGACAACAGGAACTTATTTCTTAGATATTCCATAACATGTTGGCAAATTGCTTTTGTGCAAAACTAATAAAACACTTAATTAAATCACACTGCATCACCCTGTCACTGCTATAACAGCATCCTTGTCATTTAATCCTTTCTTATATGAATAATGTATACTAATAATTTTTTTCCCCCCTGGTTATGTCTGGTCTAGACTTCATGACTCACGCTAAGTCATTAAATGTTTAATCATTGTTTTGCACAGTACAATCACAATAAAGCTTTCTTATCTTCTTATCATAAACATCAACAATTTGGTAAAAGTCAACAAACAAAAACAGAATATCAAGCTGTCTGCTATCAAATGACAGTTACAGGTGGAGGATATTGTAGTTTAACATGGGTTAAAATACAGGTCAAACTTCATGAAACCAGCGAACCAGCGACTGGCACGTTCATGATCAAAAGGAGACTGAAAAAGTGTTCCAAGTTTATCTAATCTTTACATTCAGATGCAGGTATCACAAAAAGTCATTATATTCTCTAATGAAGTGTTTGGGGTGTGTGTAACATTCTACCAGTAGCAAATGAATGTTTTATGTATTTACTTATGGAAATAGTTCCAATTATAAGTAACCCTGGTCATGTATGTTGCGTAAAAAGAAAGTCTTTAGTGTTTTTTCCCAAAAAGAGATCTGATAGTACTCATTGTGCTGAACATCCGTGTGTCACTTCCTTTTCCAGGGGTACTGTGCACTGCATTTTCCCATAGTAGATTTCGCCAGTGCAGATTTTCTTTATGGCTATATTCTATTTCTAAGAAAATATATTTATTTTACCATTATCACTTTCTAAATCACTACCAGTGACTATGTATAATTGCAGAAATGTCTTATCTACAGAAAATTTCATTGGAATATTTTTAAAACATCTTTGCACATAAAAGATATGAATTTTGCAAAAAACTGAAAACATTTCCTACCATTACAGCAATGCATAATAGTTGCACATTTCTTCTTTTTGGTATCTCTGGTAATTTGGTAATTTTGCCAAACAGCATCATGCCCTCATGTCTGAAAGCATGTACCACCAGGACATGGCCTACTTTTATAAAGTAAACATAAAATTAAAAAAGAATTGGGTGGTTTTTCTTGAGATTATTGTGCAATGCTTCTGTTTAGCCTTAATGTTGTTTCTGTAAACTGTGGCTTCATTTTAGATCTGCTGTCAACAAACTTAGGGCGTTGTCTTTAGGGAGCCTTTTACGTTTAGTAGTGGATAACGGAATTAAGGGAGGTTTTAACACAGATGTCAAGCTGATAAATATACAGATCATCACAAGGGATCATTTAAATGCACTTGTAAATCTATCCTATCAAGCATCTGTGAATACTGAAGGATACATAGCAGATGAAGGCTACAGTAGAAATAATCATTTGCTTTATTCGCACCAATAGCTACAAAAACAACTGCAAAATCTATTTTATGCAATACCATGTAACAGACCGAGTCTGTTTTACATCCTTTTATATGATGGATATAATGTCTTGGCAAAATATATAGCACACACACACTATTACACTTTGTAGGATTCAAAAAATTATATTTTGCAAAAGTTTCTCATTGTCCCATTTTACAAAACCTGCACATGTTCCTCTTGAACAGCCAAATATCACAGGGACCATAAAAGGAAAGTAAATAAACCCAGACATCTGTGAGGCTCCAGGTTCCCCTAAAGACAGTATTTATGAATATGCCAATGGAAGGATGTGGATTTAGTATGTGGAATATAGAAGCTATGCAAAGATGCAAGATATACAAGGAAATGAATACATAAACATTGAAAAGAAAAGGGAAATAAACAAGCCAAAACGGAAGGCAAATGACCTATTTGTTTTGGGATGCTGAATGGATCGAATAGACCACCAGGGAAAGGCTGGCATCTCCTTTAAATTTAATGGTGCATTTTTTATGGTTGATAGAACAAAAGTAAATAATGTTATTTAGGGAAACACCGTCAGAGCAAGCCAGACTTAATGCACTTAATACACCACTCAAAAACAATCAAACCTTCTTTCCCTTTCCGGTACGGGGCAAGGAAGAAAGATAGCGCTGACGACTTGACCCATACTCATGAGGCCCTTTGCATCCTGGTGTTTGCTGTGGAATGTTTCCTCTCTCTGTCTTACTCCCCCTTAAAGGACTTCCTTTCACCAAAGTAAGCATAAGTTCACCTCTATGTTGTACAAACAGTACACTTACATGCAAGCTAGTTAATACTTTCTTTAACAGTAAAGCACAGTTCAAGAGCAAGCTTTGTATACCTAAATGTAAAATTGCAGCTTTTCTTTTAATCAATAGACATTACTTGTCAGATTAAGGTATGCAATTTGGATTTGTACCAGTCCATATTTAAGAGAAATCCCAAAAGTCAAGACTGCATACAGAAAGATCCATTACAATACATTATACAGCTGCCTTCTGGCATAACAGAATTCTTCATGGAAAACCGTAAAACATATTCTACTGAAAGACTGCACACATTTCATGGTTATTACTGAGGCCTCCTTGTAATCTTTGCTCTCCTATTTTTTCATTAATGCCTAGTCTAATCCTATATGCTTGTTCTCATAACATATGGCAGTTAGATCTTTGCAGTTGACCTCATGAACTTTTCACACATCAAAATGTTGAAAACATGAAAACATACAAAGAAAGGTGTGAGAGAATTTACCCACAAAAAAACTGTATGTAACTGATCTGTGACCCTTAAGGTCAAAATAAGAGTGTGTGTAAGTGTGAGGTGTAATGTATAGGTATGTAAATGGTTCTATGATTCACTATAAATGATGTGTTTCAGGTCAAAGGTAAAGGAAAACGGTTTAATCAACCTGTCAAGGCACCCTTACCCTTTTGTGGTGTTGTAAAAAAAAAAAAAAAACAAGAACAAAAACAAAAACATAATTGTTTCTCTCAAATTGTTTCCTAATGATCTAGTCTAAAGCTGAGCCAGTGGTAATGATGAACACTGGATGATAGGACAGATAGACACACTTACCCTTGCACCTTTTTCAGGAAAGCACTGACACCCACCACTGCAGTCTCTTCCCCCACATATCCCACTGTGCTTCTTACCACCCTAAAAAGTAAAAAACAAAACAATTATTTGTTGTTTACCGCACACTAATGAGCTTGTGGTTAAAGCTCCACTTCTAAACTTATTTATAGCCTTATTAAATGGGAAAAATGACAAAGTACATTAAATAATAAAAGAAATACTTTACAAAATACCAAAAATTACCAAGTTTTTTAACATCTGTCAAAGATTTGACAGCTGTTAATTTTTGGTCTTCACTGATATGGTGATAATTTATAGCAGTTAATGTTCATATTATGACACACAGTAAACCATGGGGGAACCATAATTCTCAGCTACAGCATTCATTAACTTTCCATCCCAGTACTAAGAGTGTAGAGATGGAAGGCATAAATATGTAAACAAATAGTTTAATTACTCTTTACATTTTCTTACTGAACAATACGATACAAAGTCCTTAGTGGACTAATGAAGATTTATTTTAGTTATTATACTAAAATCTATCTTTATATATACACTAAGATGTATCTTATATATGTTTAATGAAAACATTTAATTGCTCTAGCTGGTAATCTTGGTTGAAATGGCATCACTGATTAATTATGAAGTGATCGATTCGATTTGTCATGTATTTTTGTCATGCACAAGTGCAACAAGGTACTGTTACATGATAATCCTATATATGTAAGAAGGCATTCACATGCACAGCATAGAACCTCTATAAGGCTTATTAGGCAAGCAATCTCATCCTTAGAGACTCCATTCTAACAAACACACCAGCCATTCCCACACACTGATTTTTTAGACTTATGCAGTAACCCTGTTTTCCATAAAACCACATGTCAGCATGTGCTTTCCGTCTCTCAATAAAAGACAACCGGTGGCTTTTATTCTTACAGTGCAGAGATGTGGAAATGTGAATAGAAGGAATTCTGTCTTGTTACGTAGACATGCGATTTTAAATGTGAAAAATACAAAGGCCACATTGAGACATCTAGCCTACACAACAAAGAGATCCATTTAGAGATTCAATCTCTAAATGCTCAAAACAGATATTTCAATGTCTAAGTTATGCAACGTCTTTAATCTTATTCTTGAGATGTAATATTAAAATATAGACAAGTTTGGTAGGTTCTATATAAAGATTCTTAAGTGAAGCAAATAACTGTAACAGATTTATCAAGTGAATCCTTGGACATAACAAAACTACTTAATCTGTGAAATCTTCATTTGCAAACTAGTCATCATGCAAAAACATATGTGGGATATCCGGTGGAATAAAGGCATTGTTCTGTCAGGTGGAAAAGTTGAAAGAATAAACCACAGGATAAAGCCTACACAATATGGAAACCCAAATAACAAGGGAAAAATGACTTTAGCTTATTGCTTTAGTTTATTTACCACAGACGATGAGTAACAAAGGTGATTTGCTTAGTCATGTCCCAGTCCCCATTTTCCATAAATGCATTTTCCATCACTTCCACAATACTATTTTACCTGAACAAACAAACGATCAATCACTTCAAATACCGTTTGTGGTATTTTATTCCTATTGAACCTTTTGCATTATGTGAAAATGTGTTAAACCTAGTCTTCACGTGTATTCATGTGGTTGGATTGTTAGTTGGGCTTCACACACTCATGAATCAAACAGGCCACATGTTCTGAACATTTCTGTCAAGTCTGTCATTAGCAATTACAGTATATTCTTATAATATATACATAACTCCTGCAAATATTTCTTGTAACGCCCAAACACGCAGTTTTGTGCCAGACTTTTGTTACCAATGACTGTAGCGGCTCTTTCAAGATAATTTTTCCTTATCTGTTCATTTCTCAGATAGGAACAGGTGAATGTGGAATGCATGATGAATAATATACCACAACTTTTTAAAGTTGAATATGATCAATGTTGAATGTTGAGTAAAAGCACATGTGAAAGCATTACAGACAAACAGTTGAGGTCTGCTCAACAGCAAAGAGTATGTGTTCAGTGATCAACAATAGCGGGACCATGTGGTAGTAGACAAAGACTAAAGCGCACATGGTCAAAATCACATTCATAAACATAAAGATAAATAACAAGATGGAATTCCTCAGATGTTTTTCACTATAATATGAACACATTTTCAGACTATGATATATTTATTCACTTTGCAAAACAGTACTCACAATACAATAACCTGTACTGTAAATAATAGAATGTACTTTAAAAATAACTGAGTAACCAATTGTAAAGTTTACAAATGAAATAAAACAATGTATTGTTACTGTGTGTAAATAAATAACATTTAGAAAACCTTAGCTGCAGTGGTGGAAAAAACGAACCCCACATAGCTAACATACAGCTGCATACAAGCTATGCAGAAAATTAAAAAAATGTGCACAGCAAAAAAAAAAAAGTCCAGCTAAACTTTCAGTACAAAAGAGAACAATTGGTGTACATTTGGAAGTCAAAATTATTTACAGAACATTCGTAAATATATGTAATATACAGTATGTAAAATAAATATGTAGTTCCCGAGGGCCATGTTCAAGGGCAATTAACATATAAAAGAATTCAAGGGAAAATTTTATCCAACTCTGTTTAAGCTCATATTCTGCTGCTTTTATGTACAGTAAGCCAAGCAATAAATACACTCCCAGAAAGAGTGATTAAAGCAACATACTTACTGTACAAAGTGACAAATATTCACACATAATTATACTTCATGACAAACAGTTTGCTGACTTGTCGCAGCTAAACTCAGTGGAACAGCAAAATTAATTGTTGGGGCATTTTTGCAGATTTGTATGCTTTCTTGTTTTACCTGCTATTGTGCTTCAGCCTTAATAAATTACTTCATTAATCATTCATTAATAAATGACTGTTAATTTCCACTGCTTCAGATGAGATCACTTCAGAATCTCACGGTTGAGGGTGTTGGCTTCATAGAGATCAAGGCTCAGCCATTATCACTTCAAAAAAACTTAACTGAGGGAATTACACATTTCCCTATATAGATGAAAGATGCTGACAAGATGTATATCTAAATGAAATGTGCCAGTTACTGACAGTGGACACTGATGTTTCGAAGACATAAGAGACCACTTGTTATGCAACTGGAAAACCATGTCAATGGTCTTTATTCACAATGGAACATTTTCAGACCCCCCAGAACTAGACAGGGGATTTTCCAGCCTCATTCCACAACAGTGACACATGAATGCCCTGAAACCATGAATGTCCATTTCAATACTATATTGTAAATGCATAATCGATTATAAATTTATTTAAGTTTAAAAAGTTATTAATATATGTGATACTTGTAATTAAACTGTCAGCTAACTTCCATACATAAATCCATATACTGTAGAACATGATACATTTGTGACTGAACCACAGGAGACCTGCTATATTTTGGAGTAAAAATTGACAGTTTCACAAGTTTTATGTGATAGGTGAAAAGATTATGTGTTTTCTAATGAAGAGGGTAATAGAATAAGACATGTCTCATTACAAATCAGATAGTTTAGACCGAGCGGAAACACTTGAGCAATTCGGTGACTCTTGACTAACCGCAAAAGACTCCAGCTTCAGCCACTTCCACAATATTCTCACAGCTCTGAAAAAACAGCCTTAGCTAAGCCAGAAGACAGGTGTCTGGCACAAACCGAGCTCAACACGTCAAGCTTTTGCGTGAGAGCTGGAGAAAAAAACACAGTCACGCTCTGTATACTAAAGCTTTGACTGAGCCTTGATTTGGGTGATAGAATGAAAAAGATTGATAACAGCAGATGTCCCCTGTACTCTGATGCCATGTCCATTCACAAACTTTTTTCAAGAGATAGTAACTGTAAATAAAGTAAATGAAGTGAAGAATGATTGCAAATGATTTATTTGTCACTACATACTAGTGAAAAGACTGATGCAATTTAACAAGGTATAAAACGGAAGGACTTTATTTTAAAAAAGGCATTAGATATTAGTCAGCTCCATGAGCACTGTGCATTGTTATGGACCAATTCCAAGTCCCACTGAGAATGTTATTACTATGTTATGTCCTCCTCATGAGGAACAGGGCACCCTGAGAAATTCAGAAGGTTGCTTTCAACTACCAAATAAGGACATGTTGCTTTTTCTAACATTTAAACATAGATTCCAAACATTTTTTGACTTGCACTCTGACATTTTAATGTCCGCCCAGTCTACTAGTTGATAGATAATACAAATTTGGAGTAAGACCTACTCTTTTTGGCCAAAGGTTTGTAGACACCTGACCATCAAATCCGTGTTTGCTTTTTTAACATCTCATTCCCCCTTTCCTGCTTTAATAACCCTTTTTCCTCTAGGAAGACAATATTTTGGAGTTTGACTATGGGAATTGGCACATTCAGCCACACGAGCATTAGTACTGGCAGAAACTGATATCGAGTAAGGAGAACAATGGTCCCACTTTTCATCCCAAAAGAAGTATTATACTGTGTTGTGCACAGGAGCATGTTTAGTCAAATTTTAATGCTACAAAATATACGTTTAACCATAAAACCAGTGGTGGACAGTAACAAAGAAAATGCAATTCTTTACTGTAATTAAGTAGCTTTTTCATGTGTCTGTACTGAAGTATTACTATTTGGGGAAACTTTAACTTCACTAAATTTCAAATCAAATATCTCACTTTTTACTCCATCACATTTTGCGAAATCAGTCGTTTTTAGTTATTATTTTATTTATTTATTAGTATTTATTAGTGGCTAAAAACTTTGGTCAAGGACACAGCAAGTAACCGATCAGGGTATAACACGCACTCTGTTTAACACTTTTATTGATTGCCGCTTGGTGAAATCTACTTATCACCAACATACAGTTCAGCGTCAGTTCAACAGCAAGCAGAACATTTTAAGAGTAATAAATGATGGAGGAAACTCTTCACTCTAACTTGCCACAACACTTGTGAAGTAGCTAAAAAGAAGTTTTAGAGCTCATGATAATTTGATAGATATCAATCATTGTTTTATTATCATTCTATTAATAGATTGGTGTACTAAGAGTAACATTAGAGTCTTTTCACATAAACTAAGTCGAATAAGCAAGCGTCTTGTGACAAAATTGATAATAAGAACATTATAGCCATATTAAATTATAGTACTTTGAATACTGATGTACATTTGAAGGAAAATACTCCTTCAAATGTTTAAATACACAAGTGAAAGTTTAAACAGAGCATTTGTACTTTTACTGGAGTCATATTTTACCTACTGCATCTCTACCTTTATTTAAGTACATGGTTTGTGTACTTTGTCCACCACTGCATAAAACATATATTAAATATGCATAAATTAAAAGTAGTCTTTGTATAGAAGTTATTTGTTGAAATTAAGATTTGAGCCATAGTTTTTCAAACATGATAAAATAGAACTGTGTTCTTCAAATGGCAAGAGAATAAACAGAACAACTAACAAGAGTTACACATTTTTGAATGAATAAATGGATCTGTCTCTTTCCTGATTTATTGATCTAATTTGTTGTTCTCAACCACACTATCAACAAAGTTCAAATAATATTTAACTTTTATTTTCTTCTATATTGTCCTTATAATCAGTTTAAGCTGAAATGAAAAGCCCAGTGTTCGAACAACTGAATAAATTGCCAGTCATGTGTAACTCAATGCAGGTTCTCGACAGAGCTGCTCATTTGGATTGTGATAGGGTCCTGAGGTCTCATAACTTGAATCACTCAAAGCTTTTTGAACCCTGACTTTCTGCCCTCTTGTCTATTGACCTCTGACCTTAGCTGTGATCCTATCTGCATGAAGACTGACCCTAACCAAGTGTCAAAGGGGTCAGTCTCGTGATAGAATATCTTCACCACAAGACCCCGCTGAATCAGGGATCACCAAACATTGGCCTGATGTTTTGACTTAAAAAAGGCTTTGCAACAGTGGAGAATGTCAAATGAATTTTGGTAGAAAACTGATTTTTGAGTTGAATGACCGCAAAGTGCCTACAACAATGCTGCGTTTATATACAGGTGTGTTCCATTAATATACCCACTTGTCCTAGAACAGCTAGGACAAGTGAACAGCTAGAACAGCTATTGATTCCCAATAGCTCTCATCAGGATAAACTGGTTACTGAAGAAAAATGAATGAATGAAGAGAATATTGGTTGAGAATACACTGGAGGACAGAAACTCCACATTGACAATAATTCCAAATCCAAATCCAATTATTGATATCAAAATCAAACCAGGAATCCAGAAATCATGTACAAAGAATACCTAAAGCCCAAAAAGGATAGGAATACAGGGACAATGCTTGACTTAACAAGAAGTTTAAGACATCCCACCTTTAAACAAATGTTTACATTTCAAAACGGGTTAGATATAATGAGAGAAGAATGTGCCTTGTGGGTGGGTTTTGTCATACAAGCGTGTAGGCTGCTCTGTTTAATACATATAAGGGAGTGTGGTATCTGTTAAGCAGTAAAAAATGCCAGCAATGCCAATCGACTGCATATGGTTTTCCTGAATATACTGTATCTAAATGGCTTCCTGTAAATATACTGATGCCTGATAATGTGTGATGATAAACAGTGACAGGTTCAGTGCAAATGCTTTCAATATGGCTTTTCAGTGAAATGAAACATCTGCTACAAACAGCTGGGGAAATACAGGCCGTATACAAAACCTAATTTCGCTGTGGACACTGTGAATAATGAAAAAGAGATATTGATGACATTCTGCCAATCTGTTAATCGATGATATGTATTAAAATCACTAACTTGAATAATATTCAAATACAGAGCAATTCCTGAACTATTTGAGACATACGTCATGCCAAGGCCAAATCCATTAACCTCTAGTTTGTCTGTGCAGTGTGTCTTGAATGCACTCTCCCTTCCTTTTGATCACAATAGGCCATTCGCCCAATTTTGAACATCTCCTTCCAATAAATTTGTAGACATTAATTAGAATCATCTACACTGATAAACCCTTTCTTATCAGCGGTTCTCCTTCCACAAGAGAACAACAGTATATATGATCCAAAGAAACAAAAAGAATAGACAGAGAATTTAGAAAAGCCTTTTTCAGGTGTAACTACACCTAAATGACCTTTATGAAGGCACAAAGTGAGCCCAGTGAAAAGGAAAAAAAAGGAGGAAAGGGGGAATATTTAATGAGAAGGCACAATAAGGCCATGTTATGGCTGGGATGGCTGACTCATCCTAGTCAAAGATATTTGTTCTGTTCTGATCTTAAGCTAAAGAACAAGTGATTAACAACTTGGGTTAAAACCGACAAGATATGCAGATGCAAAAAGATAAAAATCAGCCTAAACAGCAGAAGCCTGAACACTCACCCAGACATCATACAACTCATTTATAATGCATAAAAAAACAACAACAAAGAGGTTCACGTGGGTTATTCCACTGGCAGCCAAAACCAGTTTTATGTTCTATATGAATGATTAATAACACACACACACACACACACACACACACACACACACACACACACACACACACACACACACACACACACACACAGACACACACTTTTGATTTTGTATAACATAACACTAAATCTCACTAAACACTAAAACAGCTCATCAGATGAGCCAAATTCTTAAGGGTCAGTTTTATCTTTTTTTTTTTTTTTTTTTTTTTTTTGGTCCTTCCACTTCCCATCAGGCTTTACTACAGCTGGAAACAGTCCATGCTTCCCCTGCCACATACTTCTATGAGTTCTACAATTCTTCGGATGGCATAATCCCGTTTTATATCTTGGAGATATATATATATTTGTTTGAATGTCTGGAAAAGTTTGTCAGGCTAAGTACGTATATAAGTAAGTAAGTACGTAAGTAATTAGCTATGTAAACAAGTAGTCAAACAAACAAATAAATGTATTTATTTACATTTATTTTCTTCTATCCACATCTAGCAAAAATAAAATGTTATTTTAATTGCTTGTTTTTGTTTAAGCCCAACTAATGTTATTTAGTATAGAAATATAGGATTTAGATATTAGATAACATTTTGTAATTGTGAAAAGTTTAAAATTGTTTGTTTTGCTGAAAGCATAATTACGTCTTAGAATGGCTGATTTTAATAATGAAATGTCTATTAGCTAGCAGTTATTTAAGTTAACACTGATTGAATACATCGACTCGCTGCATTAATAAATGACTAAGTATTACCAACATATATGAAATTTTAAGATGAAAAGCATCATTATGGTCTTTACAAAACATAGAAATAAATTTTATTTTTTATTTTATACTATTTAAAAATAAAGAGAACTGGAAAAAAAAAAAGATCTGAGAAAGGGAGAAGAAGAGACAGAGAAACATTTCTTTGGCCCCTTTCCGTGAGCAGCTGTAGGTCAAAAGTGTCTGTTTTACTTCCATCTCCCATGGGGAAGTTTCTGGAAACCTCCAAACTCTGTTCCATCTCACGAGCTTGAGAACTGTTTGGAACAAATTGTGTATATATAGACATGTGCAGCAAATAGAGGGTAAATAGCAACAAATCCAATGAAGTGGAGAGAAACATTTTGAGTAATTTTAAAGAATAACACAGAAATATGTTAAGTTGTCTTGATATATCTATATAAGAGAGTAAACGATAAGACAACAAATTTCTCTACAATATATATGAATGTAATGCAATTTGCTGAGCATAAACCACAACCCAGAAAGCTGAAACCAGAGAGGAAGAGAAAATGAGCATGCATTACATCAGTTTGATATTCTGGCACTAGTCTTGCATCAACAACAGCCAGGCACAGCTGGATCTCTCCACACCAAACTTGTTCTCAGTCAAGAAAACTGAACTTCAACTCCAAGAGGTCCACTGCTCTAATCAGTGCGTCCTGTTCTTGACATAGCTAAATGAACCAGGCAGCAAAGCAAAGAGCTGCACAGGTCCTCTTTTCCAGAAACATTCTGAACCTTTCTGTTTAAATGTTGTCTGTAATGACAGCCAGAAAGCTTATCTTGTTAATACTGTAATGCATAAAACAATAATAATAAAAAAATACAGTCATAAAAAATTATGGATTTAATGGTATTGCATAAGCATCTCTTTCTAGGAAACGAAGGAGCTCTTGCAATAGAGAGGAAAAGCAGGGAGGGAACAACAATGGACAGGTCTGGGGTCTCTCTGCAAAATAATTGATTTTCCTGAAGATACAGATTTATCTACAGTCATTAGCTCATAATTAAGACTAATGGGTTTTTTGTTGATCTTTAATCCAAGGTTTTAATTCAGTAAGTGTTTCTCATGTCTTCTATCTATGTTTTTCAGTGTCTACACATTGTTTTACTCATATACTCACTGTTTTACTCACTGAATACTTCTTTTGTAACAAAGCATATAAAAGACTAGTACTTCTTATTGACTTCCTGACACCAATTTTCATTGTGTATTTGTTTAGGTTAAAACGTGTGTTTAAACTACTTTATATGTGTGTCACTGTAATGTGACCTTAATCCTATAACTAAAGTGTGTGCTTTTTAATTCCACCCCATCTTAAACTATATCTAGACTCTAATAATATCTTCTACTTTTGGATGTGGACACGACACCACGTTTTATAGCCAGTTGTATTGTTTGCCAGTGACCTATGACTTTTTGTGAGAGACACAAATTGAATATACTGCATGATCATGTGGTCATTAAATATTAGTCTGTATTTAATGCCTTAAATATCTTAGTAATTTGGTTTGTTTTAAATTATTCAATGTGACCACTTTTAGCTTTGTTAATTAGGCAACCTGAAAGTGGGACTAGGCAGCACACTTAAGAATTCACTTGCCTGGCGAGTTGTTTATGAATGTATGATTTGTCCACCCTTTTGGATTATACATGTTTACAACCATTGTTGTTTAATTGCTTAATACATATATTTATACATACACTTTAATAATGAACAGTCTTGCTTTTACTTATATAGCAGTATGTGTTCAGTAAAGTAAGGGCACCTGTACTCCAAGGTGGTCTGTTACTGTTTCTAATGAACAATACACAAACACAGCTGAGACTTAGCTCACTCTTGCATACCACCATTTAAAAGCTATTATCCATCTTTCCCCTAAGGACAAGCAACATGCTCAACACTGCATGTGAAGAGAGAGGAAAAGAGTGCGAAGTGACAGGGAAATGTTGTTTCCTTGACTACCACTGCCAAAACTGGACCACAACCCTCTGTAACTTCACAAATAGAGAGAGAGAATCCATACACTCTGAGGGGTAGCTAACAGCCTATAAAAGGAAACAAGGAAGGCCCTGGAATCCATGGGAGTCATCTTCCATGTTTATCTAAACTAAGACACAACAGCATGCGCAGACTGTTTCATTTGGACCACAGTTTTACAAACATAAGTAAACCTCAAAATGTGATGTTTTGCATCATGGTTTGGATTTAGTGGTTGTAGTGGGTTATACATTACTAAACAACTACAAATTATCTTGAATCTATACACAAATCTGTGAAGGCAAAATCTATGAATAAAAATCTTAAGTTTGCATTAGTTTTCATTCGCATTATTATGAACCCCTCTACTTGAATCAGTTGAACGTATTTTACTTATATGCAGTTATCTGGATCTCAGTCTGGATTTGTTTATAACAAATTATCCAGAATTTGATCATCCACTAAAGCACAAAGAAATCTATTACTGAAAATAAAAAGAATATGGCACATCTGTAAATCTGCCTAGAGAGGGCTATCCACCATTTGTTCATCAGCCACAAGGGTGTTAGTAAGACAGTGTCCCAAAAGTGTTCACTAGATTGAGATCAGAGCTCTATAGCAGGCCACTCAAGATCTTCCGCTCCAAACCATGAAAACCATATCACATATTGTACATATACAATTGTGTGCCTCCAGTTTTGGAGAAGAACCACATATCTCAGGTGTCACAATACTTTTGTCCATATCATATGTGTCATGAATGTACACAAACGATGCTCATTGGATTTTTGGTTAGATAATCTGTCTAATGTCATCCAACTAAGTATTTGACAATACAATACAATACAATACAATACAATACAATACAATACACTGCGTATTCTTGCAATGTAACGTCCAGTAGCCCCACCATAACCCCATTCCATATACGGGCCTTGGAATGCAGAGGATGATAGCTATGAAGTGTGATGTGATAAAGACCAACATGGCATGGTGCTTACTTTAAGAGTGTTCTAGTGACAAGTTTAAGTGTGTATCATTGCACTGGTAACCACCCATCACCTATTAAAAATGTAACTGTATATAGTGAAAACCAAAACATGACCAGCTGGTCATTATTAAATCATTCATCATTACATGACATCACTGGCATCCTAGTCTCCTGTTATATAATTATCCTCACCATTCTACATTGTTTTACATCATTTGATTTGGTTGTTGATGTAATAATAATAGCAACCAGATCTATGATGTGTTAGCCCTTTCATTTTGGTTTGTTTGAACAGGTGTGAACATGTCATTTTTAAACCCAGATTAGAACCAATTCAACAACACCAAGACTTTTTATTTAAGGTCTTGTGAACAAGATACAATATCTACTTTCCCAGAACTCAATGACAAAAATACAGGTGATTTCTTTAAACTATTTCAATGACTTCGAGGCAATAATTTTGTCAATTAATCTTTGTCTGCTTCAATCCATCCATCCATGCATTCATCTATCTATCTATCTATCTATCTATCTATCTATCTATCTATCTATCTATCTATCTATCTATCTATCTATCTATCTATCTATCTATCTATCTATCTATCTATCTATCTATCTATCTATCTATCTATCTATCTATGCCTGTCTGTCTGTCTGTCTGTCTGTCTGTCTGTCTGTCTGTCTGTCTGTCTGTCTGTCTGTCTGTCTGTCTGTCCTTCTGTATGTCTGTCTATCTGCCTGTCTGTCTATCTGTCTGTCTGTCTGTCTGTCTGTCTGTCTGTCTGTCTGTCTGTCTGTCTGTCTGTCTGTCTGTCTGTCTGAGTGTTTGAAAAGTATAATTAATTCATTTATTAGGATAAAACCAATACGATCACATTCCCAACATAAAAAACTTGTTTATATGTTAAATAAATTTAGTCTATACTGTTCAATGTAATGCTGGATATTACTAAAAAAATACTGCAAAAGGATTTTTTCTGGGAATGTCATCAAACCTAAAAATATTTTTTGGCATGCAACTACTTCCTGTTTGTGACTTTTTCAGCTAAACGATCTGGCAAACCCATTAGTTTACCAGTCACAGGACTATTTTAAAATCAGGATGTGTAGTATACAGATGTACATCCTCTGGAATGAAAGGGACAGAAAGGTAGCAACAGGAAGAAAGAGAGACAGAAGCATAATGGGGTTGTAATGTGTAAGGTTCTGCTTAACCTAACAGGCCATGATGTCACTTTATATAAGGTCTTTTTTCTGTAAGAGGGCATTACCAATATAGCAGTGTTACTTTCCATACACACATCCTACAGCAGAAAGGTCTTGTGTTTTTCGGCAGGCAAAAACCTCTAAGTCAATAAATGGTTTAAAAAACTTTAGAACAGAGAGAGAATTGGCAAAAGCACCAGAATCCATTTGCTGAACAACATTCTGCACCTGGTATTCAGTTAAAGGGCACATTTCAGAAAAACATTGAATATATATATCAACAAACCAGCTCACATTCAGATATAAGGTCTATAACACATACAGTGCACTGTGTATATGTGTATTAAAGCAAAATAAATAACCAATTATTCCTGAATAATTGGTGAACTAATTTAAACGAAAGTAACAAGATCCTCAGCACATGGTCTTCTCATCTGAGGCTCAATTCCATTCCTATTTCCTTTAATCCAACACAATAGATCTTCCCTGAATTGTCTCCTGTTTCTGAATTTATTATTTTGGCACATGATAGAGCGACCATTTTCCTGTTCTTATCATGCATAGACATCTCGCTTTGCCTAGTCCAACGCCTTTCCTCACATGCACACACGTATCCCACATAACCTCAGGGACCACCTGCATATAAAACTATAGATTAGTCAGAGGGGTTTCCCCGGTGAGGATTAACAATGTTAAACAGTGGCAAATATGCAAACTATATTTACAGACAATGCTTATGCAATGTGGGGTGCCCTTATACAGTATACAGGAAACATGTTTTTCTTTAGCATCAACCATCTCATGCAGGGGTGCACAAAGTACAGTAAGCCCCCGTTTTACCGAATCTCATGCCCTCGGTTTATCGCAGAATTGCATTTGCCGCATAACTAAATTTGTTTGGCTGATTCTCCCGCTCTCTCCCAGATAGCAAGATAGACCAAACAACTTATAGGGAATTGTTTTTATGGAGTTTTATGTTGAAATAATAAAAAACTAATATAAATATATGATAATTACAGTTTTTCTCAGTTGCTTTGGAGCATTTCTTGAATCATCCTTAATATTCGCAAACCAGTAAAATAATTCTCAAAATAAATTGTACAAAAATTTTGGATTTTTGTACATTTCTTCCGCACGGGAGAAGAAGCAGGGTGCTTCGGGCAATGCCGCCGCCGAAGGGTGGCGTGGCAGGGGGATTCCTGACATAACCGACGTTAAGTGGCAAATATGCCCCCCCCTTGTGCTCGAGATATTAGGGTTCGGCGACATAAAAAAATTTACATAAACGGTTAAAAAATGCTTAGCAAAGCAAGAATTTGGCGGTTCCACTTCAAAAACGTCGATTTAATAGGGTTGGCGAATTAACCGAGGTCGAGATAAGTGGGTTCCACTGTATATTAATTGCGAGAGACTGAACAGGATTCACACTTTTGCTGTATTGTACAAGTGTTTGTTTGTTTCTTAGTTGTTCATCCATTTTCAGAACTTATAATTCTTTGTTTTTGCTCTCTGTATACACTCTCCAATTAAATGTTCACAAGATTCCCCTTTGACTTGTTTTAGAGAACTAGTTGATCATTGGTACCATACACCATTAAGATATTTGAAGAAAAAGTGCAAATGCAAGATTTAAAGGTTAATACACATTTCCATGCCTTTTTTGTTAAATATTCTTGCGTTTTTTTTTATTTATTTATTTATTTTTATTAATGCTCAAAGTAAATGGAAATGGAAAAACTTAATTTTGGGCAAACCCAATTTTGTTAGTTGTCTGCAGAATCCAGCCACACAACAAGTAGCATTTGTTCTAAGAATGTCACTAAGACCTAAGACCTAATAAAACTGAGCCAGAAAGAATGTGCATGAGAAAGTATGTGAGCATCATGTACTCTTATTTTAGGGCCAACTTTTATGCCATTGTTCAGCATTTACTGCCTCCCTCCTACATTCACATTCAAAGCCCCAATACCCATTACAAATTCTACTTACACAAATAATTAAAACAGATGATACAGTTGCACAAATCTGATACAATGCATTAGTTTTAGGGATTTATTTGGGACCAGTATTGAATTCACCAACCCAACAGCTGATTTCCACAGAATAAAGGATCTTGTTATATAAGAGTTGTTTGCATATTCAGTGACTTTTGAATTGCTGGTTTTCTGCTGACTAGACCAATTAAATACCACTTTACAAGGTCCATTAGTAAATCTGGGAATTTTCTCAAAACCCATATCAGAGCAAACATGTGGGATAAATATTCTTTCTAATAACTTAACCATGTTTCCTGAGAAATTGTGAAAATCCTATAGCCCAGACAATGGGAAACATCAGGTATTGTGCTCAAAAACATCTTGCATTGAATCAGGCTAGTGTGTAAGCACAACTGATGTTAGAACACCTACATGCTAAGTTAATTCAAAAACAATATTCAACTATACTATTAAACATTTTATGACTTTTAACTGTATTTAAATGATTAAGATGTGACTTGATTTTGGCACTTGTTAGATTTCTAAAACTGTCATGTAAACAACTACTTGAAAACAGACAACCGGAGTTTACAAAAATGTATGTGGTTATTTGTCACATTTACTGCCAATGCACATGAAATATGAATGGGAATAATTGGATCGAGATGTGTTCTAGGAACATTAGATCCTAATTTATTAGGTTTGTTAGCAGGTTAAGTGGCAACTCTACATGTGCATTTTGATGGATTTAGACAGGAAATCAATATTTGACTACACAATATATGACTACATACATACAATATATGATCAATATATACTGACTATAAAAGTCTGCAGTCAGATCATTGAATTGATAAAAAATTCTGGAATGATGCTGATCTGAAAATAGCTACTCCTACAGGTCTGCAATTAGTCAGGCACAAGGGCCAACATGGAACACAAAAAATACCCTTGATAGTGTCACAAGCTTTTCATTAAGACATTAGAATCTTATCAGACCAAAAACAAGGAGCACCTTTGACTTTGGTATAATACTCCACTTCTAAACAGGCAAAGTCTGAAATTAAGACATTACTGTGGAGTTGAAGTAACTCCTACAGTAGTAAATGGTGTTCTGCTTGGGAACATGTGAAACTAATATAGCAATACTTCCAAAATCACTTAAAAGGCTTCTGTAATCACTAGTGGCAAACTGTAAAAGTCAAATGACATTTAAAATGCACAAAGGAAAACGCACAGGACAGGAACAAATCTACACGTACACGAGTGAAATATTCTCTTTCTCACGTGAGTCTTAACCTTTGAACAAAGATGCCTGTGTTGACCTTTACATCATCTATAATGGATACTTAAGCTAATATACAATAGACAGTCCTCAGACCACAAAGAATAATGTCTGGACTTTTCTACAATATAAGCAAAAGACATCAATTTACCCTTTAATTGCTCATATAAGCATTTACTGCTGTGACCTATAACATGCATTGGAAGCAGAAAATGTTTATGGTTACGTATTTTAGCACCAGATTGTATTAGCATCAGACCCTATTGATAGGCAGATGTGAAAACATGCAGGAACGTGTGATTTTGTGTTCTCTAAGTTTTTGTTCTGATTGTTCCGATTTGTACAAAAAAAGTTAGGCCAGCTGTACTTCTGTCTAATTATCACATTTGTATACTCATTGATGCACAAGACAATGTTTGTATGATAAAATCTCACAACCTTTTTAGGAAAAATCTGACCACAAGCGTCACCAGAAATACCTATGACCATAAATGGTTAATAACTTGATTGTCACTCTATGCAGTTAAATAAGAAGGCAGAAAAGCTCATATTCAACCATTTCATAAAACAAGATCTGATATGCAGGCTGCTTCTGCATGTTACAATGATTTTGCTTAAAACTGAATTGTAGTAAGGTGTACAATATTTTTTTATATATTACTGCAAAATGCTATCCTTAATGCCACAAAGACTTTCTAAACCATGGTGTCTGGGGTTTTACTAATTATTTTTTTCCCTCTTGACTGCTGTTCATCTACACTTACCTGCCCCTCAGATATAATGCAATCCACTACATGTTCTTTTAAGAAGTAAATTTCATAACTTCATACACCTGTTTCTTCATCCCTAGACAAGCAGATCATATCTGACAGAAATACAGTCAAGCATTACAACAACTGCAACAATTATACTTTTCATGGTGCCTTAGATTGTATAGTCTCACATAGAGATTGAGAATATAGTTCTACATCAGGGGTAAATACGATACAATTTAACATGATTTAAAAAGAAATTCGAGTTGGAATTTGTACTGCACACATTTGTGCCTTCAACTTTGTTTGCAGCTCAGGTTATATCAGTCTTGTCAAGTTTTAAATGTAGCTAATTTTTTTTTCAATTAGTTAGCATTTTAAAAACCACCAATAATAAACAAACAAACAAATGAATGAAAATAAAAAAAAACATTGAAGAACCGTAATCTGAAGCTGCTCTGGGAACAGGCTCTCCAAAACTAGACAACTAAAATCTAAAAAGACCAGGTCTAGTCTGAGAGGTTTTTCTTGGCACACATTAGCCCCATTAATGCCAGTCAGGTAACACTTAAATGCCACAGTCTATTTAAATATTATTTGCATTGTTTAGTATTGACTATGTGCATCTCTTCATGGCCACAATTTACACATATTCTAATGAACATCATTAGATGAACATCACAGTGAGTTCAGTATTCCCCAGTGCCCTTCACTGGATATGAATCCAATAGAAAACCTTAGGGATGTGATGGAACACGAGATCCACACCATTAACATGCACCTGAAAAATCTGCAGGAATTGCATGATGTAATCATACCACTCTCAAAGGAATGTTTCCAACATCTTGTGAAATTTATGCTACAAAGTGATGAGGCTGTTTTTTCAATTTTTTACTTATTTTAAACTAGGTTTTGTGCGAGCCTGAAGCTTATACAAAAGAACTACGGGCACAAAAAACGGGCACCTTGAATGGCGTGTAAATCCTACAATTTAATTTAAACAAATTGGCCAATTTTTGGCTCATAAAGATTGTCTTTGGACTGAGGGATGAAACCAAAATACCCTAAAGAAACCACCACTGGGGTAACACAGAAACTTATATAAATGCATATATTGGATGTGGGCAGGATTCAAACTCTCTCTCTTAAATCTCAAGCAATTTCCTTCTGTATGAAGTCTAAATGCATTTACATTCTTTGGTGAATCTATATAGATTGAATGATGTTCAGAATCTTCACTGCAGAGGTTAGAGGTTTAATGTGCTCATTCCATTAACAGAGTTAAACATCAGGCCCAGCCCTTGGGAATGCTGAACCTGGACACTCCCACTTGAGGAGCGCACACTTTCCACAAGTCTGGCGCGCTGGTTGATGCGCACCAAGACGTCATACATTGGACTTATAACAACAAACCAACTTACCGCGTTAACTTCTGACGTCAGGACGAGGACGACCAGAGAAATCAAAAGAACCCTTTAAAATAAGAAAAATGAAACACTCAAATGAGAGGGTTTGCATGTGTGGATGTGTTCTGAAAGATATGTGAAAAGTGAAAACAAGTGTTTACCTCGAGGTTTTTACTACTCCACAGTGCTGTGGCTGCATCACTCCCTCTCTTTCTCTCTCCTACACACTGAAGAACGCAGTTACCACATGGCAGCCCGTACACAACCTAGACATTTGTGAGAGTTTATTAGCTTTCCATAGCCAAAGTAATGCGCAAATATACTAAAACGTTTTGCACAGCACCATACGTACACACACACACACACACACACACACACACACACACACACACACACACACACACACACACACACACCTTTCAGCATAGAGCTACAGTGCAGTGTTCAATCAGACTATCAAACCTGGTTCTACACAAGAAGTAGTGTGCATGCAACAGGAAAACATTACTACAGATACAGTATCTCGTGAAAATCACCCTGAAATTCACGACTTGCTGTATTTGTTTCTGAGCAAAAAAAAAAAAAGTCATAAAACAAACAACTCAAAAAACTAAACTCCTAAGTGTCCAGTACGAAGTTAAAGCAGAAGTCAGGCGCGCTCTTACCTCTGCGCTGGCGAAGAGCGGTGCGCGCGCACGCCGGTGCCAATACAGTAAAGACGTAAATCCGATGGTCCGAGCTTCTTTTATTTTAATCGGGAAATGTAAATCTCTGCTTGGTCTGTGGGACTTTGGAGACACTTTCTTCTCTTAAAAAGTGTGTGCTTGTTTGAAACTCTGGGTTGTGCTCGGACGTGCAGAAGTTGGTGGGAGGTCTGAGAGGGGTGTGTCAGACTAATGTACGAGCTGCTGGTTTGAAACCAAGCGCATAACGTCGAGAGCAAAGATGCGGACAAAACCTGTAGATTAGGCTCTAGGGCAATAAAGGAAAAAAGATATTTAATAACAAGGAGATCAGCATTAGAGCTGTTTGTGTGTTCTTCTGTGCTAAAGGGCATCTCGGGGCGCCATGCGCGTCTTAGGCGGCACGCTGTTTGTGGCGGTGGTCGTGTTGATCAGCGCACGTCTGAGCAGTGCAGAGGTAAGTTCACTCCGATGCAAACACTGAATGCAATGTAGTGTTTTTTAGTTGTTTGTGACAAGAACGTGGAACATATTTCCAGAAGGTGTGCAGAGTGTATTATCAGAGTCGGTATTTATGGGATAGATTGATCCATCACTGTTATCCATCAGTGTACATCTTTTGAAGGCAACATGATTTTGCAAAAAAGAAAAACAACAAACTGATCACATTACTCAACGTTACGTCTACGTTTTTTATTTTACACTTTACCTTATATACATTGTTTTATAAAAGTTATATTTATTTACATGATATGACTCTAAAATGAACAAGGAAGTCTGTATGTACTGTTAGTATGTCCATATCGTTTTGTTTTATTGAATGCAATAAGCTGCATGTAGTAGTTTCGATGTGATGACTTTCAGTAATGGTTATAACGTCTTATGCCTACTTATTCTGTCACTGGTTTGAAACGAAGTCTGCCTGTAGGCAGCGCGTGCAGGCCACTCCTCTATGGGTCAGGACTTCTGGAGATACTGGGTGGAGGCAGCTTGGATTTGGGAGGGTGGGGTGAGCTGCTAGGGACGATAGATAACAAATAGTGACATAAACTATAGACACTCCTGCAGGAAATAATTAACCAAAATAGGAAAATATTAGGTTTTTAGTGGTTTTTAACTGGGTTTTAACTGGTAAATCACTGGGCAGAAAATTTGCAAGCATGAAACACATGCACTCCTGAAACATTGTTTGTTACCATTTTCTTCATTTACTTTTGCTGCAATGAACTTAGAGAAATTCACATGTATTCTGGTATACAAAGGTAAATGAATTATAATAAGGGTGCAACGGTACACAAAATTCACGTTTCGGTTTTTAAGTCATGGTTCAGTTCAATTTTGGTACAGTTTGGGGGAAGAAATGCAAAACATAAAATTGCTTGTCTTTTTTTATTTACTCAGTTTATTATTCGTGACATTTGTGATCAACATTTGAATAGTTTACATTTTTAAAAACAGTTTTAAATAAAATGTCTGCTTCATTAAATAATATATAAAATAATATTTGATAAAAATGTTTATATAATATATTTATCTATCTATAAAAATAATGCAATACACTTTTTATTATATTGATTACATTGAGTAATCAGTTACATTGGTAAAAAATTAATATGATTAAATAAAATTAGATAAATGGAAAAACTAAATAGTTTCCATTTGTTTGACCCCATTTACCTTTCTCATAGAAGCTGCCCACAAGTTTACCCATAAGCCTTACGGTCTTAACAACAAATCAAATGGTCGGGAAATGAGCAAGAATTTGTGTTGGTGTTGGTGATGGAATTACCGAAACTCAAAAACTAAATGTTTATGCTTATGTTCAATATGATTGCGATTCATGGCCTTGGATTCTTTAGTTATATGGAAAAGTGTTACAGCTGTAAATGTGTCCTTATTTCTTATAAACCTTGTGTCAAACCTCAACAATGCATAATTTATGACCCGTTTTAAATCACTGCTTAAACCATTTCTAAACACAAGTGCTTGGAAACTTCTGGAAATGTTACTAACCTGAAACGCCCACTGCATAGGTTTAGTGATATTCCCATGGAGATGTTCTTGCACAACATTGTTGTAACAGGATGTTTCACCATCATTTCTTAGAAAATCATCTCAAGGTATATCAGGATGGTTAAGTAAGTCTCCATATTTAAACCTCCTCCTTTTTTTAAAGATAAAACTTTCACTTTAACATTCTTTCTACATTTCTGTTTGGATTAATTGAGCCTTTAAAGCCATTGTGGATTCCTTGATGCCCAAATGAGCTCAACAGTCACATAGTATATTTATTGCTAAAAATGCTTACAGTAAACCTACCAGTGGGCCACTGTAAATAAGAACTGTATAATAAATAGCTATTCCAAATTTAGGCCAGTAACTACTTTTTGACAAATAGCAGCTTATCCATAAAAGCAGGAAAAAGAAAACCCGTCGTATATCATCCTTTCAAAAGTTGCTAATCTTCCTAAGATTCTCATTCCTGATTCCATTTGTATTAAAAAAAATTATTGTTGCTATTTGAAAGATAAGCTGATGTTCTAATGATTTGCTTTGCAGCCATGAGGCAGCAGCACTGTATTATTGAGATTACATATAGGTATTATTCACCTAGTGGGAACTGCAGTAAGTAGTAATATACAGGTTTTTTTTACCAAAACGTTTTTCATTTTGGTTCTGGAACTTGTTCTTGGTAAGTGCTGGGCAGGGCGATCTGTAGCCAGCTGGCCATAACCTTCCAAAATGAATGGAGATGGCTTTTATTGTTACATGCTGTTAATTTTTTCTTAAGTTCCTTTATGACTTGGCCGATTGTTTGATAGAACATCTCTTGCTGTATTCTTGTAAACCTTTTATTACCATAAGCTGTCTAATTTATCTTGGATTTCTATTAAAGATCTATTAATCAACAGTAAAGTGTACTTTTCTTTTGTACTACTTTTTCAAAAGAATAAAAGTACTCTCACTACATTTTTTTGTTTTTTTTTGTATTTTGAAGTACTCACTGAAGATTTTAGTGCCGTAACTAGCACTAAATACTGTTGTTGTCCAATAAACCTTTCCTGGTTACACTGCATTTCCATGCTTGTTCTCTGCACCGGTCCCCAGATGTAAACTGTTCTGGGGTTACAGTCCAGCAAGAATGTGGAACTGTTCAAGAACTGGCACTGGCAAAAGAACTGGCAGGCCCACTGGAGCAGGAATTACTGCTGAACGCAATTTCTTTTGAATGTAGAAGGGACAGTAGACAAGAAGTTTACTGGAAGGACGATAAACGGCAAATTGGCCTGGTTTGCAAATACTCTTCGACTGCTCAGATCCTGTTTTATAGCAAATTAAATTGGAATTCAATCCAATAGATTTCCACATAAAGCACAAAAGCAGTGCATTCACATTGTGATTTCTAGCCTATAGCACAGGTCAAGTGTAATAGATTTCCCATAGTCTATGTCTTTATTGTCCTGCCCCACCAAAACCTTAAAAACTAGGACAGGGTTCAGAAAAAAATCATTGTGATCTCTACAAAAATGTTTATTTGAACAAATGAATTAGAGTAATTAGTGATGCTAGATAGGATAAAAAATAATTCCAAGAAGAAAGTCCAGATATAGTTTTGTGTAAGAGTTTTGTAATTTATCGGACTGTCAGTCTACTTTAGTATGAAGTGAATAGACCTTGGAAATTTGAGTTTGTCTACCTTTCCAAGAAGTTCTTATTACGTTTAGTTTATTTTTCAATATTCCCAAGAGGTGAGGATAACCTCATGTGTCTTCAGATTTAGCTTCTATCAGATTAGCTTTTGCCAAATTTTTACATTTCCTGAGATGAATTTACTTTGTTAGGGTTGAAGGCTAAAATAAATCATCTTTGAAGTCAAGCACAGTGTAGAGCATGTTGAACTGAGAATAGTTAGTACTACGATTTGAAATAATGCAGCAAATTCCCCACAAATGGCTACAACCCCCCCCCCCCCAACATCCCATAATAATTAAGACAACTTCTAGATATATCTGGTAATACTAAAAAATCATGTGCTCCATTAATAAATACAATTTCAGTTGCTAGTATGCACTTTTACTTCATTTGTTAAATTACCAAAAATCATACAAATTCCACTTTACTAGAGTTCTCCAGCGTATCTGGCTCCTTATTAGAGGAGCCAATTCAGTGCTTTATCTGTCTGATTTTTAAAAGAGGCATGTACAGAAGGTTGGTCGGTTAAAAGGAGTAATGGATGAAGACTGAAGGTCAGGAGGGGAATTGTAATAGACCTTACCACCCTCAAATGTTGACCATCCAGATCATACTGTTCTGGTCTCTGTCAGAGGAAAAAAAAATCAGCAACAGAGGAAATAACAGTAACTACTGTTTATCTTGTCTTTTTTGCATCCCATCTTACTCTGTGAGAGAGGCGTGGGAGACGTAGCCAAAATTTTACACAGCCAGTCTTGTGCCAAAACCATTAAACAAAGTGGAAAAGGCAAGATCCAGATGTCTTTCTTACATTCTATGGGGAACATGGGTAGTTCTTCATTCAAGGGGGATATTTGGGCAATTACAAAGCAATGTCTAGACATATTCATTTGATTGAAAATGTAATTTTGGAACACTTGCTGCATTTCTGAATGAATTTTCTGAGGAATGAAAACTGTTCAGGTGAACATGACCTCATCTTTTGATCAATAAATCCTAGATCATGCAAATATGTCCATCTGTTTTGCTGTATTCAAATTGCTGAATGTGTTTGCATTGTGTTAGCTAATGTTGAGGGGTTTTAAAGGTAAACGTTAGCTATCTGAATCAGCTGGTAAATTACAATAAAAAACAAAAACACGCTTCTTTATAAAGAAAAATACCTGGTACAGCTTCCAACTAAAACCACATAGGGATTGCTTTAAACTGAGAAACTCCTCTGGCCAATTGTTTTAGCTACAATTCTGCTCTTAGCATGCATTTGAATATATTTATTGGTATTTTCTTTACTCTAGGGAAAGTAAGGAACACAGATGGATTGTTACAGACACAAACCTGTATGTGTGTTTACGCAGTGAAGGTGTCAAGTATCCTGTTGTATTTGTGACCCCTACAAACTATTGGGCTGTTCACACAGTTGAGTCCATCACCTCTACATCCTCATAGCTATAATAGAATCTGTCTTAACCTTTAAAACTTCTACTTAGATGCCCATGCTGTGATTTGTTGGATCATGAAATGGTCATTAGGAGTTTTGAATTCTCAGATTTCTGCACAGAAATGATAAGCCTGGAGAATAGCTGTGACAGATCCTTTGGTCTTAGCACTGGCAGAGTGCCAGTTTAACTGCCCACAAACTGTTTGCACCACCTGCCTTGCCAATCAAATCCCTTAAGCTGACAATAAGAATAAGTAAATGTTTTGGCCTTGCATTAGCTCTAATGAGTTACAAAACATTTGCTTTTATATTTATAGCATTTGGCAGACATCCTTATCCAGAGTGACTTACACATATCACAGCACATATCAGAAATGTACACTATTCCCTACAACAAAATGCATTGCTGATATCCTGCATCTTTTACAGTAAATCACTTATCCTAAGGGACAACATAATCATAATAAACATAAAGTTGTTGCTACATTTTCTAGTACAGCTCACAGTGTACTGGACAAGCAACAATATTAGCACAGAGCCCCCCAAACTTTTTTTTTTCTGTGAGGGGCCACGTAATTTTTCCTTTCTTTAACAGGGGGCGGGGTCGATCTGTTTAAGAAAATGGGCCAAAGTGACTGCCAATATTACAGTGGAGATTTTTTTATGATTTTAAATATAGTAATTATGCTTTCTTATGCAAGATTCGTTTATTATTTTGTTATGCACTGTACAGTCAATTGATAATTACTTACTACACTTTTTCATATTCATTGCTATAGAAACCAAAACATTTATTTACTTATGCATATGCATATGATTGGTGAGTAAATCTATCAAATAATTAGGCTATGATAATAACTAGAGTTCGATCATTCCTACAGCATTACTGTAACATTTCAGTTGCTATTTTTTAGTTCTTTTAGTTTAAATAGGATGGTAAAAACATTAAATGATTATTGGTTTATATTAAAGAAACCATTTATTTAACAGAAGATTAATAGCAGGAACTTTGCCGTGCTTAATGAACATTCAAAAAAGACTCTCTGTTACCAAGTACCCAAAATGTGTTTAGACATGGAATCAAAAGAACAAAAAGATCATCCATAAATAGAGCACTTTAAAGTATACAGGGTACAGCTTATTTAATTTGTTGCCATGGCCATAGTCTAAACTAGATGGTCATGTGGGACTTCTGTTTTTTACCAGAAGCATTGACTTTTGAATTGCTCATTTGTTTGGGCATAGGAGTCACATTTGCTTTGTTTTTCTACAGAATCATATCTAAAGTCTAACATTGACAAAAAAGCTAGATTTTGTTAGTCTAAAGGTGAATTAAATTTCATGCTAAACTCTCTATTAGCTCTTAGCGCTTACTGATAGAACGTGATTTTCACGTTCATTCCCTTTTTTTGACCCCCGGGAAGCTATCATATTAACTGAGCACACTTAGTGTTTTCTGAAAAATTGTTTGCACAGCTGGCTTTGTGCAACATCTCAAAACATGTGGTAATGAGCATGCAGTCCATCACTGCTCTAGGCCATATACATTATCCAGGAAGAAGGATAGTCTTTCGCTAATGTGATTACAGTGTCAAGACACCTGGGGGAATTTGTCCTAGTTTTTTAAACAGTTGTCCTTTTTTCTGCAGGGTGCAATTATTGATTAGCTTAATATTTTACATGCTGATCTAATTAATGGGACAAAGGACTTGTTAGTAACACCCCCAAATGAAATTACTTACACTTACCCAGAGCATTGTCTTTATATTAAGATTCCATCATTGTTCCACACTAAGAGGCAGAATCACAATATACAAATGTCTGGTTCAAACATATATGACCCATTATGCAGTGATAAATGATGATAGTTTTTAAAATTCTGCATTACATTTTGGTCCAACAGTCAGACCCCTTTATTGCTTTGGCAATAGAAACATGGTGACAGATATAAAAAAACACAGGCCGCCGTTCAATTCCAAGCAGAACAGATTGCTATTGTTGTAAAAAGAAACACTCTGAATTTAATTTTCATAGGCAGCCCAATCCTGCTATTGTTTGACGTGCTAGAGAGGCTACATTATTTCTTACAATGGTCCCTATAACACAGAGATAAAACGGTGTTTTATATTCAAGGTAAAGCATGCATATCTTTATCATATTTATTTATTTATTTATTTGACTTCCTGGCAAAAATATTTTTTACTCATCAATTAATTTTTACGAGCAGAAATTGAAAAAACTTTATTGACAGAATGGAGGTATGAAGTGATGGTGTTAAACCAGTGCAGCCTTACACCAAATTGTATGGAACAATAAAGTATTTTAGGTGTATGAAATCAAAGTCATTATACAGTATATGTGTGAAAGAGAGTCATTAATTTTTTTGTGACATAGATTTCACCATTAGGGTAGAACTTTGGTGCCTCCAGGGAGCTCCATGTTTCCCTGTTTTATCTTCAGTTTGGATTAATGACCTGTGTGTGCAAATGTGTGTATGAATGTGTGTTATGTGCAGTGTCCCGTGTCCCATTTATAGTATGGCCTGAACTTTTCAGAAATAAGCTCTTTACTAGTATAAAGTGTTTACTAAAGCTTGAATGTCCTTATTATAGTAGTAATACAAGGTTAATACACAATCACAATCATAATATCACAAGATTCAAGATAACGAGAAAAATATACAAAAGATGATTTTTCTTACAGCACAAATAAGCAACATACAAATTTCTTAGAAGTCTGAAGGATAAATGTGTGTGTGACTCAACATCATAAGACAAATCAGATGTATTCCCTCTAGGTAATATTAGAAAACATCTATTTTTCTGTTGTGTATTTGTTCCACAAAGTTGTCTGGAGTTTGTGTTTATACACCAGTATAAACAAAGATTTGTGGACACCAAGGTTTCTCCACTAGATCTTGGAGTGTGGTTATGGACATTTGTGCTCATTCAGCTACAAGGGCATTAGCAATGTCCGGATTATGGTTTTAATGTACTGGCCTGGGGTGAGCATTCCAATTCAGCTAAAAGATGTGTAGTATTGTTGAGATCAGAACTCTATAGCAGGCCACTCAACGGCTTCCACACTAAACAGTGTAAACCATTTTTTCATGGAGTTCACAGTTTGTGCACAGGGGCATTGAATGCTGGGGCAAGTTTGGGTCTCCTTATACAAATGAAGGATAAACTTTATGCTATTGCATCCATAGACATCCTATACAATTATGTGCCACCAACTGAAACTGTGGTAACAATGGAAACAGTTGGAGAAGAACCACATATGACTGGAGAATTCAGCTGTCCCAATATTTATATATATATATATATATATATATATATATATATATATATATATATATATATATATATATATATATATATATATATATATATATATATATATATAGTGTATTTGTAGTTAAGCACAAGTACTAGATGCAGTAATCATATTTCATACTTGAAAACAGACACTCTCTAATACTGGATAAGATTCAGACCTAAATAAAACTAAAATATAAATTTTTGTTTTTATATTTTCTGCATTCCACATTATGTTTAGAACTAATAATTCTATCTCTCATTACTGAAACATGTTTTCTTTTAGCGCATTACAGAATCGTTAACAGCGGTTCCCTTATCACTGCACTTACCTGAAGCTTAAATCAGCTAGGGGTGAATCAGACTAAAACCAGACACAGATGCTTTGTCACTTGGACAATCTGTGTGTCATGTAAAATAATTGTCTAAATATAGGGTTTGGCATTGATGCAAATTCCCCCTCCAAAAACCATGTACTAAGTTTCTATTTAAATCCATTGTGTTAAGCGTGATATATTGTGGGAGGAGGCATCCTGTCTGGGACCGGGTCATTACAAAATGTGGGTATTAGTTCATGCCATGGGTTTACCGTTAGTACATGCCATCATCATGTTTAAAGCAACATACTGAGTTTAAGTTTATATCATTTGTCTACTGATGTAATTATGTTGTGATTAAACTGTCTAGCCATAACAAGTGTCATAGTGCAATAAAGAATCGTTGCTTTTTCTGTGGAGTTTGTACAGAAATATTTTGTGGTGGTCATACTACCTTAGGGGTGCACAGTGGAGCCAATATCTGTGTCTTTATCTATATCTGTAGCCATCTCAAATTAATTGTATCTGTTTCTGCATTCAGATCAAATAAGAGGACTTTTTATAGAACAAGGGAGTTGAAAGAAAATATAGAGTAGTTAAAAACTCTAACAACTATGAAAATATGATCAAATTACACAGAATCCATAAATTACAGGATTTTACACCCATTCATGTAACACACATTATGGTGTGTGTGATTGTAGATGTTTATGTATAATATCATGCAGGAATATTCTTCCTATTATTTAGTAGAATTTGTCATTCGTTTAGAAGTGATGATCCATACCTTTCTGAATAAGGTATTCAGCTTCCGGAACATCACTAGTTTCCATACTTCATCCTCTCTAGTATATACAATAAAGAAATAGGAGCAGAGAGATGGATAGAAAGAGTTCTTGTAGGTGGTTCTTTTTTGTAGCTTTAGCAAATACATGCGTATAAATTATTTGTAATAGTGAACTATTACATTTCTGAGCTATGCATTTGGCTTAGAGCCTACAAGCCTTTTGCATATTTTCATGATGCTTGTTGTAAAAAAAACAACCACTGCCTCATTCTTCTCTTCCTCCTCATCTGTTGTGCTCAATGCCCTATTTGTTCAGAAGAGAAACTGGACAGCAAAAAAAAATCTCCCTGGCTTTGTTCAGAAGACAGCTCTATTTTAAGTGCTTCCAAAATAGTCCTTAGTTTCAGCGTAACACATTGTAAGCTGAACAACTAAATTTTTTTGTTTCATAGTTTTAAAAGCCAAGGGTTTTTTTGCATTTGTTGTTTTGAAACGTGCTAGAAATTGTGTTTCATGTGTTTGCCATATGCTGGGAATCATCTGTTTTACTACCTTTATGCATTTTATTGCTCATGCTGTGAATAGTAGGTGAACACAGCAGAACACTCCAGGACTGCAAAAAAAAAGAAATTACTGGGTTATTTTTACCAATCGATTATAAAGCCGGACTACTCACAAATACACATTTAAAGCTTTGCAACCAGAACCCTCAGGTCTCGACAAACTCTGTTTTAAATAGATTTCATTCTTACAGAATGACATAACATGATAGAATGCGTAGAACAGAGTTTGAACCTGCGTACAAACGGCAGTTGAGTAACATTTGTATATATTCTATTCAAAATATTTTCCTTAACTATTAAATAATTACAATGCAAAAATCACAGAAATCTAAATGTTTTAACATTGAAATCCTTTTTGTAAACCTTATACCATTCCTGTGCATGAAGCATTTTTAATCATAGCATGTGGTGGAAAGTTTTCAGATGTTGTTGGATGTTGTAGGTCACTTTTCAACCAGAAGGACAGTACAAGTATGTGTACATGGTTACAGGTGAGACAAGAAAATTACTTAATGACTAAGGCTGCCTATAAGACTGATAAAAAAGAGCTCAGAAGAATCTGAAGGGCAGAGGTGAACTCTGGGTGTGTGAGCAGCTGAATCTGTGGGTAGGTCAGAGAGGTGTCAGATAAACAAGGCTTTGTCAGCACTAGCTAACCATGTGTTCTATTACTAGACTGAGAAGATTTGTAGCTGAAATTTTAAATTAAAACTTGTACATTTCTCTGATTGGTTAGTATTTGTCATATATATTATGATGAGCCCCTTAACTGTGAACACTTTATTTCACCAAAGTAGAAATATATTGCACTGTGCCAATGCAAAAAAAAGTTTTGGGGTTCTCAATGGTCCTTTAAAGTCTGAGACAGACCATTTGTGACCTCTTTTGGAAACTTGTCACCTCTTCACAGTTCTGGATGGAAGCCTAATGGGGTCATGATATGGTCCATTTGTGTTTCCATTTGCTATGTTTTGCCTGTGTGAATGCCTGTCTTCTCTCATCATTAACCATTTACAGCCTGATGAATGTTTTAACATAGCGATCAGCATGGTGACTGAATAACAAGCAAAGAGCGGAAGTGACCCCATTCTCCTTTTCCTTCCTTCTTACACTCTTTTATAGACATTTCTAGAATTTTCCCAGTTTTTACTGAATTACAAACACCCCTCGTGGCAGTTATGGACATTTCATAGTGAGCATGTCTAGCCAATTTTTCAGGTTATCTCAAATGTTAAACACAGTTTGTGTAAGCATGTTTATTTTGTCATGTTTCCTACAATTCCAGGGCATTTTAATGTTTATGTATATTATTATGCATGTTCAAACAAGTATGTGTACCAATCAGAAGTGGGAAGTAACGAAATACAAATACTTTGTTACTGTACTTAAGTACATTTTTCTGGTATCAGTACTTTACTTGCATTTTTTTTTTCTTACTTTTTACTTTCACTCATTACATTTTTTACACAAATATCTGTACTTTCCACTTTTTACATTTTCCAACCAGACTCGTTACTTTAGTTTTAATCTTTTTGGTGAATGTCAATATTTTTTCTTCTCATTGCGTGCTGTTTTCAGCCCATCAACCAATTTCTCATCATTGCGCACCTTTTTTAATCTACCACTGGTGTATTATTTTCTGGCTCTCACACACAACAGATGTAGACTAGTTTACGAAGCTTACAATGAGCAGGGCAGAAGGCAACAAGAAGTATAGCTAACGTGGATGAGACAGAGGGAGTCAGTGATGTAAACATGACGGAGAACAGAGACATTCCTGATCACCTGATTATCATTACTTCTGCTTGTGTTTAATATGGTGGCTGTTCAGCCTGGATACATTTAATAGGTGACAAATCTTTTATTCGTTTTGTATTAATATATTAATTATGGCTGTCAAAATTAACGCGTTAATAACGTGTTAACGCAAATACATTTTAACAGCACTGATTTTATTTGCACATGATTAATGCAGCACGCATTCTGGTTTGACCATTTTTATGAACAATATAGATAAACAAATATAAGGTGAAACGACGTCCATTCTTTACTCTGTAAAAATACAAAAAACTCCACCGAAATATTATTTTCAATCTGTTTTACTGATGCGGCAAATGTGAACTCATCACTGAAATCCACCATGATGCACACAATTTACCCTCTGGGGGCGCGTTTTGTGGCTTTTTTCCTCCTTTACTGATCGTACAGATAAGAGCAATACACAATTCGAATATGTAAAGAATATACTTTTATTTGTATACACTCAATAACAACAAACGCTGTGCTTTTGTAAAACAAAGAAACGACAGGGGGCGCTCTCTGCCATCTCTGTTTCCTGTCTTCACCAACACAAAAGTAAAACATCCTGAATCTTAGTGAATACTTGCCTCACAGACTTAATATAAAGCTAGAAATGTAGACTTTTCAATAGACCAATTTACATCAAAAACAAATATTCCCTGTTTAGGTAATCGTTATGAAAGTTAGAAGAGGCACAGTTTCTCCGGTATCAAATCATCCGTGTGAAAACAGCGAAAGTTTATTTCGGTGTTCTAAAGATTTGTGTAATTTAAAACACTTTAATAATATTTTGTCTTCATGCTCTATGTTGAGTATGATTTCCCTAATAATAAAGATGAATTTGCATAAAGCATCCATATCTTCCATGCCAATGTTGATTAGAATATAAAAAAAAAACGTTAAAAGTATTAAATGCAATCAAATTGTGATTAATTGTGAGTTAACTAATGACAATCATTAATGAGTAAATATTTGCATTAATTGACATTAATTAATATTAATATGTCGTGACAATTTACCAGCGTGACACTAAAATAGGTAGTAGTAACGGCTACTTTTTACTTAAGTACATGTCAGAGCACAAACCTCTTTACTATAACTTGAGTAAAAAAGTATAGTCAGTACTTCAACTTTTACCAGAGCATTTTAAAACATGAGTATCTGTACTTCTACTTAAGTGAAGGATGTGCATACTTTTGCCACCTCTGATACCAAGTTTGTCTGTGTTGCTCACTCTCATCTACCATCTATGGCAAAGGCACAGCAAAGTCTATGCTTCCTTCAGACTAGAATAAAAAAAACGAACTTCCCAGCCATTTATTGGGGTTTGGTTAGTGACTAATGCCTTTGCCTCTTCTCCTGCATGTTGGTAATAAATATTTAAAATGGATTTAGCTTCCTCCAAGTCTCTTGAGGTGTAAAATATAAATGTTGTGCTCTGAACAGTGTTTAGTTGATGCCATGGAAAATAAGTGTAATGTATGATAATTGATGAGGTTGTTATGGTAGGTCAGGTCAGAAGAAACCCACTGGATATTAGACGACATCCCACACATCTATAAAAAAAAAGGATAAAAAACGTTTACAAAGAAATGGTGTACGTGATAACCTACTGCCTTTCATTCAATACCTAATATGGGTTTATTATGATTTTTATCAGATTTTATTAGTGCTTTCAAACGTTCTGTGAAAGAACCGACACTATTAAACATATTGAGATGTTGATATGATCAACTTTTCCTATATTTTCTTTGCAGAAAAGACACTAGGATTTTGAATGTGCATTCAGCAGAGATGTGGGCTGGTTCATGTCAGATTAGGAATGCATTGCTGATGGCCTCTTATGTACCCACCAGCTTAGTCTCAATATGTGCATTGTAAGGCGACAGAAAAGCCTGATCTCATATCTCTAGCAGTGGCTATTCGAAAAAAATTCTCTGACCAGTGAGCTAGACTACAGAGAACAGATAATGCTTCAGATGTAAGCAGACTATTTCAGTTCACACCATATAAGACAGTGACTTCATCCAAGTTGACGTTTTTTTTCCCCAGTACAAGCTGGGTTCCCCTATGTTTCCTCCTATTGTCCCAGTTTTCTTAGCTTTCCTCATGACTGTTCCACTTGGCTTGACTTTAGAGGATCTCATCCAGCTTCTTTTGTTAAATTCTAAGACAATTGTGTTAGAGCCTTGGAATTTATTCAGGATTGGCTAAGATAGGAAACTTGTGTTTCCTGCTTAAAGGATGTCAGACTTCCTACAGCAGAATATAAGGTGGTACAGTACATGAATACACTATAGAAATATTTAACATGTAACGTTCCCTTAGTACAGCTGGACCATTAGATCTGGTGCCTTAACTGAAATCGTTTGCACACTAACACCTTCATGTTTGTCACAGTAGTTTTGCATATTGTACTTTCCCATTGAATAGGATTAGTTGCAGTATCATGTTTTATTCACTGTCCATTTATTTGACTTTATTTGACTATTTGACTTACATAAGTAGCAAATTGTCATATTTTTTAGCAAGTGTGGACTAATTAAGGCTGATTATATGAATGGAAACTATCCACATTTTCTCCTCATATCACAGCTATGAACCTTGGACAAAAGACACAAATCAATTATCCAGAAATATATGGTTTAATAGTTATATATGTTATTAAAGTTAAATATTCAAAGTTTAGAAGAGAAGAAGTACAAAAAGACAGAAAACTGTAGAATCCAGGTTGTGCAAAGGACCTATTACAAAATATCAGATTTTCTCTTTGCACACATACAATTTAAGATATCATGACAAAAAAAAAGTAAGTTTCAGGATTCATGAAATCTAAGGGGCATTGTGCAAGCATTACTGTATGTGCTTTAAAGTAGAATTTTCCTACAGTTTCTATGTTACCCAGTGGCAGTTAAATGAATAACCACAAAAAAGGTTTGGCAAGATGTTCCCTTTTGAAGGAATCATTTTTTGGGGAAAACAGACCTTTTGTAAGACTGGATGTGAGCATGCATAATTAACAGCTTTGTTTTAGCAGCTAAGTTGGTGATTACATTCCTGCTCGATTTACATGGATTGTGTAGTATTGTGTAGGGCCACCACAAGCCACAAGAACAAATTCAAAACAATGTGAAACAAATTCTACAACTGTCTGGTACTGTGCTGGAGGAATAATCACCATTCTTGCAAAGGTTATTCTCTCATTACCTGTTTTGGTTATGTGGGTGTACAAAATCAGTCTTGAACCTCTCACAGATATTTAGTTGTGTTTGAATCTAGTGACTATCATTGAAACATTTTCATTATCAGCACTATGCTGGGTAAATGTGCGTGTTGTTATTCTGAAAAATTTTACTCCCATAAAAATAGAAATGCTTCATCATACATATTCATGATAAATACTGTATTGATTTGAAGGCATCTTTTACCCTTATCGGAATACGTACCAGACAGAACAAACAGAGAGTAAAATTGTGAAATGCTGATTTTACTTTATCACCTTTTTGTTTATCACTGTATTTGTATCTTAAAGAGAAAAGCCACCTTCATATATAATTGGAGATATTGAGAGCGAAACAGAGAAAAGTTAATAGCATAGCTTTTTGCCAACAAAAACAAAAGTAACTCTCATCCTTAACTCTTAACTTGTAGAAAGTTATAAGCCCCCATTTCTTGGCATCTCATTAAGCTTTAAGGGAATGTTTTGAAAAATCTGGAAACTTGTATAAACTAAATTTAATTAATTTATAATATGTCCTATTGTTTTGATTACTAAATGTATGTGTATCATGAGCCTCTAGCCACAGATCACTACTCTGTATCAGATTTCTAGGAAACCCAGATGCAAACTGACGATTGTTTAAAAATAAGCCTGTTTAGAATTTTCCGGAAATTTCAACACATTAGGCTAATTATTGCCATTCTGGGAGACATTACTAAAAGCGATTTCAGTGAGTTCCTTGCAGGGTCCAGCAAGCAGATGTGCTGGCTGGATGAGCTTTTTTCACCTAAATGCTGCCTGATTACACTGAAGCTACAGCAAAATATATTGGATGGATGATGTCACCAGATTCCTTGTTGAGGAATCACACTTCGATTATGTTGTTAGTAAAAAAAAAATGGCCATTTAGGATAATGATTTATGGCTATTTATGGTTTTGAAAAAACCAATAGAAAGTGTCAAATAAAGTTATTGTGGATTGTTTGATATCATAGCATTCAAAACAATATTAAAACATTCATGAGTCATTCAATAATAAATAAATGGATAATGTGGTTTGTTAATTAGACACAGATCTTTTTAGCTGAGATCTGATTTATCTAATCTTTCGGCTGCTCCCATTAGGGGTCGCCACAGCGGATCATCTGTCTCCATACCACCCTGTCCTCTACATCTGCCTCTTTTACACCAACTACCTGCATGTCTTCCCTCACCACATCCATGAACCTCCTCCTTGGCCTTCCTCTTTTCCTCCTACCTGGTGGCTCTATCCTCAGCATTCTCCTACAATATACCCCATGCCCCTCCTCTGCACATGTCCAAACCATCTCAATCTCGCCTCCCTCACCTTGTCACCAAAACATCCTACATGTGCTGTCCCTCTAATAAACTCATTTCTAATCTTATCCATCCTCGTCACTCCCAACAAAAACCTCAACATCTTCAGCTCTGCTACCTCCAGCTCCACCTCCTGCCTTTTACTCAATGCAACTGTCTCTAATCCATACAACATCGCAGGTCTCACCACAGTCCTATAAACTTTCCCTTTTATTTTTGCAGATACCCTACTATCACAAATCACTCCTGTCACTCTTCTCCACCCACTCCACCCTGCCTGCACTATTTTCTTCACTTCTCTAACACACTCTCCATTATTTTGCACTGTTGACCCCAGATACCTGAACTCCTCCACCTTCTCCACCTCTTCTCCCTGCAACCGCATCACTCCACTGCCCTCCCTCTCATTCACACACATGTACTCTGTCTTACTCCTACTGACTTTCATTCCCCTTCTCTCAAGCGCATATCTCCACCTCTCCAGGCTCTTCTCAACCTGCTCTCTACTCTCACCACAAATCACAATATCATCTGATTTATCTAATAACCTTCTTTATGTAGCTTGGGAGATTTAAGGGTCACGATTCTTAATACTGAGTACACTATGTTGGAAAAAAAACATTTTGGGCAAACGTATTGAAGTGTCAGATAAAATTTGAATAGGTTGAATTCTTCAGTCAGTTTCAGCTTATCTGGATTTCATAACATTTTTTCTTAACCAAGTTAAATAGCCAAGTCATCATTTATGAGAAATTTGACATGAAACAGATTTCTTCTCCTTTCATAACCCAAATAATCTTTGTTTCTTGTATAATAAACAATTTCTTTAAAGTGTTAGATCTGAGCAGATATGTGTCATAAATCTTTAGCCACCTAATAGCTCTGTGCTGTTGTATCACATCAGTATGACGTCTTAGGCATGTTTGTAGTCATAGCTGAGTGTGCAACTGTGCAGCTGCAACTGTGGTTTTGGAAGGATCTTAGTTCTCGGCCCTGTGTTTTTCTGTTCTGTACTGTTTGTTTTATGTTGTTCTATGTAGCACCTGGGTTCAGGAGGAACGTTGTTTCATTTCACTGTGTACTGCATCAGCTATATATGGTTAAAATGACAATAAAAGCTTCTTGACTTGACTTCTTGACTTCTTGGAAGTGATGATAAACAGATGGAGAGATGCATAGAGAGAGAGAGAGATGCTGGTTCTCGGCTTCACAGTATTCATCCCACACTTCTTATCATTCTTAAGCCTTTATATTAACAGAGAAAAAGAATCATTAGTACCTGGGAGTTTCCTAACTGTCAGGCGATTGTACAGTACTTTTATATTCAACCCTTCTGCACCCACATTCCCAATACAAAGAACAATCACCAACAGATACCAATATATCTGATATGTATATTTGAACACACTGATGACACATGAAAGACAGAATGTGGGAACACATTTTGTAAATCAGAATAAAAGACTGCAGGTGTCAAACCTGGGTCACAACAAATTAGTCACATATTTCCTGCCTGAAAATTTAGCTTTGCATCAGCTGAAAAATAAAAAAGGGCCTAATTCATTGTCTTCATTCCACTATTTGATTTGAATGCTCTCTTTCATTCACGTTTCTTTTGGTATTATTTTCTTAATAGAAAGTTTTTTATTTTGAGACAGAAAAAATCTCCAAAATGACAGTTTATGTGGTGATGATAATTGCTCTGAGTTTGTCCTTATAACACACAAGCACACGCTTAAACTACAAATATCTATCCACATCTCCAGAGGCCCTATAGGGTCCAGATCATTATTGTCTAAACAGTCTTATACGTTCCTTGTCTTTTTTCTGTTTGGGTTTGTGAGAATGCGAGACATGCATAAGAAGGAGAATAATATGCATGTTTCAGTATGTATATGATCCAGATTTTAGATTAGCATGTTGGAGTATGGGATAAGAAGATGGCCATTTTAACTATGCTGAAATGATAAAAGGATGCATGAGCATGTGTAGAGATAAGACCCTTCATCTATGTCAGGGTTTTTGGCGATTGCAGGGCACATTATCTCAGTCATGAAGTGAACAGTAAAAAAACCCATTAAACTCACCCGGTTATGTGAAACGTGAGAGATGAGTGGTGAGAAGTTTGGTGTTGGTTTAGTATATATTAATAAGTTATGAAATGCTTGTTATTTTATGTATCAGAATACTTAAATGTATTTGTCATTTTATTGAGGTCAACTAAGCAGGTCAGATCTGATGAACAGCACTTGAAACAACAGTCCATGCCTAGACAGGCAGTGGTGGTCAGAATGAACTGACCCAGAGGCAGTGATGAGATAATGTTTTGAGCCCAGCAGTTCTCATGATTCTGCACAGCACCCACATACTGATCCAATTACCCAAAACACAAAAGGAGTAGGTGGAGTTGTAGGGCAGAGGTGTTTTTTTCTCTGGCTGCAAATATTTGGCCAGTTGCCTCACATGCAAGCAAGAGAATGACATGCCTCAGTGGGAAAGGAAGATGTAGGGATAAAGCAAAAGATGAGTGCTCCATTCCCAGGATATACTGCCAAGCATGCTGGAGAGGATTCAGGGTTGTGCAGGAAGTGGTGAAGCAATGAACATCTGGCCTAGCTGCTAGTGCTGCATTAGATCAGAGAAAGGGTTTATTAGGGTGTTAACACCAGAATAATAACATTTCCAGTCAATCAACTGGTTGTTAATGTCATTTGTTTGTTTAATTTGTATATACTTTTATTTCTTTAGCACCATGGTGTGATGCAGCCTACAGTGGGGAGTTCCGTTAGATGCCATAAAGCAAAATGTACAATAACGGCACAGGACAACTAGAGTGTACAACAGAAGAGGACTGGATGAAACAAACCAGTGGAAACAATTGTAAATTATAAATGTAAAATTGTAAATTATAGACTCTAAACTCTAATGCAAAGGAAATTGGGTAAGACTGTCCCTGCAGCAGGACGCTAAAACATGAAACATACCATCATCGCTATAGAAAATGTTTTAACACATTCCTCTTTCTTCATTTGATTCTCTTTATGTAATATTCAACACCTTTTAGGTTCCTGGAGTGGTTGTGCTTTAATTGTACTGGTGCCAGATTGGCTGATTTAAACTTTAAAAAAAAAAAAAACCTAAAACAAAACAGCCAGCGTTCTGTAGGTAGAAATGTGTTAATGAGAGAGGTCAGAGGAAAATCACTGGACTGGTTAATCTGCCAGGAAGGATATATGCATTTAAAATCTTGTAACAAACACCATGTCATGGTTAAAGTCAAAGTGTTCACAGTTGCATAATATTATATATTGTACTGCTGCTGTATGGTTTGGGTTTGGATAACTGCATAAATGCCCAGGTGTACATGTGTTCCTAATAAATTGGACAGTTAGTGTACATATACTGTAGACTGATGTGTATGTACTGTGTATTCTGACTGGGATCACTCTATATAATAGATGTACACTTGCTGCCACCTAGTGGTACATTTTTATAATTTTATCTCCTCATTTTTCCCCAGGGATGTTCAGGCTCATCATGTGGCAAGTGTGACTGCAGCGGTGTAAAAGGGTCGAAGGTACTGCATGCATGTGCAACTCAGTTTTTAAATTTTCACACTGTAGTTATGTGTTTCGATTTGTTACACACTTCTATTATTTTATGAGGAAAATTGTTGAATTTGTAAAGGATATATATATATATATATATATATATATATATATATATATATATAAAATTTAATTTAATTTAGTTACCATTAAATACAATAATTGTAGTTAAGCTAATTACTGTACCTAATTATAGTTAAGTTTTAATGAAAGCTCTGTTACACCATCTAGTGGAGTCTTCCACACATATCTATCTCAGTGGTACCACTTTAAAAGTCTGAAAAAAAAAACAAACAAAAAAACCCAAGAAAAGGTAGAAAACATAACTACTGAAATGTTGCATCGGTCACATTCAAGAACATCGTCATATGACTAACATATAGGTATGTTAGACATTTAAGTATGTCTCAAACTCACACAAGTATGTCTATTTTCTTGGTACAGGGAGAGAGAGGTTTACCTGGCTTACAAGGAAATATGGGATTTCCAGGTATGCAAGGTAATGAGGGCCCTCAAGGACCAATGGGACCAAAGGTATTTAATAACCAAACCACAGAAAATACGCACAGAAATATTTTATTTTCATTATTAGTACCTGGTCTAGTTCATTCATTCATTCATACTGAAATAATCAGATATTAACTTGAGAATATTTCCGAGTACCAGAAACAGTTATTGTAAGATGACCTTTGTACCCTTATAGGGAGATTTTGGCGAAGCCGGGGCCCCTGGAATGAAAGGAATACGAGTAAGTGATATTTGTTTACTCATAGTTCAGTACTTTTTTTGGTATAGATATTAACTAATTATTCAGATAAAAATGTAGTTAATTAAAAATTTTAATTGTAATTGAATATCCACATTAAACGAGCTAAAATTGCATGCATTCTACATGACGTTAAAAGAAAATATATGACATGGTATTCTATTTTGGTACACTGGAGCAAATAAAATCAAAATCAAATTTTTTTTGTCACATAAACATACATACAGAGTACGACATGCAGTGAAATGCTTTTTACGACTGTCCGGCCTTCAAGCATTAAAAAGGAATGGAATATAAAAAGAGCATGCAGTACATTCATATTGTTATATATACCATAAAGAACTTTCTTTCGGCTTCTTCCATCAGTGGCCGCCACAGCGGACCATCCGCATGTTTGATTTGGCACATGTTTTTACGCTGGATGTCCTTCCTAACGCAACCCCTAATGGCTGGGGTTGGTTCCCTGACCGGGATGCCATGTTGTTGCATTATTAACCTTCATAATAGGAGATTGTATGCCATTTAGTTATAGTTATTTATATATTTCACATATATTGATGGTTTTCTAGAACAATACACTGACCATATACTGTATGTAAGTATGTGGACTTATAGGCTGTGTGCTGCCATGCATACGATTTACCTGAATGTGATATTTTTCTTTTTATACCTACATTTGTGAACAAATGTGTTTTTAATGATCATTTTTAATGTCAAATTAATCAAGATTGAGTATAATCTCTAGCACTTGCAATATATTTGACCTATTACATTAGCACATACTGTATCTACACTAAAAAATACGCTACAAAAAATACACAAGGGGAAATGTACATATGTGGACATATTTTTCAGTATATTGCATAGTAGTTTGCAATATATCACAATTGTGAGAATTTTAAACATCTGTGAATGAACGGTTTATTTATCGACGTTTTCCTTTTATTTTATCATGTTTGTTTCTCCTTATTTAAACAAAAATAAATACTGCAATAGACAACTAATGCAAAATCTCTGCCCTAGGGACCTTCTGGTTTACCTGGTATTCCGGGAATTCCTGGGCACCCGGTAAGTTCTTCAATATTACTCCGCTCATGAACTTAGCTTTTCTCTCAAACACCTGATTTTCTAAGCAACCTAACAGATAATTGACTTAGCAGTAATCATCATATTCTTCCAGCTCAGTTATGATACACCTTATATTCTTCTGAATATTAACAGGCTGCCAGCCTATACTGCATTACAAACTTTCTATACAACTTACTTTAATCTAGATGCATGACAACTGCTGATCTGGTTATAGTCATCTCTAACTGCAACACTAGTGCCCTTAACAACTGTCTCTTTGTGTTTAGTGGATTCACCACCATAAATAATTTCTTCTGGGTTTAGAATAGCCATCATAATTACTATGCTAATTCAGCATCAGATATACCTGGTGCCGAAAAGTTCAGATATAACATTATATATAACCAGGATGCAGTATAGGTACATTACAGTACATACAGTCATGTGTAAGGGATTCAATTATTTGTTTTTATTTATCAGGGTTTACCTACCTACCTTGAAAAAAATTAAATACCTTCATGTGATTAAAAAAACACAATCGATGTTTTTAATTGTACATATGCAGGATTCTGCAGGCACATAATGTTCATGACATGCAACAGGATCATAATCCCAAACACAGAAGCAAATCAACATTTGAATGACCAAAGAAGAAAAATCTAATTACTGAAAGGCAAAAGATATAGTCCAGACCTTAACCCCACTGATAGAAACCTTAGGGAGCTGTGCATAAAAGCATGCCCTCAAACATGAAGAAACTGAAACAATGTGGAAAAGAATGAAAGAAGTGGACTGAGGATCACCTAATTATTATTAAGCCCTGACAAATAAAAACCTAGAATTGAAAGAGAGATTTTTCTTCTTTTTTTTCGTTGACTTGCTTAATAAATTTAAAATAAATGTACACCTACACATACTTGCTCAGCACAGTAGATGGCAGCATAACAGCTATTTTAACCTCCTGATAGGCATGACCCTTACTGATGCTGATATCTGTGTGTATGTGTGTACATACATATATACATACATATATATATATATATATATATATATATATATATATATATATATATATATATATATATATATATGTGTGTGTGTGTGTGTGTGTGTGTGTGTGTGTGTGTGTGTGTGTGTGTGTGTGTACTTAACTTGACTGTGCATCACATTTCCATTTCAGGGTATCCCGGGTCAAGATGGCCCTCAGGGACTTCCAGGTATCCCAGGCTGCAACGGAACAAAGGCAAGCATTACAATTTTTCTCTCTTTGTTACTTAAGGAGAATATGTAATTTGCCTCTAGGTAGTATCTTTTAGATCTGTGCATTCTTTCTATTTCATACTTTTTCAAACTAATTTTGTATTGCAGGGGGATAGAGGAAGAGATGGAATCCCAGGAATATCAGGATTGCCAGGACCACCTGTAAGGAAACGACAACTAATATCACATAAATAGCAGATTTTCCGACTTCTAGGCTGTTTACTAGTCACAGTGAATATTCGAATTCATTTCATTGAACACCACTGCATCTGATTATTTCATTGATTATATTTTCTTATATTCAGGGATTTCCAGGTGATCCAGGAATGAAGGTAGGGAAACAATGCTTGTTTAGTTAATGAAACATGTTTTTCATTGTATGAACATTTAAAAACCTTATCATTAACTTTTACTAACTTCTCCAGAGAAGTATGCGCAGACCATTAATCATATGCTTCTGTCTTAGGGGGACCCAGGTGGTATTATTGGTGGATTTATTCCTCAGAAAGGAGAAAGAGGCTTTCAAGGACCAGCAGGGTTGCCAGTAAGTGTGATCATGCTGCATTTTATATGGGTTTTAATAAAGCTTTATATAACGCCCCAAAGGGAAAATATATAAAAATTACAGGATCGTATTTACATTTCTTGCCTCTTCCCAAAGGGGCCACCAGGACAACCTGGAATACAAGGACCAGTTGGGCCACCAGGACTAGATGGGCTTAGAGTGAGTGACTGCATCTAACCCAACACAGTAAATGCTTCAAAAGACAAGGAAGCATACAAGCATTGTTTTTGTCAAATCCTTAAGTAGGCCCAACAATATTTGTAGTAATTAATTTTTACATCTAAACAAATAATATCCTCTGTTTTTGACCTTTTCAGGGATATCAGGGAGAACCCGGCCCTCCTGGCCTTCCTGTAGGTTTGAAATTTGTATACATTTATTAAAAAATAACATGTTAGTAAAAGCTAAGCCTGTGGATAACAGTTTGATTTACATTTCAGGGTGATAAGCTTACTTTTCTTGGTCCTAAAGGTGACAGGGTAAGAAGAATGATAAGCTTTTTTTACGAATCAAAAACTTATGATTTAATGTTTTTACAATCTTTAATTGTTGTGTCCATTTAAACAACAAAGCACAGAAATAAAATACAATTAGAATATGAGAACAACCCTTTTGATGGTTGCATTGACATGTTTTGTTGTACTAACAGTGCATTCAGAAAGTATTCAGACCCTCTTTAATTTTTTCAGGTTTGTTATGTTGCAGCCTGATACTACAATTGAACAAATTAATTTTTCTTCTCATGACTCTCAATAACAAAGTGAAAACATAGTTTTAGAAATGTCTTTTTTTTAATTATAAAAAAGTTAAATATCACACATACATTAGTATTTAGACCCATTTAGAGTAGTTGAAGCACCTTTTGCGTTTGACACAACAAACTTTACACACCTGGATTGAAAGATTTTCAGCCATTCTTCATGGCAAATCCTCTTAAGCTGCATCAGGTTGGGTTGTGACTGTTGGACAGCCACTTTCAGGTCTTTAGAGATGTTCAATGTTCAATAGTTCTCTAAGTCACTCCCGTGTTGTCTTGACTGTGTTTAGGGTTGTTGTCATGTAGGAAGGTAAAACCCTTTGGCCCAGAGTGAGATCCTGAGCTCTGTGGAAGAAGATTTTATTGTGGATATCTCAGTACATTGCTCCATTCAGCTTTACCTGGACTCTGACCAATTGCCCAGTCCCTGTTGCAAAAAAAACACCCACACAGCATGATGCTGCTACCATCATGCTCCATTGTTAAGATGGTTTTAGGCAGATGATGAGCGGTGCCTGGTTTCCTTCAGACATTGCGTTTAGAATTGAGGCGAAACAGTTCAATTTTGGTTTTATCAGACTAGAGAATCTTGATCCACACAGTCTTCAGGTGCTCGTCGGCAAACTTCAAGCAGGCTTTTATGGGTTTGCTGGCGAGGCTTTCTAACTAATCTGCTATAAATCCCAGGTCGGTAGACGGCTACAGTGATGGTTGTCCTCCTGGAGCTTTGTCCCATCTCTACACAGAAGCTCAGTCAGAATGGCCATTGGGTTCTTGGTCACCTCTATTATTAAGCCCTCTACTGATTGCTCAGTTTGGCAGGGTGACCAGCTCTTAGAAGAGTCCTGGCTGTGCCTTGCAGCAATCCTGTCTCTGAGCTCTGAAGGCAGTTTTTTTGACCTCATGGCTTAATTTTTTCTCTGATCTGCATTGTCAGCTGTGACGCCTTCTGTAAAGAGGTGTATGCCTTTCCAAATCATGTCCAATCAATAGATTTTTCCACAGGTAGGCGGCAATCAATGTGTACAAACATCTCAGCAACAATCAAGAGAAATCGGAGGCACCTGTTGTGTCTGAACTTTTATGTACATGTAATATTAAATACATTTGATTTTTTTTAATTATTATTATTATAATAAAAAATAAATACAGACATTTTTAGAATTCTGTTTTCACGTTGTCATTATGGTGTACTGGGTGTAGATTAATAAGAAAAAATCTTTTAAAATATTGTAGTATCAGCCTGCAACATAACAACATTTAAACAATTGAAAAGGGACTGGATTCTTTCAGAATGCCCTGTATATTGATGAATGTGCACCAATATGAATAAAAAAATATATCAAGGCAATTAAGAAACCAGACAAAGACATACTTATGCGCAAACTCCGTATTTAAAAAATGGTAATGTAAACTTATAGCAGCTGTGATGTAGTTTCGATAAACATAAAAACACATTATAATCACATCACATATATTATCACATATCCCAACATGATAATTTCTCAAGGTGTATGTAAATCTCATAACCATTTTTAACAAAATGAAAAGTGACTTTATCAATAAACATTTGCAAAGTGTATATGGCCCAATGCAAGATTTCTAGATAGCCAACCAGCCTGGCTAATCTAAGTACCAAGAACAAATTTTAGGTCTGCATCCACACAAACATTATATGCTTAAAATGATCATTACTGGTTTTGTTTTGACTGACATACAATAAGAATCGATTTGGTCATCATGGAGCACTTCTGAATTGGATCTAATGTAAAAGGCTTAATTAAAATAGTGTAAACTGCTTGGTAACAAACACTTTCAGAGTTTATTTAGGAATTGCGTAACAACTTAACAACATGCTCCAGCTAGAGGGAAATTAACATAATTTGAAAACTTGCTGTTAACTTACATTTGTTGTGCACTTTCCTTATCAGGGTGAAAAAGGCCTCACAGGTCCACCAGGACCTCCTGGAATTCCCAGTGGGTTTGAAGGGCAAAAAGAATCTTGGACAAAAGTATGGATCTTATGGATTTTGAACATATTTTTTTTGATATTTCAGGTTTTGATAGATCAGCCAACAGTCAGGTCCATTAAATAATAAATCAGACTGTATGCTCCTTGTCATGAATCAGTGAATAATTTACATCTTAGAAACACACTGATGATAAAGCATGTAAATGGCATGTGTTTTGTAGGGTGAACGGGGGGAACCTGGACAAAAGGGAGAGATGGTGAGTTTATTTTAAATACCCAGACATGACTCAAATGTGCTGAAGTGCAGTTGATGCAAATGTAGCAAATATTTCAACATTAAAAATCTTTATATGCTTTCCAAGATATAACATATACCTTATAGACATAAGACCATGTGATATGATTGAATTTTGCAATTGTGGGACAGGTATATAAGATTATTTATTTATTTATTTATTTATTTATTTATTTATTTATTTATTTATTTTTAACTCTTGTGTTTGCAATTTTTTGCTATACATGAAAGCAGAGTATGGTCTGTGATTTCGTTTTTAGCAAGAAACTAATTTTCTTTGTTTTATTTACTAGAATGTGTCGATATCAGTGGAAGGCATGTACTGTGGAATTTATCTTTTCATGTTATGGTTATGGTAATGGTTAATCATTCTGTGTTTGAGCAGTGTTCACCATATCAAGCAGGAATTAAAGGTCAGCAAGGACTACCAGGCCCAACAGTAAGTTGTCATGCTGCTCTGCCAAAAATAACAATTACCAGAAAGCTTTTCAACTGAAATAGAAATATAGTTAGCTCAAATTAATATGTAACCATTATAAAAAATTATCTTATGCGCTTAATTTTACTATTAGGGAAAAACTGGAAAGTATGGAGAGAATGGAGCTAAGGTATAATGCATGTTTCTATACATGTTAAAGTTAAAATTTTAATATGAAATTATTTAAACTGCAAAAAAACAACAACAAAAAAGACATAATTTGTTCTCTCTTAAAGGGGGAAAAAGGTGAACTTGGTACACCTGGCTTTTCTGGCTCGAAGGTGAATAATTATTTTTCTCTAAACAATATGACACAGCAAATTATCTTGTTTTGTGCTTTTGCATGCAATTAGATTTTACTTTGTTTTTCACAGGGTCAAAAAGGAGAGAAAGGCCCCCCAGGATATGTAAGAAACATCCAGCTATTTATATTTTTATTTATACTATTTGTTTCTATCTATCTATCTATCTATCTATCTATCTATCTATCTATCTATCTATCTATCTATCTATCTATCTATCTATCTATCTATCTATCTATCTATCTATCTATCTATCTATCTATTTGTTTTATTAAACAATATATCTAAGTCTAAATGTATATATTTTTGAAGGGTGATGGTGCACCTGGCCCTCCTGGACCTCCAGGCTTACCTGGACCAGTTGGTGAAAGAGGTAAAGCAGAATGATGAACAGATTAATTTACCGTACATTCCTTGCTGCTAATCTATTCAAATTTTGGGTGCAGTGTCAATGTGCGTGTTGATCATTATTCATCAAACATATATAATGTAAATTCTGTTCATATACAAATCTGTTCATATAATAAGTAATGCTGAGATGCAGCTGGAACCTGGATTCATTAACACAGAAACACACCAGACACCATTTTATTAATTTTGTCTAATCTGATCTACTGAATAACTAAAAGGAATTCAAGCCTGGTCATTTGTAGTGTTTCCCAACAGTTGCCATGCACAGATAAAGTTTGTTCAGTTTCACATGTACAGCATTTTTCCACTGCATATGGATCATAATTCAATTTTTATTTTAAGGATTGAAAAAGATCTTTTCCACAGTTGAAAGCGTATTTAAAGTTTTTTAAAGCTTTCAAATAGAATAGTCTGTGTTTCCTTTTCTTATTTTAAAATATTACAGTCTACTTGCTGAAGAATATTTCACTATGTTTTCTTATTTTTATAACTCAATGTTGATTCATGCACAAAAAATGTACTGCAAATAATAAGCAAAAGGGATTATTCTAAGAATTATGTTTTTTTTTTTTTTTTACAGGACCCCCTGGTATTTCTGGAGATACTGGTCCTCCAGGTGAGAAAAGTACTTCATGTTAATAAAATTTTTTTTTTTATAAATTCTTTGATATTACAAAGTCTGTTAGGAAAAAAAAAGACTCTTGAATTTCCTTGCCTTTATTGTCCACTTTTTCTTTGTGTCCTTGGTTGGTTGTAGGCAGAAATATTGAAGGCCCTACTGGAGAAAGAGGTTTCCCTGGAGAGATTGGACAGAAGGGAGACAAAGGAGCTGATGGAGAGTCTCTCAGAGGCCACAAGGGAGCTGATGGCGTTCCTGGTCCACCCGGACCCCCAGGGGAATTAAGTAAGTACAGACAGGCTTATCATGCCTAGATGTAGGCCAGAATTGTTCACAAAAAAAAAATCATAGTGCAAAAATCACAACAAGGATTGTTATTTGTGTTTTAGAATTATTATCACATAGCAAATTCTTGGGACTACTTAATTGTAATTGTCAAGATTTCATACATAAAAAATCTATCAAGAATTCATGTATAAACTATGTTCATGTTACTACACCACTGTTGTGTCCTTTTCTATTTTAATAATTCATTGTTTGTTTTTTTTGTTTTTTTGTTTTTTTGCAGGTGGAGAGTGTGATATTGATCGTGGAGAGCCAGGCCCTCCTGGACCTCCTGGCTTGCAAGGAGAGTTGGGCCAGAAAGGTGAGAAAGAAGAATGTATTTAAGCATCTCAAACCATTTGATTTAAGAAACTTCAAAAATTGATTTTAACAAGGGCACTTAATAAACTGAACCTTTACTGAAAAGATTTTATTAATGAAAAGAAACTGATACCACAAATTTGTGAATTTTGCAACGTGGACATGCTTCCATATTAATTAAATGTCTTACATGATTTATTATTTCGATGAATCACTACATGTAGCATAATTAAATGTACTTGCTGAATTATTACATTTTGTAAGTATTTAGCATATAATGTGTTTTGAATAATAAGGTTTTGAAGCTGACTGTTTAATTGCTTGTTGTGAAGCAAGATGAGTACCTCAGCTTGAGTCACAGCCATGCAGCTTAATTATAGCTTGTAGAATAATCATTAATAGTTTTTAGTTGCTTTTTTAAAATCTGTTGTGCTTTCCTCTTCGTTTAGGTGACAAAGGAGATACTTGCATGCAGTGCTCTGCTAGTGGACCTCCAGGTTTACCTGGTATTCAAGGGCCTAAAGGAAATCAAGGTAATACTTTTTATGTTAATAATTTGGGCAATGAATGAAAAACCCTTTTACTAGATTTCAGCTTTTTTTTTTTTTTTATAATTTAGTTATCATTTAAAAAGATTTTTCAATCACTATTTGAAATAACTTTATATTTTGTTTTTAAATGATTATTACTTTAACTCCTGAAATGGATGCACTTTGGCAAATCTGCTAGATTCAGATCTCCAAAAAATAAGTATTATTTTAAATTGTGTAAGTTTTACATTTAATATAAATTCAACATGGCAAGGACAATCTAAATAAACACAAATTCTTTAATGATATGTGTAACGTATGAAAGAAACAATTTCCCACACTCAAGGTCTGTTTGAAAAGGTAATTACACCTTTACTTAATTAACCAGTTTACTAAATGTAATTGATAATTGGGTTCAATTAGTCTAGACACTTTGTAGACTTTGTAGACTTGATTACCGCTAACCTTGCTGAGTTTATACATTATGTAGCAATTTAAAGTCACAAAGCAACAACTTGTTCCCAACAAACAGCACATGATGTAATTCATTAAGAAAGAGCAATGACTTTCTTCAAAAATGCATAATTGATTTTTCTTAAAATAAAAAAAAAGAACCTAGACAAACATATTTCTGTGAAATGTTTGTTAGTTAGGGTGGGATTTGTGATAAAAACCTGTAATTGTTCCAATGCAGTTTGGCAAGAGCTGTATTCCAAAGTTTTCCTCCTGCATACTCTTACTGAAACAAACAAACAAAAACGGAAAAATAAAGAATATTTCGCTCTTTTTTTTATTTCTGCATTTGCATTGGTTTATGACACACATATAAATAATTTACTCAAATTTATATTTTTTTTAGGTTTTCCTGGAAAAGAAGGTAGTAAAGGAGAAATGGGTCAGTCTGGCCCTGCTGGAGTTCCTGGATTGCCGGTGGGTGATGATTAAACATCTGACATAGACATTTTTATATTTGATTCTGGATGTTTCAAACTGTAGTCATCAGCAGGTTTTTCCTAGCTAACAGATTCTAAAATTTATTAATTCAACCATTCATATAAAATGTTGCTTAAATTATAAAATACTTGGAGTTGCTTCAAATAAATACATTGAAATGTATGAATTTAAGTTGATAAAAACTGGTAAGATTGGCACAAGGAAATATAGTCTAAGACATAACTTAGATTTAGATGCCATTTTTGTAAGACATCCAGCTATGCCATTCAGCTGTGTTAAAATGTTACCAGTTCAGAGTATTAATACACCAGCATCATTTAAGGCAGGGTCTCCAGACAAAAAAGACAAAGGAAATATTCAAACTGAACCACAGTGTATTGCTGCTCTAGGTACCAGTGACATAGTCCAGTTTTCAACAATTTTGTATTTAACAACAGCTTATTAAAAGAAAAACTTTTCCTTAGGGGAATGATGGTTCACCAGGTTTGATGGGTGCTCCTGGGGCAAAGGGTGAACCAGGTGACATCTATATATCCCCGGATCTGAAGGGAGAGAAGGGTTCACCAGGGTTTCCTGGCCCAAGAGGGTTACCAGGAATAGATGGAATTCCGGGAAAGGATGGACGTCCAGGTATACCTGGAACAAAAGGAGAGCCAGTAAGTGCTAATTGTTTAAAAGATTATAAGAGCTTAAAATTATCACATCAACTTATATGCATGTAGCTTCTTAAATCTTATACTTATCAAATAAAAGAATATCTGAAAATGTAATCTACCAATCATACGAATTTAAAGGCTAGAGAGGGTATTAAAGGTGACCGTGGTCCAGATGGTGATCCTGGGATAATAGGACCCCGTGGTGAGAGAGGACCCCCAGGTCTTCCTGGACATGGCCGGCCTGGGGAGCCTGGAGAAAAAGGGAGTCAGGGAAGTTCTGGTGTTCCAGGAAAGCCAGGAGTGCCAGGTCAGTACTTAGAGATGTATATTCGTTATTAACTGTATTTGGCTATCATGCCAGTATACATTACATGAAATTTAATGTACAAATGCATATAATGATTGTTTTATTTGAATAAATAATACAAGTCTCTCATTCTAACAACAGGGCCTAAAGGTGAACCTGGAAAAGTTCTAAGTATGCCAGGACCTCCAGGTCCACCAGGACCACGTGGTGAGACAGGATTTCATGGTCTTCAAGGTAAGTTAATACATAACTTTTGGAATATGATTCATTATCTCATTGTTCAAAAATGTTGCATTACATTAGATTACTTTATATTGATATCTGCTTGAATATATTTTGGTACACTTTTTTTATTTTTGTTCTTGTTTGAAAATGCTTTTTTTGCTTTAAAAATGATGTAAATCCTATTGAATTTACTTAAGGCATCAGTTGAAGTTTTATGCTTGGTTGAATTTATTTTTAAGGTGAAAGAGGTCCCTCTGGAGATCAAGGACAGCCAGGATTACCAGGTGAAAAAGGTGACCCTGGTCAACCAGGAATTGGATTTCCAGGTCCACCAGGTCCAAAAGGTAAAATATCACTCAGTTCTAATAAAGCTGCTTTACCTCCAACCTTGTGACAATATACTGCATTCATAATGCCAACATTATTTTCAGAAATGTCATTCAGTCTCTTTTTTGTGTAGGTCACTCCGGTTTACCAGGTGCACCAGGATTATCTGGGGACCCTGGGAATTCAGGCCAGGATGGTTCTCCTGGACACCCAGGAAATCCTGGACAAAAAGTATGATTGTGAGAATAATAAAATTTTATCGAGTGTCTGATGATTGCATGTGCAAAATAATTAGCACATTTTTTATTCATCGCTGTTTTCATGAAGGGTGAACCTGGCATTGGTCTCCGAGGACCCAAGGGCTCTATTGGACAGCCAGGAGTGCAAGGGTTTCAAGGAGAAAAGGGTAATGTTGGAATGGCAGGATTCCCTGGAGCTGAAGGACAAACTGGACGACCTGGTTCTCAGGGTTTTAAAGGTACCATATTTTGGTATATTTGTGTCTTGTTCTTAAAATCAGCATTAACACTATATACTGTACCATATTACCAGAAGTCAAATGAAACCCAAAGATTAACCTTAACTGACCTCTTACTTTCAGGTGACCCTGGTCCTCCTGGGTCTAAAGGTTTGCCAGGACCACCTGGTCTCCCAGGGCTGGGAGAGCCTGGACAACCTGGTCCAATGGGACCCCCTGGAGAACCAGGTCCCTTAGGCAAGTTTCCTTTTAAGATTGTCTAAATTGTATGATCTATTTTACACATTAAATGCATTAACACAAGAAAACACTGCTGGCTCCTTTACGTTTTCGGTGTTGCAGGTCGCATTGGTGAAAAGGGAGAGAAAGGTCTCCAAGGTTTTCCAGGTCCTGCAATGCCAGGTCCTCAAGGTGAAAAGGGCTCCTCTGGTTTGCCTGGGTTTCCAGGGCCTAAGGGGTTGCCAGGTGAACCGGGAAGACAAGGTAATGATGGATTCCCTGGGGAGAGAGGTAAGTGCTGTGTGATGCCATGTGCTTTTCTAAATAAAATCTCTTTATGTACACTCTGTTGTAAATTTTTAATGACATAGCTTATTTCAACAATGGTTTTGTGTAATTCTAGGCCCCAAAGGAGATATTGGAATAATGGGAATTCCAGGGTCACCTGGATCCGAGGGTCAACCTGGACCTCCTGGAACCATTGGACCAAGAGGTAGAGGGTTAAATTGGTCGCTAATGTGACTGAATTGTGCAATTCACTGCATATACACTGTATTAGGGCTGTCAGTCGAATCAAATATCTAAATGCGATTAATCGCATGGTTGTTATGAGTTAACTCGTGATTAATCAAGACTTAATCACACATTGTTTTCTTTTCTAAATGTACCTTTAATGAATACTTTAATCAACATGGGCATGGACAAATTTGGATGCTGGATGCAAATGTATGTTTATTATCAGTGAAACCATACTCAACATAGAGCATGCAGACAAAATATGTTTTAAATAATTATGGTGTTTTAAATTATGTAAATAATCAGGACACCAAACAGAACTTTTGCTACGTTTCCACAAGGACGGTGGAATTTTTACGGTTCCACAAGGACGGTTTTAATTGCCAGATGTATGTATCATGGTGAATATTTGGTGCTTGATTTGAAACTTGGTGCATCAGTAAAACAACAAATGTTAAGTGACATATATATATATATATATATATATATATATATATATATATATATATATATATATATATATATATATATACACACACCCCTTCACATTTCAGCAACCATTTTTAGTATATCTTCTCAAGAAACAATACTTCCTCTTCTTTTGGCTGTGTAGCAGTGTAGTTTTACTGCCCTCTGGAAATAACTACACATACAGCCATTAATGTAAATATAGCTGTTGTTAATAATGTTTGCATGGCTGTTATCCCAGAAGGAAGCCTTTTCTGTATCTGGTTAAAAAAAGGCCCTTAAACAGTTTGCTAAAGACAACCTGTTGAAGAGCCTGAATTACTGGAACCATGTCCTGTGGTCTGATGAGACTAAGATAAACTTGTTTGGCTCAGATGGTGTCCAGCATATGTGTTGATGCCCTTGGAGAGGACTACCAAGAAAAATGTGTCTTGCCTACAGTCAAGCATGGTGGTGGTAGCATCATGGTCTGGGGCTGCATGAGTGCTGCTGGTAAAGGGGAGCTGTGTTTATATTGAGGGAAACATGTATGTACTGTGACATTCTAAAGCAGAACATAATGCCCTACCATCAGAAACCGGGCATGTGTCTAACATCCAGCAGCTCCGTGATGTCATTATGGAGGAGTGTAAAAGGATCCCAGCAACAACTTGTGCAGCTCTGGTCAATTCCATGCCCAGGAGGATTAAGGCAGTGCAAGATAACAATGCTGTTCACACAAAATATTTACGGTACAATTTGGACACAGTTTTGACATGTTGACTTAGAGTGTACTCACTTTTGTTGCCAGTTATTTAGACAATAATGGCTGTATATTGAGTTATTTTAGGAGAGAGTAAATCTATACTGCTATACAAGCTGCACATTGACTACTCTCAAATATATCAGAGTTTAATTTTTATAGTATTGTCCCTTGATAATGTATACTAAAATGGTTGCTCAAATGTGAGGGGTATGAATATATTTACTGTTTTAAATACGGTAAAAAGGCATTTTTATTGTTCGAATCCTTGACTTATGTTCTTGGCAATGGTAGGTGATTTTGGTCTGAGTGGGCCGAGGGGAGAGTTTGGTGAACAAGGCCCTAAAGGAGAGAGAGGAGAGCCTGGACTACAAGGACCACCTGGTAATATGACTGAAGTAGAAATGGAGCATATGAAGGGAGAGAAGGGAGAAAGTGGAGACACAGGTAGGAGACTTGAATCTCAACAGTAAATTTCTAATTCCATGATGTTTTCATAATAAGAATTAAAAACGTAATTTGCAAGTAACTGTTATGTTTGATATCCATTTCCAGGGGAACCAGGCCCCACAGGACAGAAGGGGGTCTCTGGAGAACCTGGAGATCGTGGAATGCCTGGAAAGGATGGAATGCCAGGTTCACCTGGACAGCCAGGTCAAGTTCATATCAACAATATGAAAATTTGAATGTATCAATTTTCTTGTTTTGACACTTTAAATATATATTTACCTTAGGTGAAAAAGGTGATTTAGGACTTCCTGGAGAAACAGGACCATATGGACAGCCTGGAGCAAAAGGCAGCATGGGAGAAATGGGATTGCCAGGTAAAATAAAAAAGCACAATGATAAGCACAAATATGCCATGAAAAAGTTCTTAGCCCTTTACTGATTTGTAATATTTTTTTTAATTTAACATTTAAATGATTCTAAACATCAAGCAAATTATTATGTCACACAAATATTTAAGTGAATACAAAATACAGTTTTTAAAAGATTATTTCATTTATTAAGGGTAATAAGGGTAATAGTAAAGGTAAGGGTAGTAAGGGTAATCTTTTGGAAAGTTGAGTTAAATTTCACATGCCACACCCCGGCCTAGTTAATGCCAGACCTATTGAATAAAGAAACCCAGTGGCGGGTCGTGCATACATAAATTTCCATAATTGATGGAACTAGGATTTCTGGACTCTACCAGAAAATCCTGAAGGATAATATCCGCTTATTAGTTCCTGACCTCAAGCTCAAGCGCACTTGGTTATGCAGCAGGACAATGATCCAAAGAAACCACCTCTGAATCATTAGAAAAAAAATTAATAATAAGATTGAGATTTTCATGTGGCTTAGTCATTGTTTGGACTTAAATCCGATTGGGATGCTTAAACAGGCCATTCATGCTTGAAAATCCTCCAATGTGGCTAGAGTAAAACAATTCTGCAAAGAAGAGTGTGCCAAAATTCCTCGACAGTGATGTGAAAGACTCATTGCTAGCTTTCACAAATGCTTGATTTGGTTTAGGGGCAATTACTTTTTTGCATAGGGCCAGGCAGATTTGGATAGTTTTTCTCCCTTAATGAATAAAACCATTATTTAAAAACTGCATTTCTTTTTTACTTTGGTTTTCTTTGTGTAATATTACAATTTTCTTAATGATGTGAATTATTTAAATGTGACAAATATAGAAAAATTTAATAAAATAAATAAACCAACACAGATTAAGTTCAACCATAATTCCAAAAAACGGGTGGATGCTGTGTAAAACGTAAGCAAAAAAAAAAAAAAATGACCTATTGCTATGTGGGTTTGCAGGAGCATCTGGATCAAAAGGCAGTAAAGGTATTGCTGGTCATCCTGGTCATCACGGGATCAAGGGTGATCCAGGAGTAAAAGGTGATAAGGGAGTAGCAGGTCTGCCAGGAATAGGATTTCCTGGACTCCAAGGGGAAAAGGTACATATTTATGTGCAGAATTATGTGTATTGGTCAATTAAATGGTGTTGCTTTTTAAAAAACATTTAAAGAAAAGACAGAAAAAAAATCTTACTTTTACTCAGGGCATTCATAGTGAACTTTATCACGTGTACTCCCTGTATGTTATACTGTAGGGTGAAATGGGTCCACCTGGTTTCCCTGGAGAGTCTGGACAGAAAGGACTGAAAGGTGCAATGGGAATCCCAGGCATCCCTGGAACCTCAGGGCCAAAAGGAGACATAGGCCTGACTGGTTATGCCGGCAAGTTCCATTTCTGTCTATTCTAACTTCCTGGCTAATATACTGTACTTTAGGCTAACATAGATTGTTGGTGGCATAGTGGTGCAGTGTGTATAACTGCAAGCTGCTTACACCAACAGTTTAACTGATCCATGTGTTCTCCACCAATCACACTTCACCTTGCACATTGAACCACACAAAAATATGTCATAATGTGTCATACATCGAAAATCCAATCTATAATTCAAACTTATGTTGTTGATGTTTGGTCACTGATTAATTCTCTCTTCAAACCAACAAGTTAATATATTATTTAATGTTCTATTACATTATTAAATGTAATATATAACTTACATTTTAAAGTTATTTTACTAGTTATAAGGTGAAAGATAGCTGCGTCAACAACGCTTTGGGAATGCTTTCGCGTTGTCCACGCTCTGAAAAACATGTGCAATCAGTATAATGGAAAACGCGACATCATGGCCGGGGTGATGGGGGGGTTCTATGCAAAATTTCTGTGTCGCTTGTCTGGGAACAGATCGTGCTAGGTCGCAGCCAGTCCAGCATTGTCACATTGCTCGGAAGCACGACATTTGGCGGTTTCTTTCGCTTGCTATGAGTGTATAGCTCCGCCTCTCCTCTTTTGAGAGGGGGGGTCGAGGTCTGTGAATCCTCAGAGACAACACCTTACCCAGTCCCTTTCGAGGAGCTATTAGAGGTAGTGACCCATGCAGAGCCATGCTTGAGATAGTTTGGCCGGCCGATCAGCAGAAAGCTCGCCTGTACAGTAAGCTTGAGGGCCCATACAATGAAGGTCACGTGGCGAGCCCTATGTGCCTTAGATGTATGGAGAGATCCTGGGTTCCTGTCCCAGGGCTGGGAGTTCCTGGTTATTGCATAATGCTTACGGCTGGGGAGCAGTCATAAGTGGCCGCTCTGCCCAAGGTTTCTGAGGACAGAGCACAGGTTGACCTGTTGTGATTTAAGAAATATTGTACTGTCCCCTCTGGTTCTCCATGACACCCCCAGCTGCTCTAGGTGTCTGCCATCGCACGAACCCGTTGGTGACACGTTTTCTTTCTTGTTACCCAGAGGCTGAGGCCTCCGGTACGATCTAGAGTGCCTGCATGGGACTTGCCCATTGTTTTTAAAAACCTTTTACGAAGCTAGCACCGGTTTCACTTCATGTGCTTTTTATAGCTTCCTGGTGGTGACGTCACCCCGATGGTGACAGCGTGCTTTCCATTGGACTGATTGCACATGTGATTCAGAGCATGGACAATGCTGAAGCGTTCCCAGTGTTGTTGACGCATCGTCTCACTCCCTCAAGAAACTATGGGTACATACATAACCTGGAGATGTTCCCATCCCTTACCAGATTTTTTTCTAGATGTTTGATAAATTAAGTTTTTAATAATGGACTAAAGATGGAAATAACATTGTTTAACTGAAATTTACATGATTACATTTATTCAAAACAAGAAAAAAAAAGGATCATTTGAATAAGATCATGACTAGCATTCAAAACAGTCTAATTTATTGAATCTATTATACATGTGGGTAAATAAGGGGCAGTGGAGTGGAGCAGTTGCAAAGAGAAGAGGTGGTGAAGGTGGATGATTTTAAATACTTGGTGCCAGCTGTGCAAAGTAATAGAGAGTGTGTTAGCGACGTGAAGAAAAGAGTGCAGGCAGGGTGGAGTGGGTGGAGAAGAGTGGAAGGAGTGACTTGTGATAGAAGGGTATCTGCAAGTGTAAAAAGGAAAGTTTATAAGACTGTGGTGAGACCTGCTATGGTGTACGGTTTATTGACAGTGGCATTGCAAAATAAGCGGAGTTGGAGGTGGCAGAGTTGAAGATGCTTGGATTTTCATTTGGAGTGATGAGGATGGACAGGATTAAATATGAGCTCATTTAAGGGATGTTTTGGAGACAAGTAGAGAGAGGTGCAATTAGTTTGGTCATGTGCAGGGGAGGGACATGGGGTTATATTGGTATAAAAAGGCTGAGAATGAAGCCGCCAGCCTAGAGGAAAGGACAAGAAAGAAGAAGATGAATTGACTCAATATACTGACATTATGTTGCTACATGAATAGTCCCTGTTGTAATATCAACAGATTTAATTTAACTATATAATTATACTGTGCAATAAAATTTGGCTTAGGTCCAAAGTTAGAATCAAGTTTAAGGAAGACATATATCATATACCTGTTTCAGGCAAACTACTGTATACTCTGTGTTCACTCACATGAAATTTTTGTAGTTATATCTGAGGTCTAAAAACTAATAAAATATTCCTTGTTTTAAATCCTTATGATGTTGCAATTAAAACTCATTAAACATCATTGAATATGACCTATTGAATTTTTCATCTGAACAGGAAGCCCTGGATTACCAGGTGAAAAAGGATCCCCTGGGTTACCTGGATTACCAGGTCAGCCTGGATTTGAAGGACGACCAGGTGTGTAAATAGGCCATCTAATCATGAAAATAGCATAATAACGTATTTATGTTTGTACACAGCAAGATTTATTTTAGCGTTTAGTTATTGTGTTCATTATTCCAGTTATCGGCCATTTTGAGATTATGAACAAAATTACATATTTTCCAACAGTTTTCTACAAGGTATATTTTCTTTTTGGAAACAAATAATCCTATTAAATCATATTTCTGTCTCTAGGTGAACCTGGTCTGCAGGGACCCCCAGGGACTCAAGGGGAGAAAGGAGAGCCAGGAAAAGATGGATTTCCTGGAGCCATTGGAGAAAGGGGTGAACCAGGTTGGTGATTTTACATGTTTTGACAAAGTCAAAGACTAGCATGGAAGTAATCAAATTATAAATAACCTTGTATGAGTCTGGCATGCTTCCCGTGGGCTCACCACCTGCAGGAGGGACCGTAAGGGACCGGTAATGAGAGGATTGGGCAGCAGTCGAAGGCGGGGGCCTTGACAGCCCGATCCCTGGACACGGAGAAGTGTCTGGGGAATCTGCTTAGACTGCTGCCCCCGCGACCCGAATTACGGATAAGCGGGAGAAGATGAATGAATGAATGAGTCTGGCATGAAAAAATACAAATAAAGGTGTAAATAAAAATATATATGAATGTAGAAATATTGAAATATTGAAGTGATAAAAATTGTGTAAAAGTGTAAAAATTGGTTAAAGATTAGTCTGTATCTTTTAAAGAAAACAGCCATATATTTAATAAAAAAAATAAATTGTTCATTATTTTGTCTTTAGGTGTACCTGGTAGAGGCTTTCCTGGAACCCCTGGGCAGACAGGAACAAAAGGTCAGCTTTACCTGGATAAATTAACTAAAACACAATTCCCAAGCTAATGGTGTATCATCTTACATATGGCCTGCAAAAAGCTTTGCCTTTTTAACACAACTGGAAAATAGAGATTTATAGAAATACCTTGGGTTTAACTAGGTATCATAAGTAGTACAGCAATTTATAGCCAAACATTAAGTTTACCAAATGCAACAATTGCAGCAATCAGTCTCTGGATTTGCCCTGAATATTGAGCCACATTTGCTTTGTACTATAAACCCCTCTTTCATTCTTAGGTGAAAAAGGTAACTCAGGTCCCCCTGGTATGCCTGGTAGCTCTGGTGTTCCTGGAACCAAAGGAGAGAAAGGCCTGCAAGGAAACCAAGGTGGTCAGGGTCAACCCGGTGTAAGAGGACTACCAGGGCTATCAATTGAGGGACCTAAAGGGGATAAAGGACCTCAGGGAGAACCTGGAAAGCTAGGTATACATCTTATATAATACTATGGCTTACAGACACTATTATAGTGAGTAATCCATAGCATATAATATAACTGATAAAGTACATCTAGTGAGTGGCATAATTTTGTTTCCCACATTGTACTTGTAGGCGAGACTGGTGCTCCAGGTCCCGCAGGTGTTCCAGGAGGTGCTGGAGCTAAAGGAGAGAGAGGAGAAAAAGGTTTCCCAGGCATACAGGGTATTCAGGGTTTGAAGGGTGATAAAGGCTTCACTGGTCAACCTGTAAGTTAAATTTAGTGCCAAATGCAAAAACTACATTTAAAGTGAAATTAAACAAGATCAACATATTTCATAATTATGCACTGCATGTTTTTCAGGGTGAACCTGGCTTTCCAGGCTATAAAGGACAAAAGGGTGACATGGGATCTCCAGGCCCTCCTGGCTTTATAGGTGGGAGCCATGTTGTATGTTGAATTGGACATAGATATAAAATCATTCAACTAATGATGTGTATATTTTTACATGTTGTGCATTTTTTCATATATATAATATGTATTTTATTTTATGGTTTTACATAACAGGACATGATAAAAATCATATGGTTCTTAGCAGGTCTTTCAACCTCACAAAACATTAAATATTTACTGCTTCCATAGGTTTTAAAAGGCTAAAGAGCATCTCCAAAACTATTCTATATATTCTATATCTTGTGTGGTGTTCCCGGTCTGCATTGGTCAGTATCTATCAAAAGTGGTCCAAGGAGGGAACAGTGATGTACTACCAACAGGTTTATAGGAGGTTATATGGAGAGCAAAGGCTGGCCTGTGTAGTTCGATCCAACAGACCAGCTATTGTACTTAAATTGCTGAAGAACTTTAATGCTCAACGTGTGGTCATAATGTTATGCTTGGTTGGCGTGTGTTTGTGTGTGTGTGTGTGTGTGTGTGTGTGTGTGTGTGTGTGTGTGTGTGTGTGTGTGTGTATATATATATATATATATATATATATATATATATATATATATATATATATTTTTTTTTTTTTTAATATTATATTTTTATATTTTATATATAATATATTTTGCCCCTAAATTAAATTTTGTGTCATGTTGGCATACTTGCATTTTGACATGTTTTTCTCAGGATTGAAGGGTGAGACTGGATTGTTGGGTTTCAAAGGAGAGCTTGGTGACCGAGGATTTCCAGGAGCTAAAGGTGCTTGTAATAATTGTATTTTATATATTATTATTATTTTTATTTTTTTTTATATAATCTGTGAAATCTGTTGGGTAAATATTGTGTGATGTGTACATATTGTACTCGTGTGTACACATTTGACAAGTATTAATTTTGTCATAAGTTTGCGTTATAATAAATTCCTTTTACGTAATATTCCAGGTAATGATGGTCCACCTGGTCCTCCTGGACCCCATACCTTTATAAAAGGAGACATTGGTTTCCCAGGACAACCAGGTCCCCAAGGTTTACCAGGGCCTCAAGGGTATCCTGGACTAAAAGGACAGCAAGGTAAATGATGTTATTCTAAACATTGTGTTAAGAGTGCATCAGAAAGCTATTTTAAATATTTCTTACATGTGAGTTGTGTCTGTTTTTTTTCCCCTCTGTCTCCATTTCTCTCATTCTCGTACCTATTAAGGATTGACTGGCATAGAGGGTATTCATGGGGAAGTTGGAGAACCAGGAAACAATGGGATTCCTGGAGCTAAAGGAGAACCTGGGCATACTGGATCTTCTGGTATATGAGCTTGCATCCTCAGGAACTTTCTTCATATTTGGTTATTTCATGATCTTTAATTGTCGTTTGTAATTTACTCTGCTTTTTAAGGACCCAGAGGATATCCAGGTCCCCCAGGTCCTGACGGTATTCCAGGTCTAGTTGGCCCACCTGGACCCTCCTCCATGGACCATGGCTTCCTAGTGACTAGGCACAGTCAGTCCATTGAAGTGCCCTTGTGTCCAATAGGCACCACTCTGATCTATGATGGATATTCCCTTCTGTACGTACAGGGAAATGAGCGATCCCATGGACAAGACCTGGGTCAGTGTTGCACAGACACTTCTTCTTTGAATGAAATAAGTTGGAGACCTACCAAATAAATAGGAAACTGTATAATTCTATATATTTCCAAATAAATAATTAATTCCTCGTTTTTCCTTACAGGAACGGCCGGAAGCTGCTTAAGGAAGTTCAGTCCCATGCCATTCCTTTTCTGCAACATCAACAATGTGTGTAATTTTGCTTCTCGTAATGACTATTCCTACTGGCTCACATCTCCTGAGCCCATGCCTATGAGCATGGCTCCTATTACCGGCGAGAGCATCAAACCTTTCATCAGCAGGTCAGTGTGTTTGTGTGTCCATGTCTGAGACTGAGCAAATGATTGTCAGTACGTAGTGATGTTTATATATGTGTGTTCCTTATTGTTCTGCCATAGATGTGCGGTTTGTGAAGCTCCAGCCATGGTGATTGCTTTGCACAGTCAGACTGTAGCCATCCCGCCCTGCCCTCAAGGCTGGATGTCTCTGTGGATTGGTTATTCCTTTGTCATGGTGAGAGAAAACATAAGCATGGTGTAAATTCTTGATTATTAATTCATTTATGTAATAACTGAGCAACCAAGGGCTGAATAATGTACCATTTTATCTTTGTTTCAGCACACCAGTGCAGGTGCAGAAGGCTCGGGTCAAGCTCTGGCCTCTCCTGGCTCCTGTCTGGAGGAGTTCCGCTCTGCTCCCTTCATCGAATGTCATGGCCGTGGCACATGCAACTACTATGCTAACTCCTACAGCTTCTGGCTGGCTACTATTGAGGATAATGAAATGTTTAGGTAGATTTTTTGCAAATTCTAACTTTCTTCCACCTTAAGATTTGCAGAAAAAAGCTTTCTAAATTCAATTCTGCAATTTGGTTTTTCATAACTGAGCAATTCAGACGATTAGGCAGCAGAAATGAGGGTTATTGTGATTGTATACATTGAACTTTGTATAGATTTTTTAAACATAAATAGTTGTGTCCAAATCATGGCAGACTAGGGAAGGCTTATAAAGAATCATATATTATTTTTATATAGCGACTTTTTGCAAAACTGGGACATTCTGCTAATTGCCTCTTAATCCACTGTAATAGTATTATTACTGTGTTTTCGAGCATTCAAGCTAACATTCCATTGATTATCTTCCCTATCTCGTTTCAGCAAACCTGTCCCCACTACACTAAAGGCTGGGAATCTGCGAACTCACATCAGCAGGTGTCAAGTGTGCATGAAGAGGACTTAGCCTGGCCATACTCCATCTTCTGCATTTGGCTTTTTTGCTCCAGTTTTACAAAAGAAAATCAGCATGGTGCTACTTCAAAGAAAGAGGAAGAAGATGGACTTAGAAAGTGTTCTTTCAGACTTAAGAATGCTGATTGAAATGAAATAAGATGGTCCAGAGTGACGGGACCCCGAAACCTGGTGCTTTTGCTCCATATAAAACACTCAATTAATATCCTCATTGTCTTTCCTGAATCAATGACACCTGTTTGCAATTGCACTGAATATCTATAAGTAGACAGGCTGCCATTTTGAAAACAAGTCTTCTGAATCGTTTTTTTTAATAAAAACTGATATTCTCTTGATTCATCTGCTATGTACTGTTTGCCTAGTTTCCTTAACAACACCAAAAACTAAGTATCTTGCTATCTCTTTTTTCACTCAATTTGTCATCATACGGTATACTAATTTCAGATACTTGTCTTTTCTTCTTTGTAATCCACCATAAGTTATGTCTGTTTATTGTGTGGCTAAGCAGCAAGGATGTACTTTTGTGATGTGTTGTAAATATACACATTTGTTAATGACTGTTAAACACTTTTTTTTTTAACATAATCTCTTCAGGTAAATGCATTTAATTTTTGTCATAGTTATTTATGAAAGCTATACGGATATAATGAGACCAAGGGCGCATTTTGTATATGGCCATTTCCACTCTGTCGACTAATTCACAATATAATCTGCAATTTGATTAAGGCACATAATGGTGAACTGTAGTATTTAGTACAATATGCTTTAGTAGGCATATATTGTTGTATAGCTTTAAAGGGTGTTATTATTAATTCATTGCCAGGGAGTACTGTGGGGCAAAAACATGTTTACATCGGCAAGCTATATCAGTAAACAGTGTACAGTTTGTACACTTTGCCATCTCTAAGTGGTCATATTACCTATTTTTAGAGGACATTTACCTATTTTGTCTAACAGGTCTTGTCATTCACACTCTGTCAATCTCAATGGTGTTTTATCAGGACAGATCCTTGAACAATGAGCAAATACATTTGGGATAGGTTTACAGCCTAATGGGTAGATACCTTGATTTGAATAAACACTCTCAACTAGTATTTAACACTAAAACTTCTCCACTAATTGGAAGCTGGACATGTGTATATGTGACTAGGTGCACTTTCCAGCTTTAAGTGTTATCCTATTCATGTCAATAGATAATAAAGCTGTCATGTTCCTTTTGTCTTTTTGCAACTATAAGGTGCTTTGGTTAGTTTCATCCATCTGTGAGTCAAACATTTAGTTTGCTTTCCTCACTAGATTGTTGTTCTTGCTAGATTCCGTGTTTCTCATATACCTTTTGCTCTCCTAAGTGGTAATGGAATAATAGACCAAAGAATATGCACATACCTAGTTTTACACTGAATATACTTGACTTAACAATTGTTATATGTTTCAGGATCCTATTTAAATTCCCCAAGGAATATATTCAGTTAAAACTATGTCACTGTTTTAGCCAAAGCTCACAGTCTTATATACATGTATTCTAAAATGATCTTTAATGACGTTCAGGCTGTAAATCTTCATAAATTACAAGAGGTTTCCGCTACTTTTATTTTATAAGGATTTACTCTAGAGTGCCCATAAAATGCTTGTCCTGGCTTATCTCACATCAGCTGATTGTATTCTTTCATGTAATGTCACTGACCCTATTTAAAAGTTGTTGTGGATTGGGGTGTTTTTTTGGCATTGTCTTCCCTGTGAATGTTCAATTGCAGTATTAAAAGCACTTTCACACCACTGTGATTCATGAAAGAATACAGAGATGGATGGAGTGTTTAAGCACAGTGTTTTTTTCCCTCAAAATTTGTTCACTTTGTGTCTTTCTCCCTTCTGTAATGAAAACATACAATAAACCAGTTTGTTTCTTTCCTGGTTGTCTGTCACATTTCAAACAAGAAATGTTAGTGAAATAAAAATAATGCATGTTTCATAAATAAATACACTATGTGGACAAAAGATTGTGGAGACCTGACCATAAACTTTGTATGTGCTTTTTGAAAATCCTATTCAACATAAAAAACTCTACTTTTGTAGGAAGATGTTCCAAAAAAAAGATGTTCCAAAAAAAAGACTGTGGTAGTTTTTGCTTATCTAGCCACAAGTGCATTAGTAAAGTCAGGTGCTGATGTAGAATTTATCACTAAATGTGTTTAATACTTTTGAGCTCAGAGTTCCATAGAAGGCCACTCAAGATCTTCGACTTCAAAGCATGCAGACCATATCCTCAGCTTGTTTTGTCCACAAGGGCATTGCCATGCTGGAACAAGTTTGGGTCTCGAGTTTAAGTAAAAGGAAAATGTAATACTACAGCATCCAAAAACATTATTTTCAATAACATGCCCTTAACTTTGTGGTAACAGTTTTGGGGAAAAACCACATCTGGAACAACATTTGGCTGAAAAAATCAGGGATCCCATATATTGCATTTACAGCTACACAACGCATAAACGTTGTATAAAAGAAATGTGTTACTTGAAATTAATTGACTTCCATCTAGAAAAAAGTATTCCAGGAGGTGGGGGGGAGGGGGGTACACTAGAGGGCACTGTTTCCTTTACACTTATGTTGTAGTTGCTTTGTTAAATAAAAGTGCAAAGAGAGATGTTTCTCTTGGGAAACAATTTACAACAATTTACACATTAGGGGTCGCCACAGCGGCTCATCCATCTCCATAATCTTGCATCTACCTGCATGTCTTCCCTCACCACATCCATAAACCTTCTCCTTGGTCTTCCTCTTTTCCTTTTCCCAGCGGCTCCATCCAGCATTCTTCTACCAATATACCCCATGTCTCTCCTTTGCCTCCCTCACCTTGTCTCCAAAACGTCCTACATGCGCTGTCCCTCTTATAAACTTGTTTTTAATCATGTCCATCGTCGTCACTCCCAACAAAAACCTCAACATCTTCAGCACTGCTACCTCCAGCTCCACCTCCTGTCTTTTAATCAATGCCACTGTCTCGAAACCATACAACATCGCAGGTCTCACCACAGTCATATAAACTTTCCCTTTCATTCTTGCAGATACTCTTCTATCACAAATCACTCCTGTCACTCTTCTCCACCCACTCCACCCTGCCTGCACTCTTTTCTTTACTTCTCTAACACATTCTCTATTACTTTGCACTGTTGACCTCAGATACCTGAACTCCTCCACCTTCTCCACCTCTTCTCCCTGCAACCGCATCACTCCACTGCCCTCCCTCTCATTCACACACATGTACTCTGTCTTACTCCTACTGACTTTCATTCCCCTTCTCTCCAACGCATACCTCCACCTCTCCAGGCTCTTCTCAACCTGCTCACTACTCTCACCACAAATCACAATATCATCTGCAAACATCATAGTCCATGGAGACTTCTGTCTGACCTTGTCCGTCAACCTGTCCATCACCACTGCAAACAGGAAAGGGCTCAGAGCCGATCCTTGATGCAGTCTAACCGCCACCTCGAACCAGTCTGTCGTTTCTCCTGCACACTTCACTGCTGTCACACTGTCCTCATACATATCCTACACCACCCTCACATACTTCTGTGACACACCTGACTTCCTCATACAATACCACAACTCCTCTCTCGGCACCCTGTCGTACGCGTTCTCTAGATCCACAAACACACAATGCAACTCCTTCTGACCTTCTCTATACTTCTCCATCAACATTCTCAAAGCAAATAATGCCTCTGTGGTGCTCTTACTCGGCATGAAACCATACTGTTGCTTACAGATGGCCCAACTGACTTTCCACTGTTCATCCTCTTAATAGCTGCTCTCACTTCCTCCTTAATAATCCTATCCACTTCCTGCTTCACTATCCCCACATCATCCAATCTGTTTTCTCTCTCATTTTCACCATTTATCAGCTTCTCAAAATACTCCCTTCATCTTCTCAACACTCCTCACTAGTCAACACATTTCCCTCTCCATCCTTTATTGCTCTAACTTGCAGCGCATCCATCCCAGCTCGGTCCCTCTGCCTGGCCGATCGGTATAAATCCTTTTCTCCTTCCTCAATGTCCAACCTCTCATGGAGCTCCTCATATGCCTTTTCCTTTGCTTTTGTCACATCCGTCTTTACCTGCTGCTGCATCTCCTTGTACTTCTGCCTACTTTTATCATCTTTTTGCTGATCCCAATTCTGTTTTGCCAACCTCTTTCTTCTTATGCTTTTCTGCATTTACTCATTCCACCATTGTGTCTCTTTGTCTTCCTTTCTATTTCCATCTTAAGGGTTGTCCACATTTCAAAAAGGTAATTCATCAAAAATTATTTAAAGTTTGATTTACTATTATGTCTGTTTATGAATGAGTCAGATGAGCTCTCTACCACTTTATTTTTCTTCTAGGCATCCATTAAAGAACAGATAGAAATTATATTGTTTGCATTCATATTTTAATCTGCTCTGCCTACTTAGAAAAGCCAATTAAACCTGTTTTTCTGTTCCTTTTTTCTAACAGCTGTCTAAATACAGGTAAGGTTTGTACAGTAGCAGTTTGCTCTAACACAAAATTTGCGCAAGAGGTTGTTTTTTCTCTGATTGGCAAAAACCTACAGTTGTATTATTTGAGGTTTCTGGCATTTTTGGGGTTTGCACTTTTCTTGGAGCCCAAGAATCATTTTGATGAAGTGTGCATTTAAAACCCTAACATGAAGACTCTGGGTGGCTCAGTATCAAATCTCATTGCTTAAGATCATCTGCATTACATCTTTCATATGTTCTAGATCCTCTTCACTAGTTGAATGTGGGTGAAATCCGTCTCTGAATTGTTTCCCTCACAATTTTTAACATGCATAACTAATGTTACATGCTGCACATGCCATAGACTATTGTCTCCCTGAATTCCAGTCATCCAGGTGTGCACACACTGCTGATGTGGCCCAGTTTGTTAATAAATCTACACAGTAGGCTAAAACAAAATCTTCCATAAAGTTTTCATTGGAGGTTTCTTAAACAGATGTCTATGCCTCATAAACCTTGTTTCCATCTCCAACTGCATAACTGATATTTTATTGTTATTTTTTTTACAGGGCTTTAATGTAATTTTTAGACCCCCCCCCCCCCTAAAAATACTGATTCCTATGGAAACTTTAGCTGAGACAAAAACTACATGCTAAAACTACATGAGGTTGCATTTCGATTCTGTTTGCTGGAAGACAATGTCTCTAATTGAGATACACTTGTGAATAGAGATTCTTCTTCTTCTAATGATTATACATCAGTGGCAGTCTTTTAAGCATATTTATTATCAAGTAAATAGACAGTAAAATAAAAACCTGCACCCACACCAGCTCTTTGTGGTATAGATTGGGAACCCCTAATGTAAGGTGTCATCAGGTTCCTTCGTACATATTGTAACATGGCCAAGAATTTTTGAATCATCCTGTCATTTTAACATGCTAAAACCATTTTATAATTTTTTATGCATTTTTCAACCTCTTTGATTGATCAGGAGACTCAAATAATATTGGAGCTGCAGATAACAGTATGAGAAACTACACTAGGAAGAAACACACCTTTGACTACAGAGGGCGCTACAGCACTACAATATTGGGCAGCGATCCCTGCCGAACAGATTCAGTCCAAGAACACAAGTGTTATACCACATTTCTTCAATGCAGAGATCTGTTGAATTTAGAGGTTTGAAAATTGACGTTTGGTTTTTTTTCATTCTTGATTTTTTGTTTTGCCACTATGCCATTACAATCTGTTGTTCTGAATTAATATCCTGAAATGATATACATGTGTGTATCAGTGTTCTAATTTAGGGGAGTAAAACTTTAGTCACATACACAGATCCATCATGCTAAGAAATTAGATAAAGAAGAAAAATATTTGACTACCTCTCTTGACTCTCTTCAGTGCAAACTCACTTTGTTTTTACCCTCTGGAAGTTCAGATATGAGGGAGGTGAGATTGAGATGGTCTGGACATGTTCAGAGGAGGGACATGGGGTATATAGGTAGAAGAATGCTGAGGATTGAGCCACCAGGAAGGAGGAAAAGAGGAAGACCAAGGAGAAGGTTTATGGATGTGGTGAAGGAAGACATGCAGGTGGTTGGGTTGAAAGAGGCAGATGTAGAGGACGGGGGGGTATGGAGACGGATGCTTCGCTGTGGCGACCCCTAATAGGAGAAGCCGAAAGACTTAAACTTAATAGAACATGTAAAACAGGGCTCTACAGACCTAAATGTAAAAAAACAAATATATGTTTGAATTGTAGACTTTGCATCATTGCAGCCAGTACTGCTGAAATGTTCTTTGAACAAAAGTTCAGATGAGGATAGCCAAAAAAAGTAAAATAGTCACCCTTGTAAATGGATTCTATGAAGTACTTGTGCTGTATAAATGTATATAAACATAAAAGACAAACTCTGAAGGGTACTCTTAGCTCAGTCTGGTTATTTACCCTTGTTGTTTCTGTCGTCATGCCGTGCTTTTGTTAGTCTAATGTGTGTCCTTGCCCATGGAGGAGTTGTGCAAGGTTGAGTAATTCCATTGGAGACGCAACACATGAGCAGGAAGAGCAGGTTTCAGTGGCTGGACATCTAGGTGAGAGGTCCATTCTTTCAAAAAGTACAGTATCAGTGTGCTTATGAGTGTGCAGTGATTACACATTGTCTCATCAAAGCACTGAGTTGTTAAATACTGTATAATCATGCGGGATATCCAGTAGGGTCAAGTAATTATGTAACGCAATAGAAGATAAAACTTTAAAGTGAGCTTTGGAAAAAAAAAACATGATAACCATAACCCAAAAGGCTAATCCTGTTAATCTTTTTGACAAGTGTCACAATGATATCAATAGAGGTGAAACAAGCTTGGCAACCAATCAGTTTAATGAGCACAGTCTCATGACTGAGGTATGGTAGCATTGGTAAACATTTGTGAATGCATGGTTCAAGGTCACTTGGGAAAAATGCCTTCATGGAATCCACACCTATAACTGGCCATATATGCTTACTGATGAGATGTGAAGTCACTAGAGAGATTGGTGTTGGTATATTGGTATTGGTGCTGCTGTTTCTGTGCCTTTCAAAAGCAATATCTTCTCCCTGTTTGCTTTAACATAAAAAGGATCCTTGATCATACAATCTTTTTTGATGGACCTTGATTTTACTTTCTTAATTATACATAGTAGAATATCAATTCAGCACAATCTTATTTATAGTTTTTATTGTATTGTATGTTCATTGTGATTGTTGTATTATACTTTTACTTGTTATACTTGTTGCATTCACCTTTAATGAACCTTATTTTGTTTATTATTCTCTACACTTTTTGAGTGGAGGCATTAATGATGTCATCTCCCTGGTGATTATTCTTATTATGTTCATTCTCACAAACACTCCAAGCCATTCTAAGACAGTATCATAACACCACACCTCACCACATCCCCCTCTCTTGTTCTTACTCCAAAACTCACCCTTTGCCAAAAGTACACCGTGAACAGGTCTCATCGTATTTTTGTGTAACGTCTTTTGTTTCGCCCTTTATCTTCAAGATTTACTCCTGCTCAGTGTCATGTGGCAGGTAAACAAAGAGCTGATTCTGGTGCCCAAGGCTCAGTGTGAAAAAAGTGAGAGAGGTGGCTTTTCCAAAACCATTGCCTAATCTAACCCAGAACCTGAGTGCACCTGCTAGCATGAATGTACAAAGTGCATCAAAAAACAACAGAGGTACTATTTACTTCTCAAGGGAACATTACCTCAGGGTGTCTGAATATTAAAGGTATCAGATACTCACACATTCAAACTTAACTGCACATATACAGGATCAAAGGATGTTTTGTCACTACTAAATGTGTGGGTGACTGATTGGCTGAGTACACCCACTCACCCACCTTACGCCATCCACACACTGGAAAAAAAAACATTGGTTTGTCTTTCCAGTCTACAATTGTTTTTGTGAATCTGTGCCCACTGTAGCATCAGATTCCTTGGCTGTTCTTGGCTGACAGGAGTAGAACTTGATCATATCTTCTGCTATTGTAGCCTATTCCCCTCAAAGTTCAACATGCTGTGAGTTCTGAGTTCTTTTTCTGCTCACCATGCATGTAGAGAGTGATTATTTGATTTGGCATAGCTTTCCTATCAGAGGTCATTTGTTTCCTGGACTCTCTGGCTAACAAAATGTTTCTATGTCTGTTTTTGTTTTTCTCACCATACATGGGTAAACTCTAACTGAGGGCCTCTGTAAAAAAAAAAAAAAAAGATTTTTCAGCATGTCAAAGCGCACATCCGGATTGACCTCAAACACAAATCTAAGTGGACAAATGTATACCTTCAGAGGATGATCGATATTTTGTAATGGCACATTCAAAACACAGCACTAAATCCTATAGAAAACCTGGCAAATGTCTGTGAAACCTGTGTAAGGGTTATGCACACTTACAGAAAAAGAGAGAGAGAGAGAGAATCCCCAGCAACTTTTATAAACAAATGAACAAAAACAAAAGGAATGCACAACTAAAAAGTAACCCAATATCCAGAAACCAGGTGGGGAGAAATAAGTGCACCATTTCATCTTCCTTTTTAATAGTTAGTATAGAACATAATTATCAGCCAGGTGTTACTAATGAAATGCTCAGAATTAATTAAACATCAAAACATGTTACTATGAAAGCAGAACATGTTGGTAGTTTATTGTTCTGGAACTCACAATGGTGTGTCTACAAGAAGAACATCATCTAAAAAAACACCTTGAAATTCACTGAAATTCACTGATTGAATGGTTGTGAGTTTAAATCCCAGCACCAATGAATTGCCTTCAATGGGTTTTTTTTCTCCAGAAGTGGGCATCCCCAGAAAAACAGCATAAGGTCATACTATTTAATGCCCAGAGATATAAAGAAAAACTGCAGAATTACATCATGTGATGCACAGGCCTCTGTAAACACATTAATGTTTATCATAAACAACACCTTAAGATTAAATTTAAATGAAATATGCCTCACTTTGTGCACATAACCTGTTATGAACTATAATAATAAAATACCCCTCTTTTTAGTGAACTTCACCTTCCATTATTATTTTTGCAAACTTTTTATACCTTGAGTGAACATTTGTCTATAACTGTGTTATCACAGGATTAGCACCGAGCGTGGTGTACGTACATGTTGTACCCTGCATTTTAGTGTTCCTATTAAAAATAGAGCCAGCTGTTAAAACTTCTGATTAATTCTTTTAATTTCCAGAAGAAAGCAGCATAATCTTCCAAAATATGTTTGCTTCTAGCAACATTTTTTGTAATTAGTTTGGATACCAGGATTAATGGCGCTATTCCAGAATGTGCCAAGGCAAACCCAGTGCCACAAAGCTGTTGATTGTAAAGTCTTTATAGATTGCAGTGGTGTATTACTTATGAAAGCTTTAAGCAATACAGCTGCATCATTGGCCCTCATGCACTTTTCTTGGAAAGAGTACCAAATATTGACTAGCTTTTCTATAGAAGAATAAGGGACATGCTTTGTAGATCAACACCACTCGTTCAACTTCACAAAAAAAGTGCTGCTGTGTAGGATATGAAGCTGCCAGTAGGTACAGAAATGGATTCGTATTATGCATGTGCCTCGCGTGGTGCCAGGTTGTGTGGAGGCATTTTGAGCTTGGTGTGCCATGAACAAGTGTGCTGTTCCAGCACTCGAAGATGGCTCCTGAGGCTATTAGAACACTCTCCCAATGCCAAAGAACTCCTTTTCTGCCAAGTAACACTGCTACTGGCAATATTCTAAGATCCATGCAAAAGAAAAAAGGCAACTTTAGACACATTTTCTGTTAAATGCACTTTCTTTCTCACATATACAAATGCATTATATGTGGACTTTACCTCCTGCGATACTGCCAGGTTCTGTAACACACACGCAGACGCACATGCACACACACACACACACACACACACACACACACACACACACACACACACACACACACACACACACACACACACAAACATACACACAAGCACACACACACACACACACACACACACACACACACACACACACACACACACACACACACACACACACACACACACACACACACACACACACACACACACACACCAATGTCTGTGCAGTATGCCAGCTATCAAGACAATAAACAGCCTGTTTAGCTAGCTTTCCAGTGACTTAATTCTCTTGACATGGTTTCAACTACTGGTTGGACTTTGCTTTGATTTTATACATACATACATATTTTAGAGATGCATGTATATGTATTTATGTATGTTATATAATATATAATAATATTTAATAAAAATATGTATACAATTCAATTCAATAAATTTTAATTTGTATAGCACTTTTAACAATGAACATTGTCTCATAAATAAAAATGATACTAATGATAAGATGTTCTTTATAAGTGTAAGTTTGTTCCACACACACATTTACATTTGTGGTATTTAGCAGCTGCCCTTGTCCAGAGCAAAATACAAAAGTGCTTGTAGTCTCTATCAATGAATAAATCTACACTGGTAAGATAAATTACAACTTAAGATAAATCAACCTTCAACTGTGGTGAGGTTTTTTTCTTTTCGTTTAAAAAAAAAGTGAACTTAAAAAAGTGTTAGTTTAAGTGTTTCAGGAAGAGGTAGGTCTTGCTTGAGGATAGCCAGGGACTTCGCTGTTTGGACATTTAGGGAAATTTCTTTCCACCACCTCGTTGCCAGAAAAGAAGAGCCTTGAAGTATACAGAAGAGTCACACGCAATATATATATAGTTTATATAATTTATATACAATATATATATATATATATATACTTGAGCAACTTGTCTCCTCAGTCCCCAGATGTTTGCAGACTGTTATGTGTATATATATATATATATATATATATATATATATATATATATATATATATATATATATATATATATATATATATATACATACATACATAACAGTCTGCAAACAGAGGAATAGGAATGGTGTACCATTCTTGTCTAATACAGGCTTCTAGTTGCTCAACTGTCTTAGGTCTTCTTTGTCGCATCTTCCTCTTTATGATGCGCCAAATGGTTTTTTTCATGGGTGAAAGATCTGGACTGCAGGCTGGTTATTTCAGTACCCGAATCCTTCTTCTACGCAGCCATGATATTGTAATTGATGCAGTATGTGGTCTGGCATTGTCATGTAGGAAAATGCAATGTCTTTCCTAAAAGAGACAATGTCTGGATAGTAGCATTTGTTCTAGAACTTGGATATACCTTTCAGCATTGATGGTGCCTTTCCAGATGTGTAAGCTGCCTATGCCACACACACTCATGCAACCCCATACCATCAGAGATGCAGGGTTCTGAACTGAGCGCTGATAACAACTTGGGTTGTCCTTATCCTCTTTAGTCTGGATGACATGGCGTCCCAGTTTTCCAAAAAAATTATTTTGATTTGTCTGACCACAAAACAGTTTTTCACTTTTCCACAGTCTATTTTAAAAGAGCCTCTGCCCATCTTGACTTCTGAGGGACTCTGCCACTCTGAGAGGCTCTTTTGATACCCAATCATGTTGCCAATTGACCTAATAAGTTGCAAATTGGTCCTCCAGCTGTTTCTTATATGTACATTTAACTTTTTCGGCCTCTTATTGATACCTGTCCCTAATTTTTTGGAATGTGTAGCTCTCATGAAATCTAAAATGAGCCAATATTTGACATGACATTTCAAAATGTCTCACTTTCAACATTTAATATGTTATCTATATTCTATTTTGAATATAATATAAGTTTATGATATTTGTAAATTATTGCATTCCTTTTTATTCAAAATTTGTACAGTGTCCCAACTTTTTTTGGAATAGTTTTTTTTATATAAATCAGAATATCACTAAAAAGTTTAGTAATTTATTTCAATACAAAAAGTGCAACCTGTATATTATATAGATTCATCACACGCAGACTGATATATTTCACTAAAGAAGTGGGTTGTTCACAGAGTGCCGTATGGAAAGTTGAATGAAAGTAAATAATGTGTTAAAAAAGGTAAACTGAAGCCTATTCAAGAATTTGTGGGAGTGCTTCAAGAGGCACAATACACAGGCTTATCCATGGGCTCTGACGAACTCATTCCATGTGTCAAGCCACTCCTGAACCAGAGACAACATCAGAGGTGTCTTCCCTGGGCAAAGGACAAAAAAGGACTGGACTGTTGCTCAGTAGGCCAAAGTCCACTTTTCAGATGAAAGGAAAGAAGATTTTGCATTTTATTTGGAAATCAAGGTCCCAGAGTCTGGAGCAAGAGGAGGAGAGGCACAGAATCAAAGTTGCTTGAGGTCCAGTGTAAAGTTTGCACAGTCAGTGGTGGTTTTGGCAGTCATGTCATCTGCTGATGTTGGTCCACTGTGGACACTGTCTCAAAGAAGCTTTACACAGATAAAACAGTAATTAAGAAAATGAATAATATTATTCTTTATAAGTGTATGTTTGAAAATGAATAATATTATTCTTTATAAGTGTATGTTTGTCCCTAATGAGCAAGCCGGTGGTGACTGTGGCAAGAAGAAACTCCCTGAGATGGCATAAAGAAGAAACCTTGAGAGGAACCAGACTCAAGAGGAAACCCATCCTCATGTGGGTGGCACCGAATGTCCATTTATTAAAAATAAATGATGTTGAGGTGTGCGGTGATGGTGATCAAATGCAAACTGTAGTCCTGAGTCAGTGTAGCAGACTGTTGACATTAAATACAGTCCAAATCTAATCTCAAAGCCCCTGTGTTATTCTGTAATTTCATGGATCGATTGGAGGCCACTCTGTGCAGCTGGGGATGGTTTCACACCAACGGCAACAGCACACATTTTATTAACGCAGCGAGCATTTCTGTTTCACCATTTTAAGTATGTCCTTTCTGACGTCCTTTCTATATTTGATATCAAGTCTCAAATCAAACACCAAAATCGCCATAATTCTTCATCTTCTTCTTCCGCTTCTTTCTTATTGCCGGTTTGCATTTTTTTAAGTACAGCATTACCGCCATCTACTGTGGCAATGGATCAGAGACTTATATCCCTATTCCAAAGATCATAAAAACGAGCAACTAAAAGTACGAGCAAACGGAGATATGAGCGACCTTGATTGCGACATTTTACCCTATTTCACAAGCAAATTTCGAAGGCATGAGCACACCCACGCTGCCGGTTCCCCGCTTTCAGCCGAGGGAAGCATCAGTCGCTTAGTTGATGACATATTGCTCGGTCGCTCTCGTTGTTCAGTGCAGCAAAAACTTTTTTTTGTGTTATATTTTTATTTCACTAGAAATCTTGAAAAATGTCTCCCAAGAAAATCAGTGATGGTGCTGTGAAAATGAAAGTAAATAGAATTACCATTGAAACTAAGGAGGTTACGAGCGTAGTGTACGTCTCACAATCAACCACTACCACATGGGTAAGTGTTAAATTATGTTTACATGACGGTAATTTGCGGTGTATTTGTTTGTTAAAATAGGCTACAAATACTTTTTAAATGCAGAAATAAGCGATCGAATGAGGTCTCGGAACGGATTAAATCAATTTTACATTAATTCCTATGGGGAAAACTAGTTTGAAAGTATGAGCAAATGGACCTACGAGCAATTTTCAAGAACGAATTATGCTCGTCCAATGGGGTTTTACTGTATGCATATATGTCACCCTACTTTGACCTATACAGGTGTGATAGATTGGACGATCCAGTGACCCCTGAAGTATTCACAAGACTAACCAATTCGTTCAGGTTACATCCCACTAGCAGCTGACAGTGATGAACTATGAGGATAAAAGCACTCGCGTATCTCCATCCCTACACACACACACACACACACACACACACACACACACACACACACACACACACACACACACCTGTATGTTTTTATCTATGCTAACTCTGTCTGATCCAAACACTAACCCAACCTACAAGCACACTGTAAATTGCAGAATTGTATGTATCCCATTCCAGGCTGTGTCACAACCTGCTGTAAGCTAGGTGTTTTTAATTCACCTATGTGAGGTGAAAAGAAGAAGACCAAAGTGACTCCATATTCTGCTTCCACATTTTTAGCCGTATTAAACCAATCAGTTTGATTCTGAATGGTTGAAGTGTGTGTCACACCTAGTGAGCACAACATCCCATGAGTTTAATTCAGTGTTGAATGATCACCCACACAGATCATTTTAATCTGTCTGAACACAAATAATTACTGCAAGATTAAACTTTCTATCAATTGTTTACAAATAAAGTACAGAAAATCATGTAGGACTTTGCTCCAGCATTTTTGTAATTTGATCAGATGCAACTTTGCAAACCTATGTCATGCTAGATGTTCTCTTTTTTAGAGAGAAGAGGCTTTCTCCTGGTGATCCCCCAAACCATACTTGATCAGTCTCTTGCTAATTGTACCTAACCCTAACTTGCTAACTGAGGCTAGTAGAGTTTTAGTTCTGTTCCTCACTGTACAATGATTGATGGGTGGCAACAATTCGTTTTCTTTCATTTTTACATAAATGTACATGCGTATATATGTGCACCACTCTGTAGCGCACCGGTACATTCATAGGCTGTTTGTGGGCTACAGAAACAGAGATAATAAATAAAAAGTTTAGCTTGCATTTTGCTAAGTGCTCAGTAAGGCAGGTTGTTAATAATATCTAACAACTAGAAGTGAATTAAAGAGAATCTACTTGTAACGTTTAATGCACAGTGCCAGGTTTTGCAAACCTGTGCAGCAACATATTATCATTCATGTTATCACAAGTCTCTACATATAAGTCATTCATTGTAACATCGAGCAATATGAAACTGGGGAGAAAAATCTTTATTTTCTTTCCATTCTTAATTAATTTTTTTATATTATTTATTTCAATTTACAGTATTGTAAATATGATTCCTTTAATCTGTCCTGGTCAAGGACACTGCGCTATGTAAAAATAAGTTATTTCACTTCATTTGATTTTCAATAGCAATATGATTTTTGACATCATGGATATTTAAAAGAATGATGGGTAAACTTGTAGGAGGGTATTAAATAAAATGAGTGTTATCAAGTAGCTGAACAATCTGTACTCTTGTGCAGTAGTCTGGGTGGGATCAGTTACATATACATGTCAAAGGGTGTTATTTTATATGAATGACTGCAGCAAGAGTGTGGGAATGAAAACAAACCCTTGTCAAATAAAAAGTTCCTGTTTGCTCATCTCTCTCTCTCTCTCTCTCTCTCTCTCTCTCTCTCTCTCTCTCTCTCTCTCTCTCTCTCTCACTCTCTCTCTCTCTCTCTCTCTCTCTCTCTCTCTCTCTCTCTCTCTCACACACACACACACACACACACACACACACACACACACACACACACACACACACACGCACACACACACACACACACACACATACTGTAGCCCAGAGGTAAACAGAATTTAGGGAAGGGTGACTAAGTTGGACCAGGTTTAGTGATACATAAATCACGAGTATTCAATGAAGGATTTGAGAAAGATCATATCCCAATGTGTCCCAAATCAAACAATTGCTAATCTCATTTTTGGTGACTGTGATCATGGACTTTTATGTATTTGCTGGAGGGCAAAAAAGCTCTCTAAAGATGGAGAGATAATAAATAAATCATGAGTAATGTCCTAGTTCTGGCCCACACATTTCCTACCTTAATCGGGCCCACATAGTATTTTTTGCCAAAATCTTGATAAGACTATGTATCATGCATGCTATGGACCAGAGCTTTAAATGCTGCTAAAGGTTAGATCAGATTAGCTGTTTTTTAGTAAAAAGCTATTTAAGTACCTGATTTTTATTTCATACCCTACAAGCACTTAAGAATGCATGACTGAGGCCAACAGTGTCAGGATAAAGGAATGTCCTTGATGATTTGTTAGGTGAAAGCATGTTCATGCTAGAGGGTAACTCCTGTCAGACAGATGAGCAAAAAAAAAATAGTAAGGTAAGGCTATTGTGATTCCATTACCTAACTTATTGAGGGCATTATTTAACATGAAACAAGGACAAACAATTAATGCCAGCATTAATATGCCACATGCAATGTTTATTAAACAATGTTGACAAATTTACCCACATAAAAATCCATTCCACGGCTAAAAACAAGTCCAAAACAATTAGTGGTAATTAAATCACAGAACGTTCCTAAATGTTGCAACTTCTTAAAATCTGGTGTAAATAAGAGAATTTAATATACAGCCTCCTAGCAGCAAACACAAACAAGATGTCGACTGATATCAGAAATTGTTGACATACAATAATATCAGTGGTGTGTATAGGAAGGGGTGTGTCCAACACGACTCATTCTTCAGCAGTGGTGAGTCAACTTCCCTGCAGCTCAGGTGAAAAAAAAAACAAAAAACACCAAGGCTATCCGATTGCAGTGAAAAAGGTTATAATATCTCTAGAACTGCTCAGAGTTTTAGTTTTGTCTGATATTTCTACAGAAGAGCTTGAAAAGAAATTCCCTGTAACCTAGTGTAAAAACATACATGGTCTGTAAAAGAAAATGTAACTCTGACTGCATAATTTTGTAAGGGTATCTTCGATATAAATATTGTTTGTTGAATTTGTATTATAATGATATCAAAATGTACTTTACACTACTAAGAAGAACAAACGTAAATTAATAAAATGTGAAAACAAATTATTTTTTTTGCTAGTACATATTGAACACATTTGTGTTTATATGTATGATTATTTATGTTTTACAGGTTCTGTAAATATACCCTGACACATAGCCAGGAAAATGAAACAATCTAATGAGCCACACAAGGAAAACATGGCAAACTTTCCTACATTAAAAAAAAAAAAAAAAAAAAAAAACAGTGCTATGAAAAGAATTCACAATACTGTTCCAATGCTATTTCTTAGTAACTGACAAAGCATCATTGCTGAAGCCTAATTAAAAGCTCTTAAGCAGTACGTAGACAAAACATGTGTGCGCACTTGGAAGCTACAGGGAACACACTGGAAAATAGATGCAATATCCTGTTCAAGCTTGTAATCATTTCAAATAGTGGTGGCATTAATATCAGCTAATAATGAATAATGGTGCTGTAATCCAACTCATTGTGCAATGGCAGTGGCGCAGCAGGCATTTTCCCTAAAAACAGGTTAGTCTAAATGGAAAGTATGGTGTGTGTTTTGATAGGATTAAGAGAGACCTTAGGAAAATGCTGTGACTCTGGGACCAGTTGAAATAAGTCTGGCACATCAGCTGACTATATTCCTCCCTAGAGGTAACATTAGGACACCGTGAACCTGAGAAAAGAAGGTGATTGGAGCAGGCCCAGCATCATGTGCAGAAACGTACCCACTGAATTACAATAACCCGATGCTAGGGCAAGTTGCTTTTTCTAAAGAGCTTTGCGATAGGGCTTATAAATAGACAGAAGAAATACCGCTGCCTCGTTATCCGGCATCCTGCTTTCTCTCCATCACGAATCACAGCCCAGATCACACCTCTGAGACAGGAGTTCATTCAGAATAGTAGTGGGAGCTGGAGAGGAAGAAGGAGCAGCGCTGAAAACAGAGGCGTGTGGATGAATGGGCGAGCAGACACCCACGGCCGAGCGTGGGGGATTTGAGTGGACGTCACAGGAACAGAGTGTGTGTGGGATGAGAGGAGGAAGAGGAAAGTGGGCGATGGGTGGGCAGTGAGCCATCGCAGCTTGCTTTGTATTCCATCTCACTCTTGTAGCTAGTTCTTTCCCTCCACCTGTCTATGCTCCCATGCTCAGCTATTCATGCTAAATCTATTTCTTTTTTCCCCTCATGCTTTTGTCATGAACAGCTTGCATGTACATTTTATTTCTTAAATCTTTCATTTGCTCATTATGTCTGCAATCCCTCGGAGTCGAAGTGAACAAATACATGCATCTTCTCTGTCTGTGTGGTACTGATAATGGCTAATCTCTTTTGTATGCTGATGGTCTGCTATCAGATATAAAATGCATGAGGGCCTGTGTGCACCTCCTGTTGTGCCACTACCATCAGATGGTTGAGAATCCCTTGCTGAGCCAAATGCTTTGGAGTAAAAGAAAAAAAAAGAAAGTAGCACAAGCCTGTGTGGAAGAGGCTGTTGAAGGTCTCAGCTAACAATTTCAAGTTAGCAGGACATTTTCTGAACATTACAGATCTAGGGACTTTGGGTTCAAATAACATTCAGTCTGTCTTAGTCTGTCTGTCTGTTTGTTGATTGAATATTCAGTGGAGCTGCTTTAATAATGAGTTGCTTTAAATGGCTCACAAAATGTTTTCTGTAAAACAAACACTAATATTAATGACATGCATTTGTGAGTGTTTCTGTAACTGAGATTTTGTATAAAAGTAAACTACAGCATTTTTTTTTTACATTACAGGAACATAATTTAACACTTACCCAATATCCTGATGATGTTCTATATTTGTTCAGGTTTATAACTATAATCCTTCCTTTTTCCAATTTAATTGCCTATGGAAAGCGCTTGGTTTGTCTCATTTTAACAGTGAAATTTGGCCATGTTAAATTCCACAGCAAGTTCCAGCTATTAGGAAGTTCACGCCATAGTTTTTCACGTAATCTGGCATCTCATTATCATTTGGTCAGAAAAGCATTCAAAGAACAATTACCTTCAAAAGTAAACAAACATAGTGTGGAAACACACAGGAGGTGGTGTAATCCCCTGTGTGCATGTGTGTCTGTGTCTGGTGGTATAAAGGCACCACCCAAGGGCTGTATTTTTGAAGTCAGAGAGATAGAACCTCAACAGTGGGGTGTCTTAGCTCAGTACTAAGGTTATCTTGTTGTCCATTCACATATGGATCAGACAGTGGTCTAATAGGTGCATCCCAAGAGTTTCCAGATGATCTTTGGCCCACATATGTGAGCAAAGAGCCCAGTGGGACTAAATGCTCCTTGCATGGACACCCATTTCTGAAGAAATGGGGTCATGTAAAGAACAAAAGTTAAGGACCTCCTAAGAGAAAATGAAATGAAATGCAATGTTAAGCCTTTTATGTTTTCAATAGTCATGCTAAAAATATATACATTTACAGATTAGAAAAACTTCATAATGACAATGAAAACATAAATGGGATCTTTTCCTTCATATTTTCTGACAGTATTATAAATTATATAATTGAGAATGCTTCACTTCTAATCTTTATGAGATTGTCTTTATTTTTTTTATTTTACATTTGTGTGTAACTGTGGTTCTGAAACTAATTGAATGGCTAATATGTTCCATGTGCTTGTTTTTTTGTTGTATATTTGTCAAAATATGATGTATACAGTAAAGCTAATTTGTCTTTTTGCGAATCTGATGTCAAAGATTGTTGATATTCATATTTCTGTCTGGCCATTCTCATGTCCAGGGCACAAAAGTGTCCTGGAGACACTCCATTAAGTCAAGCATTTTTACATATGTACATTCCATTCTATCTCCATATGTTCCATACTACAAGGGCAATTTCCTTTGAAACTAGTAAAGATGTCAACATGAGGAGTCATGACATGTCCTGGCAGTGCACCCCGCCAGGCAATAACAGACAGCACTCATAGTGCTGGTACAACTCTAAAAAAATAAAAAATTAAATTTGAGTGTGCATACTGTTCCATATTAAGTATGCAAACAGTTCAGACTCATCACAAAAGAACATGCTGAGGTAAATACTTCTAAAAGGGCCAATCATAACTAGCTGACTGGCCTAATATCTCATTGCCTGTTTTTCTAGTAATGGCTGCACTTTTGCAGTCATTATAATCAATTATAACTTTGGCATCAAGGCTAAACCTCTAACTTTCTCCTTTTTGAGTTGCAGAGGAATACATATGCCTAACACAAGTGGCCCATGCTAGTTACTGCACAATTCTGGTCACCTGCTTTTGTCTTTTCTGATCCATTATCACAGGAATATTCTGTGATGGCAGATAGGGCATCTAAAATAATCTGGTTTCATAGAGGACCTGTTCTTGCACTAGTGACAGGTAGTGCAAAGTGTTATCTTCTGCTTGAGCCATCTGCATTAACAAACCAAAAATGTTGCTTTTTTTTGGTTATGGGCAATAGGTCATGAAGAGTCAGTCATTTTGTTACCACCTTAGAATATATAGACCTGTTTAACAGGCTACAACAGACTCTCCCACAACAACACAGTAATAAATAATGGCATTGTAATAGCCTGCAAGGTCAGCTAAATTACACACTTATTTGACATAAGATTTAGCAGAGGTTTAGATAATAATTAAGAATAAAAGGAAAACAAAAATAAATTGTTAAAGATAGGTTTACTAGTTTGTAGTGTTTTGGAGGCTCTTTTCTATACCCCAAAACTCACAGTCCTTTCAGCAAGGAAATTACAGCTTTTGCCATCAAATAATTAATTAATTTATTATACATTTTTTTAATTGCTTTTTAGGGCAAAAAACATTGTCATGTTTTAGGGCAGAAAACATTGTCATATTTTAACACAAAATGTTATGTTGAATGTTAAAAATGTAAACCATATATTTTTAGCACATACAGTATTCATTTCATTCCCACTCTCTGCTTTATGTATGTTATATTAAATACAAAAAAAGAAAACACACACACACACACACACACACACACACACACACACACACACACACACACACACACACACACACCCACACACACACACACAAAGCATGTGGGGATCATCTTGGCTTAATTAGTATTTATATATGGGGGATTGCCTGAACGGATGCACAGGCAGTGCTGAATTAATCTTCATACACACATTACCTGTTTATTTATAGTACAGTAAAATTAAGCACTTAGGCAGGAAAAGCAAAGATTTATTTTAACACACACACACACACACACACACACACACACACACACACACACACACACACACACACACACAAACAATCAGTGTGTCTCTTTTGACAGGCAATGTGCTTGTTTGAGGAATTGTTGCTTTAGCTCAGCATATCTAGTGGACATTAGCACTGGTCATGAATGCTTCAACCCACTGTTTTACATTAACTGTATCAATCTGTGGTGATTAATCAAGATCCAAGCTTCAAATTTTACACTAAAACCAGTCTGCTTTATCTCACTGTTTGCATTAGTTTTTCATACTAAATTATGCCAGTTAATATCAGCAGTAGGTATATGCATGAAGTGATATGGTTTAAATGGCCTCAGGTTTAGTAATCACTTTGTCTGGGTACTGAATCCCCCCAAGCTGCCATTTCATCACTCAACTTCAACCAAGTGCTCCTGCTTCATTACAGAAACAGTTTTCTTTAAGGCAGTCCCATTACGCAGTGCGACAGCCACGCATGGCCTACTGATTAACACTGATAACCCTGTCTGAATCACACTGCTTCACACAGTAACCAGATGCCCACATTGCTCAGGATATTGTACCGGCTTAATGTGGTTAGTGCTGATTAAGATAATGTGGCGTGAAAACGTATGTTGTGTGCTTTTTTTTTTTTCGTATCTTAATGACATTGTCTGGACATTCGCTTTGTTATATAGAACAATGCATAAAGCCATTCTTAAACACTAACAACAATTAGATCAGGTCCATTTGTCAGCCTTACACACTTGTCTATGAGCAATGACAGATCTTGACAGTCTTTTTCTACATATAAAAGAAGGAAAAACCTCAACCTTTGACCTTGAACTAAAGACTAGCAGAGTGGAAAATATCAACAAACAGTGATGGCATTCAAATGTAGTTAATGGTTGAAAAATAAATGTGCTGAATGCAAGTGAGAGAAAGATAGAGAGAGAGAGAGAGAGAGAGAGAGAGAGAGAGAGAGAGAGAGAGAGAGAGAGAGAGAGAGAGAGAGAGAGAGAGAGAGAGTATTGCTAACATGATCCAGCTCTCCTCAAATCCCTCTGCCTCTGAATGCCTGCGTCAGGGATATAGGTACGCAATTTATTAGCAAGCTTAAGGCCCATTATTTCTAATTGTGGGTTATATTGAGCCAGAGAGACAAATCCAATAAGGCTACAGAAGCTAAAGTTATATACACAGGGATTACCTCTGTGGCTTTATAATCATTAGCAATATTTCTGTAGCTGGGTGTCTGCAGGGGAAACGCCCTGAATGCAATGATTAAAAACTAGATGTTAAAGAATTCATGTCATTGTGGAGCTGCAGGCCATATATTCATGTTCAATATAAAATGTGGAACCCTAAACTAGGACAGTTCCTCTTTCCTGACTGAGAAGGATTTTTGAGAAGCTGTATGTGGAAGTGTGTAATTAGCTGTATTTTAGCATCCTTAAAGAATTTTAATGTCTCAGAAAGACCTAAATGTTTCAAGAGATGTTCAATCAGTGATTTGAGAAACTATCTATAGTCATATGTAGTAAAAGGGATGCTTTAACAATACTGTATCCTGCACTCTTTTGGCAGTGTTAGCGTTGATGAAGGTGCATACAGTGCCTACAAGAAATCTGAAAATTTTCTAATACAGAAGGTAAAGGACAATCACAATACCTTTTGTTTGGAGTTTGCAATTAACTTTGCACTTGCTTTTCAAAATCTTTTAGAAATCAAAAAATATTGTTGTTTAGATTTCAGGTAATTAGCAATTCAAACAAGTATTATTGATTCCAACAAGTTGATGTGGACACTATAACATTAAACAATTCTACCTATGTTTTAGCCAACTAAACACTGATGACTTTTATGCAACTTATGTGACCAATTAAACTCAAGGGAATTTTCCACTAGTATGAAAATTCCAAAACTGAAATATTTCTGATATGATAATGCGGTTGTTTTTAATTTATATGGCTAGTGAATTAATTAACATATATTCCTACTGTTTACCTTTCTCAAGGTCAGCAGGTTTGTAGAGGTAAATTTTAAACAAGAAAAAACCTGTATTAGTTACAAAACCTTATCCATTTTATGGTCCTGTTCACAAGTGGGTCGTTTGATATTACGTTTGTTATTTGTGTGTTGGAATATCGTTAATCCTTGACTGAATAATAATCAATTTCATAGCATGCTTAACACTGTTTTCTGTAGGTTTAATAATTTGTTATTTGATTGATTGATTGATTCATTCATTCATTCATTCATTGATTCATTCATTAATTGAGAAACTCTATGTCAGGTTCATGGTGAATATGGAGCCTGTCCTAGGAAGTCCCTGGGTGTGAGGCAGAAATACACCCTTGATTGGGTGTCATTCCATCACTGAACAGACACATTTACACAATAACTCACACCTAGATGTAATTTAGCACAGCCAGTCCACCTACAAACATGATTTGGGACGTGGGCAATTCCCAATTTAACATGTTTTGTGTTGTCTTGTTGATGTATAAGAGCCTCAGGAAATTTACCTTCAACAATGTGTGTGTGTGTGGGTGTGTGTGTTCATTTGCTTAAGGCCGGGGGTGTTATACTTGTGTGTGTGTGGGTGTCTGATGCTACAGGTCAGATCAGTCAGTCAAGGTGAAGGCTCATCAATGTCCTTTAGGCAGAATATCTGTTTACTAAACAAATAAGTCAGGAGGTGAACAGAAAAGAAGAAAACATTATATTGTCTGCCCTATCCTACATACATAATATGTGTTTGCGTTCATGAATAACACAATTTGGTGTGCTGCCTCTACAAGTCTATATTTCTATATGATATTTAATTCTGTATTTTCGATGTGGTTTAGATGTTAGCTTCTACAAATCACTCAATGTTTCAGTCACAGTAGAGCTGACAGACATTTAACAAACCACATTTGAGATACAGTGGCCAACTCGCCTGTCATACCTGGTCACGTAAACATCAAAAACTCAATTATGACAAATCCCTAGTTATAATGGAATTTTCTTTTCTGAACTAATGAGACAAATTAGGGTGGAGAAAAAAGACTGATAAGGCCAAAGGATTTTGCAGTAATCTAGCATTTCTCAGCTGTCAGTAAAACACAAAAATGAATATAAACATTTAAAAATATAGCAAATTACATTTTTATATTCAAATCATCATGGGCATGGAGATTTGTGTGTGTATATTAGGGATATATATAGTTACTATTTACTAGGTCCCTGGTGGTCTAGTGGTTAAGATGCAGTGCTCCCACCGCTGCGACCCGGGTTCGATTCCCGGTCAGGGAACCATCCCCAGCCACTCTTAGTGCCGGTCCCAAGCCCGGATAAATTGGGGAGGGTTGCGTTAGGAAGGGCATCCAGCGTAAAACATGTGCCAAATAAAACGTGCGGAGGATCCGCTGTGGCAACCCCTAACGGGAGAAGCCGAAAAGAAAGTTTATAGTTACTATTTACTAAAGCTTGTGGCCATCTATATGTGTACAAGATTTGTGTGGCAGTCTAAGAAAACTGTTGGATGTTGCTGGGTTGGCTAAATAAGTAAATGCATGTTGTTATCCTTCGGCTGCTCCTTTTAGGGGTCGCCACAGCAAAACCATTGGTCTGCATATCTGATTTGGCTCAAGTTTTATGCCAGATGCCCTTCCTGATGCAACCCTCCCATTTTATACAGGCTTGGGAACGGCACTGAGAATGCACTGGCTCGTGAAACTCCCAGTGGTTGATTTGGTTCCCTGCTTGGTGAGATCCTTAGCCCCTAGATCATGAGCAAACAATGTAACTAACTAACTAACTAACTAACTAACTAACTAACACTCTAGAGAAGACAGTGGATGATGATAATGATGAAAGTGATTTGTTGTTTTCGATCTTTCAGATAATTCTTTTTTGTAACTAATTGTTACTAATATAGAAATTAGGCCACAACTGTATAAGTAGGTGGGGTAAATGCTTGTAATAACCTATTATCATAGGATAATATTAAACAGGTTATGATCAATCCAAGTGGGATAATGAAGAGATGACTGCAGTGTTGTTGAGGACTCTAAATCTAGGTTACAATGAAAATTTAACCAGCTATTATTTCTTTTTAAATAGAAAAATAAAGAATATTAAACATGGAATGACTACTCAGTGGGCTAGACTCAGAATTAGTGCATGATTTTCAAAGGTAGTCTAATGTGTCACATATTTATATTATATACTAAATATACATAGATAGTAGTTGTTTTAAATGTGTTGGTGTCTATTAGTGAAATAAGAATTAAATTATTTAAAGAAAATTCCTCCTTTTTCACTTTTGTGTTTAAGCAGATTTTAAAATGCAAATACTTTAATGATACGAGATTTGCAAAAGAGAAACATATTGCAATTTGGATAAAGTGGTATTATGAATTTAATATTGCATTGTTAGGTCAAGATTTCTTGTTGCATAGGTTTCCCAGGATCTTTGCAGAAAAGATCAGCAGCACATTGTTTTATAGAACATATGGTTTCTTTGCAATACTATGCCAGCCATTAGAGACGCATACAGGGTTTGGCTAACATCTTTTCTATATTGGATACAGATCAAAAGTATTTTGATGTGAAGTAGACAGGCTGGAAGATTCAATGTTTGACACAATGGCCCCAAGATGACAATTAACTGTAACAACCAACTCCTGCAATCAGCTCCTTGGTTATTAAACAGTAAAAATGTAAAAAAAAACACAACAACAAACAAAAAAAAAAAAACATTTTACATTGTGGTGTTTTCCCAGGTCACCATACAAATGAAAATCTTTGACTTAATTCATCGTATTACAGTGTTTCTTCTCCTTTTTTTATGCTGCTATTTGCTTTTATCTGATAGGAGGAACTTTCATCCAGCTTAAAAAATTACAATAAGAGACAGTGTGTGAGTCAGTCAGGCAGAGGCACTCCATACTTGTTTTGATGCTCCCTGCTGTTGCCATGTATTACAGTGATTGTACACACACGGTGAGCTGCACAATGTGTCTGCGGTCTAGGGTGGGCTCAAAGATGTAGGCTGCTATGTTTTAGTGACTTAAGCTGCTGGGTTTTCTTGAGTAGTGCACTCGTTCTGGTGTGGGATAATGAGGTTGTGTTGGGCCTGGGTGTTATGGACTGTTTAGATTCCATAGGGACAGCCATGCCTGTTCAGACATGTTGGGCTGCAAATGTCAGCTCTGGGGCTGTTTATGGCTGCTCACCATGGTGGAAGAAACAATGGGACCAAACCATCTCATCACTCTACATCCTGAACTATTATAAAGAAAAGTAAAAATAACAACGTTGTATTTGGATAATCAGCCAAGTTCTTTTTTTTTATTATTAATTGAAGGCAGTTTTTAAAACCCTATATAGAGTTTTAGTAAGTACAGCACATAGTCAACATATGCTGGATATTTCAGAGTAGCTCTGCGAAAAGCCTGGCTACAAACACTAAAGTCAAATAAAATAAAACTGAATAAAATAAAATAAAATAAAATAAAAACCCAAATTAAAAATTGCTCTGAGGCTGAATGAAATGGAGAAGGAGCTTTAGCAGGGTAATATGAGCACTAAAGAGACTCAGCATTCAGCTTGGCTTTGCTGACTGCAGCAAAGCACCACACTTACTGTAGGCTGCAATCACACACTTTGCTCAGAGTTGTCAATCACATGCTCATCATAATCTATGCAGAAGCCATTCTAAGCAATTTCTTTCAGGATGTAATCTAAACATGTGTGTGTCTGAGTATGTAAGGTAGAGGCCATAATATATGTGATATATTCCCTTCTCTGAGAACTGACAGGATTTGGTTGATTTGCCGACATGGTTTTAGTGGTGGTCTATTAGCGCACAATGCTGAAGGCAATGGTAGGTCTAGACTGAGTGAGTGATGGCTGATGGTTGCAGACTGGGCAATTCTGCATTCAGTACACATCAACATTTCTGTGCCTGTCTTGATTCTGCTTTAGGTTCAAAATAATTGTTCTACATTGGATGAGAGGTGAAAGAATTCAGCTGTTTGCAGAATAAGGAAGGCAGATAAGTCTTACAGTATGTCTTATTTCAAATATGTCTTAATATCAGAGCAGGAGAGTCAAATGCTTTCTTTTCTTCAAAAAAGTATTAGGAAAGAATCAGAAAAGAAATGATCAATAGAGGCAAAAAATGTGTTTTTATTTATTTATTTATATAATATGTGGGCATTATTTTTCTTCTTTTGTGCATAAGCCTGCCATATTGCACCAGCGAATGCTACCTAAACACAACAAACCACACCACACCAGAACAGTACAAACAGAAAAAAAAATGTTGTTCTAAAGAAACACTTCAAATAAACAAAAAATATTTCTATGTTCTAATCAGCCAAATCTTTGTGTAGAATTCTACTAGCACAGTTTGGAACCCTTGTCTCACTCTTGATTATTTTTTTTTGCCCACAGCATGCTGATTGTATCGCGTCTCACACACACACACACACACACACACACACACACACACACACACACACACACACACACACACACACACACTGAACAAGAGAATCCAGCTCAGAAGTCTGGAACAGCAAATCCATGGGGCTTTAATGTACTGTACCTTAAAAGAGCAACAAAAACAGTGAGTAAGACATAAAAAGCTGGAGAAATGAAGTGATGTGATATTAGAAGTTTAGGTTCTCAGGGAATAAAAAGAGGGCAGATTCCACAAGTCACATTATTTCTTTGCATAGTCCCTGGAGCGATGGCACTCTCTTGTCCTAATCACATCCCAGTGCCAATACTACTCACTGTGGAGAAGCTGCAGTTCTCTACAAAGAACAAAACCACTCACTGATCTACACTGACTTCTAAGCACTATTTTGTAACTACACAAATTTTGACCAGTTTTCCTCCAGTCAAGAACCATGTTCTTTCTTTCTTTCTTTCTTTTTCCTTGTCATGTTGTCATATGGGCAGATATGATGATGAGGCACTCTAGAAATTCAGTCATCAAATGTACTCTTCACAGAATTATGACCAATGGTTTGTTTCAAATTCATATAGCTGATTCATACGTTATATGGCCAAAGGTTTGTAAAAAAAAAAAAAGCTGATCATCCCAACCAAACAACAGCTAGACCAATCCAAAATTACACGTTTGCAATTGCAATTTTCCCACCATGGAAATAGTTTACCATTCCTTGAAAATGTCGTAAATCACATATCCCACAGATTCCCCAAGCAGAATAATAAAATTAAAGCAAAGGGAATAATGTATTTCTGCCATAATTTAGGCAATGATGCTGGAAAAAAATAATCAATTGCTACACTCACTGAAGGTTTTTGTTCTCTGTGGTGTATTTGTGAGCTGTGTGTTTTCCAGTGGTGGACTTAGAATGATAGGATGCTATATATTGATATGAGCACTAAGATCAAAGTATTAGAAGTATTTAAATAAAAGGTTGATTAGGAGGCAGCAAATGTCCTGGCTTCTTAATCTCATCGCCACTCCATTTACATCACAACCTATAGAGAAGTGGGAAAGAGAGAGTGAGAGAGAAAGAGAGAAACAGAGAGTGTGAGAGAGAGAGAGAGAGAGAGAGAGAGAGAGAGAGAGAGAGAGAGAGAGAGAGAGAGAGAGAGAGAGAGAGAGATTTGTAACAATGTATAATTGTTCATCATATATAATGACCATGCTGGATCAACAAATAGTTTTACACATGACTTCTCTATATAATGGTATTAAATGCACACTTTCAGTACCTTTAAAGTGTTCCCGAATGTATTAAAGATTTTTCCACAGAGGGAGCAGCTCAATAGAATTCACCACTTAATCCATATTTTTCATTTCTCTAACATGACAGTTATAGCCATGATCTGAAAGAAATATTACTGCTCAGAGTAAATGTCACTGCTTCAGTCAAGCATCATGTATGTACAGAAACATGTAGAGGGTTAACACACACACACACACACACACACACACACACACACACACACACACACACACACACACACACACACACACTTGTAATTGTATGTCACTTGTATTTCTGTAGCTAAATATGCTAGACCTACCACCTATATTTAAAGCAAACTAAATAAATATTTAAAATTTGTCCAGAATAGCATCTATAGGTTCATCTTCAGCTCAGTGGTTGAGTGACTCTATCAATTAATGCCAAACTGCCATTCATAGATATCTACCCCTAAAATAAGATTGTTGTTATATGTGTTCATCCATTCCACTCTTTCGAACTTCTCTCTGTAAGCATTACATCCCAACCCAGTCATTCTTTCATATCTAACCCTGATTATATAAACATGTAGTCAGCTTTTCAAAGGAAATAGAGAGATCACATTTAAGTTTACAGAAATGCCAATCAGGATAGAGACAAGCCAAATAAATGACATTGAAGTCAGTTCATTCACTATCCTTTCTCTATCCTGTCATCTTCTTTACTCAGCTGGCTTTCTACCCCCCTTTTAACCACAAACTATCCCAAGACTCAAAGCTGCCCTGAGGATTTGATGGTGAATAATATTATTTTTAATTTAACTACTCTCTGCCTAAACATGTTTATAGAAAAAACAATATACAGTAATATATTGCCCTTATCAATCCTAAAAAGACATATGGCTTTTGCAATGCTTCCTTTATATTGCACCATTCATCCTATGCTGTATGAAACACATTAATATGGCAGGAGTAGTTCAGCCTGAACACCTTAATTTAAATTTATGTAAATCAGACCACAAATAAGGCCACGTCTGCTTATATAGGGGTGCATATGTCTATAACTACTCCAGGGCTACAGACATATTTACCCCACTTCTGAAAACATTTATGAGAAATACATACAAAATATATAACACCACCAGAACTACTTTAATTGTCATATCTGCTTGAGCCTGTTTGAGCCTTAGTGAATTTACCTACATTGTGTACTGGGCACACCTATCTTATAAGATGCACACTTGAAGACTGAAGTTGCTTCAGGAACTACCCAACTTTTCATATAAACAAACAGGATAAATTAGTTCATGTGAAACTTAAATTACCTGAAACAGTAAAAAAATGTAACATTGACAGAATAACGTAATTAATAACACATTATACATACAGTAGTTCTGCAACTAAAAGAGAGTTAAAATGTTATTGTTTACTAGCTTCAGACATGAAATGTTATTTGCATGACATCCTTAAAACTAGACATCCTACATTATTTGTACAATACGAAGTGTCTAACAGAAAAGTACTGAAGAAATTAAAATACATTACACACATAAAACAGGTTATTGATCATTGGCAGATTTTGTTGTTTTCGTTGTTATGTTGCTGCAGTATAAACATATGTCTTGCTTGTCAGCTGTTATCACTCTTTAGACAAGGGAATACAGTGAGGGCCACTGAGACATATTTGTATTGCTGAAAGGCCTTGTTAACCTGCGTGATTGTTCCCAGTGGAGACTTAAATAAATGGTAAAGCAAGATCTGTCTATTAACTTCCCTTTGGTGCACTTCATTTTTTCTTCTTCCTGATATTGAGGAAAAAGGGCCAGAGACGGTGATGACAACTCTTCCATCCCCAGTAGTTCAGCGTTTTGGTCCACACCCTAGCTCAGGGCAGGATAACTCCTGTGCTGATGATGTAGGCTTTGCTGCACACAACCCAGTTAGGAGCTCTTCCATAACCACTTACAGCTGCCAAGACATAAAAAAGTTTCTCAGATGGACATAAAAGACATAAAAAAAGTTTCTCAGATGGACTAGTAGACACAAGTTGAATATTCAGCATTCCTTATCATGCTGTCAGACCATTTGAATCATTATATACATACAATGTGGATAAAAGAGCAAACCTTGTGACCTGCTATGAAAGCTAGGCACAATTTTTTTAGCAGCAGTCATACACCAAATTTAATTGGATAATTGTATGCAGCTTGACAAATTGGCATGATATGCAGTGTGCAAACTTTCAACATCAAGGCCAGCTCACATGCTCTACGTGCACATGAATGTCAGGAATCTAGTTTAGTTCAAATGGCATCTCAACGTTAGTTCATGCTGTACAGTCCATGCATACCATCAAGCATTCTCAAAACTCCCCTTTTCATCTTTGTAACAGTAAAATATCAACATAAATGTTTGAAATTAAAGACGCATCAAAATTGTGTGTAAAAACGTGCCATTCTGGTGGTTATATGAAAAAATAACTCATACCTTTACACATTTTTTTTACATTTTTCATGCCTGGTTAAAGGTTAATAGTGAAGTTAATATTTCAACCTTATTAGATTATTATTATTTTATAATTAAATTGTGTAAATTTCCAACCACATTTCCCTTTGTTCAATTGAAAAATAAACCTATTGACTTCAATTAATGTGGCAGATGCTGTTATGTAGCATGACTTACAAACTCTCCACTCTAAGCACAGTGATATAAAGCCCTAGTAAACCTGTAATGCTGCTTTCACTTTTTAAATATAAATTCTTAGTCAGGATATACTGTAGCTGTAGTTGGTGGTGTATAGTGCCATATAGTCTCTCCAATTGCAGTATACATTCATACATTTTTCGATATAGTATGCCATGCATATTTATGAACTTTGACCTATAGGCAAAAAAGGGTCGTGTGCATGTTGCGAGATAGAGAAGGAGGGGGAAGAAAGGCCTTAGGTGGTGTAATACAAGTTTCAATTGTTAACCAGAAAAACAGTGGGTTATCTTGCAAAAACCCCTTATAGATAGTAACTCCACAGCTTAGGCATACAAAACATGCTTTTAACTTATCAGTGTTTTGCTTACGTATGCAACTAGTTTAAAAAAATTATCTCCTTGGATATTTACACAGCCTTTCTTGAAATGATCAAAATAAGTTCAACCTATTGTCATTATTAAATATTAAATAGCATGTAAAAACAAGTATAGGACTATCCTCACATTCTTTCTCATTCACCTAGGATATATCCTCAGATATTAATTTATTTGCTTTATCTTTATCTTTATAATCTGATGCAAAGTAAACCAGATGCTGTGGTCAAAAAATATAACTTGGTTTATTACAAATTTATGAAAACATGGATAATTATTCTGCCAACCCCCAAGTATTATCTAGGTCAACTGAATGCTGATATTTATTTCACCAGATATAATTTAATAATATAAGTTATGTTTTTTATTGACAATTAATGTAGACTGTGATGAAACTATCTCAACGGTGCTCTTATTAGAAAATTTGTGCCATTTAAAATACAGTACTTTATCAGTAAAACATGAAGCCACCTTCTGAAATTGAACCTCATATAGTAATGATGAGCAGATGAAGGAATATACTAAAACCTGCAATTTTTGTTAACACATGACCAGCATTATTAAATAGTCTTGGCATTAATTAAATCACTTCAATAGTGTAGGATTAAATAACACTGCAAGCTTTAATAAAGAATAAACCAAATATGAATGCGATACAATAGGATAAAATATTTTTATAAAAATAATATTAAGTGACAAAGACTTAAAAATTAACCTGAAATGTATTTTAATAGCAGACACAGGAAGTGTTTAACAAGAACAAGTTGGGCTCTAAATGTTATTTCTAAAATGCATAACTCAGCCTTCTAGAATGCTTAGCACCTGTGCTGTTTTATTTTCATCTTTATAGTTGTAACATTATTACACTGTTATGACATAAGCTTTCAAATGCATGCTGGAGACCTTTTTATTTACTCCTCTCTGACATTTCTGAACTATTACTCTTAAAATGAATAAGAATTTGATGTTATTCCAACCCAATATTCAATATTTTATTATTTAAAAATACATTTCCATTTTGGAAATATGCAAAATGGAAGCTTGCAAAGATGGTATTCAAGGAACATAAACTCTAAACTAAAGGGCATTAGTTGGACATGTACTGCAATTTGGATGAAAGCACAAAAGTCATAATATAGTAAGGAGACCATCAGCGACTCCACAAGGAAGCATCATAGGTGAATCAGGGTTCAGGTGCATTCCAGGTCTTGTCTGTTCTACTATCATCTATCTTTGGTGGGTGAATAAGCCCAGGAGGGTAAACAGAGAGCTGATTCCCATTAATGACTGCTGCATTCCTGGAAGGTCCATGTTTTCCCCTGGAGCATAAAGCTCTAAAAATACACCTGTTTTGTTGAGAACAAAGTAGGAGAACTGTATGTTATTGGTAGTCACTGTTGAGCGTTAAAATCTCTGCAGCTTTCTGTGAATCTGATTAAAAAAATACATTGCTCAGTGCCTCCCTGACTAGGCACAATTCCATAATATTCCAGCTAACCTATGCCAGTGGTGTTACATGTGCTCTGTAAATACATCTTTATCTATGTCTGGAATCAGCAGTGTGGGAATGTGTCGGTAAGTCTACCCCTCCCACATGCGGTGACCTTGTCAGAGGTCTCAAGCTCTAAAAAACTTTGAGCATCCAACATCCTCTGGAAATCGGCCCAGAAATCTTCACTCTGGCCTGGGTAAGAGTACGAGACCTGTCTCCCACACACACACACACACAACCTCCAATTCCCTGCCAAATATGGGCTGTGTGTACACACAGATCCTCTAAATATAGCCTGATGAACACATACTGTGTCATTTACAATAATATCAATAATGCTTCTAAGCATTTTATATGTGATTGGTATGTCTGGGGAATGCTGAGCTGTGTTTAGTAGAAGGCAGGAAGAAGAAGAAGAAGCAGCTTCCTGCTGTGATCTAACTTCAAATGATGTTTATAAATAATGTTTGTAAATAATATCTATCCCACAATGACACTGTTATTCAGAATAAAAATATTATTTGTGTTGCATCCAAGTGTATTTGACAATAACAGTGGGCAGAGATTTTGTTTTTAATCTTTTAGATCCTGAAACTAAAAAGAGAGTTTTTTTTCTAAAAGACACAAAGAATTCGATTCAAGCCCGATTTGGTTCATGTTATTGTATTATTGACTTGATACGGTAAAGATTAACCCCTTCCTATATATCTGCATAACCTGTACATTATGTTAAACCTCGGTACTAGAGGGTTCATCAAACTGTCAATACCGGTCGTGCTCTTTGAGTAATGGGGTCGAAAAGCGTTTGGACAGTACGTCTGTTTGCAATCTCTGTGGGTCAGAGTTGACATTACAGATTAATGCCTGTTTTAATGGCTATGCTAAGAACTTAATATCACTGCAACAGCGCAAATTGCATTCATAGCATATCTGCACTCGCAGTTTAATTGGCTCTGCCTATGTCCAAAGTCTTCTCAGCAGCTAACATTAATAACACCCATAATAAATGAAACTGAATATGTTAATTTTTTCAGATGAGTTGCTTGAGTGTTAAGGCACAGGGTCAAATGGATATGTGAGAGTATGAGGCACTATTTCTATAAGTAGACAAAAGAGGTAGTCCATGCAGGCCATTATGCATCTTCTCGGACAACAAATTATTCCACCTGACTTTATAAATGAGTAATATTCTTTAGCAAACATAACACTATGTGTCTTCTGTAAATATAAATGGTGTAATAACATAAATATGTATGAGGGAATATAAAAATCATGTCAGCATTTAAACTTTGCTTTCATCCACTTTGTTAGGAAGGAAGGAAGGAAGGAAGGTAGGAAAGAAAGAAAGAAAGAAAGAAAGAAAGAAAGAAAGAAAGAAAGAAAGAAAGAAAGAAAGAAAGAAAGAAAGAAAGAAAGAAAGAAAGAAAGACATGAGAAGGAATGAAATACAGTAGGAAAGAAAGAAAGAAAGAAAGAAAGAAAGAAAGAAAGAAAGAAAGAAAGAAAGAAAGAAAGAAAGAAAGAAAGAAAGAAAGAAAGAAAGAAGAAACAAAAAAACGAAGAAAGAAAGAAAGAAAGAAGGAAAGAAAGAAAGAAAGAAAGAAAGAAAGAAAGAAAGAAAGAAAGAAAGAAAGAAAGAAAGAAAGAAAGAAAGAAAGAAAAAAAGAAAGAAAGAAAGAAACAAAGAAAGAAAGAAAGAAATGAGAAGGAATGAAAAACAGTAGGAAAGAAGAAATGAAGAAATGAAGAAAGAAAGAAAAAAGATGCATTATATTGTCCAGCGATAACAAAAAAAACCCGCTTTCTTATCCAGAGAGCAAGCAGATTGTTTATCACCGTTTTAATTAACATCCCATGTTCAATTGAAAATTTTCATTTACAAAATCATTCTTCATGATTAATTTAGCCGAGTGCACCTTTATCATGGCACCATCTGTTTTTTGCGCATTTTCTTTATACCCCTTTCTGCCCCCTCCCCCCACCCCCCATTCCCTATCCTCACACACATACAAACGAATGCGCATAGAGCTGGATATACCATCCATGAAATGTCTTCCTACCTCAATATGAAAAAGATTTCTTTTTGGGACAAAGCATGGCTTTGTGGGTGGTGTATGAAACGATGAATGGAGAAAGATTTAGCCTGGAGTGACCTCCTGAGATGACTTGAAAAAAGGAACCCACAGCAGAAAATAAGGGCTAAAACAAAGAGGACTTCTGTCTGTTGTGAAATGCGTAATTACATCCTTTGAGTTCTAATGTTACAGACACCTTGGCTCTGTTGCTTCAGTGTAGCATAACAGGGTGTCATTGGTTGTTGTTGATATTTTTAAAAGCTCATCTTTGTGCACACACACACACACACACACACACACACACACACACACACACACACACACACACACACACACACACACACACATATGTACACCCTTAGCAGATACACCTCTTTTCACTGTCTTAGGAGAAAGCAGTCTCGCCTGCAGTTCTCTTGCTCTGTGTTCTCTTCTCTTGCTTGTGGGCTGAGTAAACAGACTGGGCTCTCAGTGCCATGCAGGGTCAGTTACCTCTGCTGGACATAATGCATGGCCACAGTAGTCATCTAGTAGACTGAAGAGGCAATTATGTCAAATCATCAGCGAATATGTCTAAGGGACGAGCCACAACTGTAAACCACCAAGAAACCATCCCATCCTGTTTTCCACTTGTGTCCAGCTTCTTCTGCTGCATATGTGAGATAGAAGAGAAACGTGTATTTTGACAAAAATGCAACTTTTTTTGCAAATGTTTTTTTTTTCAACCAGCCTCAGAAGCATTATTCCTACTCTCTGCAGAAAAGCATTGCATTATATAAATGCACACTGCATGTGCGTATTTTTGTTTATTTTAGTTTGTAGCTACCGCATATGTGTGTGACTAACATGCACATGTGTGACTAAAATATTTCCAGGCTTCTATCTGTGAGCCTGTCTGGACTTTGCCTGTCTTACTTCACTGGTTAAAAATGTCATAGTCGAACGGCCTTGTTTTTCTTGTTGCCATGTTTTTCTTGTTTCAATTGGTTGATTCTTGTGAAATGTTTATCTCACTAACCAAGTAATAAAAGACTTGGCCACTTGGTTCAGCATGAGATGACTTGCTCAGATACATATCTTATGTTTATGAGTTTCTCTTTACAATTTAAATAGCTGGCTGTGCAACATAAATAAAGAAGGCACATTGCAAGTCTTTGTAAAGTACTGAACAAGTACTTTTGAAAATGTGGCACACGGGGCACTTTGATCTTCAGGACTGCACAAATTGACTACAGGGAGATTTATAGAGAGAGAAAGAAAAAGAGGATAGGAAGGAGGAAGTTTAGCAAATGGAGGGCATATGGTTAGGACGTGAATGGAAGTCGGTAAACACAAAAGATAGATAGAGGAATTTAGTAAGTGGGAAGGAGGTGAACTTGGAATATTTTACTGTTTTCCCTGAGGGTGCCATCAACCCAGGAGATCCCATATGGAGTAGTATATACGAGTAACTGACAGTCTAAGAATGGAGGAAAAGTCTGGTCCAGCTGTGATTACCTCATTGTTACCACAGGTGTGCAACATTGCTGTGCTTTTAGCTAGTACACTTTCTTTGTCCAGCATGTTTCCAGTGAAGGAGATACACACAAATACTTAAGAAACTACAAAAATCAAGAAACAGACAAAACATTTACAACACTGATGAAAGACCACATCAAATCACTGACTTTACTCAGACGAAACATTGAATCATTGATCAAACTCAAGCTTTTTATTCAAAAGATTTGCTTTGCTGTTGTTATTTATATCACCAGGATTATAGTATCCACATACAAAACACCAATTTAATTTATAACTAAAACAGTACAAAAAAATTAAGATATAACACAAATAAAAAATAAAAAAGCTTACAATTCTAGATCCAAAAGAAGGTTATCAACTCCATTTTTTGTGATTTTTTTTAAATCTACAGTGACTTTTGTATTGAGTTTGCCTGCATGTTCAATACATTATAAGTGTACTATATGTAAAATTTTGACTTTCAAATATTGTTTAAAAGGAATGGTCTCTTGTTGGGTTCTACTACAATTAAAATGCCCTAAAATTATTCATTGCTAAACTAGTGCTAGATGGAATTCTTTTTTCTTGAGTGTACAGGCATGGAAGAACCTCATGAATTTATATTTATTCAAAGCACATTGTTTAATGACCAGAACAAAAAGAAAAAAGATTGTTAGATTGTTTAATTGTTAGCGCATAATCAAGACAATAGCTCTTTTCAACCCTGAATTTGCAACAAATAACATTTAATTTAAATCTGCTTGATTTCGTACAACAGTTTTTAAAATACATTGCCACTGTGTCTGAGCTATTCATGTGGGTAACGGTAAACTGCTGCAAAAAGACATAGCCCACTGTAATAAATACAAGCAAATCCAATTTTAATCTATATGGCCCTCTGTTCAATATTTTAAAAAGACCGCTAAGTGTGATTAGTTTATGTGCTTCTTGATATCGTTTGCTGGAACTTCGCCCCTCATTGTTAACCAAAAACAAACCAGAGGTAAATTTCTGTAGCCTGCAAAGCCCAGGGTTTGGATGATAAATTGGTATATAAGTACTATGCGCTTGTCCTTGTTCCATGTGACTCTATGCCCTCCCCCTTTTAGTTTCACCCCAGCATGCAAAAATAAAAAGACGAAAATGTTTGTCTAGATCCACAAACACACCCCCATAATCCCAATGTTATATTTAAAGGGACATTAATGATGTTTGGAACATACAGATACTGCTGGTGTAAGTCATTGGACTATTTGAATGAAAATCTCACAAACTGGATGTGATTTATAAATCATTTTGTAAATTATGTTCAGGACCTTCTAGATAAGTAAAAATAAACCATATACACCGAAAGATCTCTCAGTGAAAGTCATCTTCAGTTTTACACTCTTTTTACGCTCACTGCATTCACCTTTATTTAGGCTTAATTTTTTTTACTGTTCCTCCATTCAAGTTCCTGAACATCGTCCCTCTTAAATGAAACATGTGTAGTTTCATGCAATGTCAGATTTGGGCTTGCTCATGTGTAGAATGATTTGTGAGAAGGTGAGCTTCGGGGGACAGAACCTTGGGTCAAGCTTAGGATCCATGAACTTGCTATCCATCATCTCTCATTATTATTCATTGTCTTTGGTCATGTGACCCAAAATAAATACAGTTGATTAATGGCTTTTATTGGCATTATGACCTCAGGGGAAACAGAAAGGTAATTGTAGAGGCAGGATAAAAAGGCAGTGAAGCCAAACAGTGTTTGTCTAACCTTGTATACATTTATATACACACATAAATAGTAGTGTTAGGTAGACTGGTCCACTTTTTTGTCATTCTAGTAGGCAGTTTGGTATTATATTGTTATTTATTAAAATCTAATCAGCGAAATACAAAAGGAAACAAAAAAATACAAATGCTGACTGATGACTGTTTACAAGTTGACCGCAAATTTTGTAATGATAATATTGTGTCAACTTGTTCAGTTAAAAATATAGCAATTAAAGTAAATAAGTACAACCTCTAAGTACTTTTAACCAGCTTCCAGGAAACTAATTTCGTGTTTCTGTATGTTGGTTAGCTGATCTTTCACTCTTCCCTCTCATTGATATGCACTCACTCCCACTCAGGCCCACTGACATTGCTCTTACATCCGGATTCAAGTAAACATGGTTAAAGTTTCAATGTTTTGAAGAAATAAAATCTCTCCTTTTTCTCTTGTCCTCTAGTCAACTAAATGCATCAAATTCTGCATTTGTCATTTCCTCATTGATCATACTGGGATTATGTAGGACTGTGAACAGTGAAGAAGGAGGAGGGTAAGAGTGGGATGAACAAGTAAGCATAGAGAAACGCTTCCACTAATGAGTAAGAAAAGTTCAGCCTGTTTCAGAAGCCTACTTGTGTCAGCCCATGAAACACGATGGTTGGTTACCAGATACCTTAAAACCTTTTACATACAAGTGAACCCAACAAAAGAATACTATATTCATTTAAGATTACTGTTTCTGTGTATTGTAATGCTGTCTGAGGAGAGCATTATAAAACAGGTGTTTTCTCAGTAGTTAGTGTATGTACAGCATCCAGAACTCGTCAGCAATGTACCCGGGGCCATAAATCAGGGACTTCCAAACAAAACAAGGACTCTATTGCGTGTGTTGCACATGTCAGCCTAAATGCCTATGGCTGGCTGAGATTCAGGCTATCTGGTAAGGATAAGGTAAGGCTCCAGCATTTATGTTTTCGGTCCTAATTAGACCATAAAATAAGACAGTTTAGTTTGAGACATTCATTTAAAAAGAGATTGGGGTGACAGGCTAAAAATACCAGAGTTTACAGAGGGGCCAGCAGTAAGAAAGGCTTACCACCACAGCCTATAGCTATTAAATGAAGGAAAAGCTGCAGGTAAGTCCTGGACTCACTACTTTGGCACATTTATGAATGTAAAAACTATCCACAGCTGCAGGTTTAGTGGTTTTTTTTTAAGCATTTTAAATGAGATATAATAGAATTCATCAGGGCTATACAATTGATTAAATTCCTTGCTTCTCTGGAGCCACATGCCCCAGTAATGGGGACATGCATATTGATGTCAGTGGTCGAATATTTGATGAGGCAACAGGGGGAGGCAAGGCCTGAATGCTCTAAGAGCGATATAATTGAATGAAATTCATATTTCACCATGGTGAATTGGATGCATTGTTGTTTTTGCCATAACTCATGGGAGTAAGAGCCCTGATGAGGTAGAAAAACAAAACAGTGGGAATGGCTCCCTAGGGTGTCTGTGGGCATTCTTAAGCCAGGGAAAATACATTCACTTAGATTAGATTATTTGTAACAATGTTCGAACAATGAGGGAATTTCACTGACAGGAAATTTTCAGTTTTGCCTTGGGCAACCTTACAGCAAGTAGCTTTTCAATCTTATAATGGCAAAGCTTAGTGACACCTGGCTGATTTAATCCGTTTTTAATCCTACCAGTGTGTAATTGGTAGACCAAGTTAATAATGAAACATGACGAATAAATAACAGATGTTTAAATTGGTTTGATTCAATCATAGGTATGAGCTACTGCATAGTTATTGTACATGTACATATTGTACATTAGATAATGTAGCTTTGTAATATAATTTCTTCACAAACTGATGTTATATAAGTTTTTTGTTAATGATGATGTGAGAAACTAAAGTAAGTAAAATCCATTTTAACACTGTCAAAAGAATCTGTCATGGTGTCAATTATACATGTTTATTATGCTTTTTATGTCATTTTCTTACATATTGAATAACGTTTAATATAGAAATGCAGACCTGAGAAACATTAGTAGGCTTACTAATGTAGCCATCTTAAAAAATGGTTTGCATAATAAGCCTATATGAATTGTCAGTGAAATTATCACACATTTCTTTAATATATTTTCATAAAGTGAATAAAGAGCAGATTATCGACCTGCTCTTTGATGCTGTGATGTTACATTGTAATTGTAAGGATAATAGTATGTTCACCTTTACAACTATTTACCTTTTTATTTCATGACTTTAACATTATGCTCAATTAACAGATGGCATGGCATCACATTCTAATAAGACTTCAATGGAAATTGCATAAATACCTAACAAGAATGGTGTTTTTTTTCCAGCCCAGATACTTTTGATCAGAATCAGCTGAACTACCAAGGTGAATTAACCCAGAATTAACCTTTTTCATTACTCTTTCATTGCAGAGAAAGAGAGAGAGAGAGAGAGAGAGAGAGAGAGAGAGAGAGAGAGGGAGAGAGAGAGAGAGAGAGAGAGAGAGAGAGAGAGAGAGAATGAGAGAGAGAGAGAGAGAGAGAGAGAGAGAGAGAGAGAGAGAGAGAGAGAGAGAAAGAGAGAGAGAGAGAGAGAGAGAGAGAGAGAGAGAGAGAGAGAGAGAGAGAGAGAGAGAGAGAGGCTTCCATAGTAGACATTTTCAGATTAATCTAAACTAGATAACATCTAGGGCTAGAAACCTAATTGAAGTATTCAAGGGTGTAATTACTGATGTATAGGCTGAAAGCTGGGGTGTGCACTCATGTCCAATAGAAGTTAAATCATAGACAGGCTCTCTGATTGTATTCTATGGCATTGCACTGGTTCAATCGAGACATAATCAGTGCAGTCAATAAGCCATAGGAAGGACACTGCTGAAACCTTGCAGGCTCCAAAGAGGTTGTAAAAGATATGGCTTACTGTAAGGAGCAAGGCTGTTAGAGACATTTATTGATGAAGCCGATTACAAGAGCAGTAACATTTCGCCCGAACGCTGTGAAATGCCGACAAGAAAGTGAAACAATATTACACTATGATAGAATGCTGATGATTCCATGAGCCTACTTACAAGAGCTAAATCCTGGGGTGAAAGTATCTATTGACATGTACATAAAATAGCCGTGATTGCTTTTGGCTTCAAATTGAAATGGTATAGCAGAATGCTTTATAAACTCATGCATTTCATCAAAGAATTATTGCAAAGGACAGATTTGCACTTCTAAGCATTATGGAATGGAATAAATGAAAAAGAAAATATGCTGCAAATCTGCTCTTGACACTGTGGATACACTGATGTGTTTAAGCTGATTTGGTCAAGGAATAAGAAGGCTGGGATTGAAGCACAAGTGTGTCATTGCTCATTTAGAAAGGGAGGGGGGTTGTAGTAGCATAACACTTAAGAGCGTAAAACTGATCCCATGAATAAACACACAAACACATTTCAGCTTATCTTGTCAGACTAAATATTCTAATCTTCTTCAGAAGAGATTATGTGGTTAGCACTTGTGGTATTTGGTAACAGAACAGGGAGGGAGGGAGGCAGGCCCTGAAGATCAATGTCACTGCCTCAATAACATATTCATAATACACTTCACTGTTATAAACACAGGCTGGAGTATTAACAAAACAAATACCTCCATGTGCAATGCATAGGGTACACAAATGGAGTGCAATACGTTAAAATACAAAGTACACGTTTACCACAATACTATTTACATGAGTAAATGTACGTTTTACACATTTTATTTAGGTTTACACAATTTATTTTTTAATGTATTAACAAACAAGAACGAATGTCACAAGAGGAATTGTGTTATTTATTAACTACCATTCAATATGCAACACTGAATGGTAGGCCATGATTTATGTCATATTACAATCTAAATTGAAGGGAGGAGCTGGAAATGGCAGGAACCTGCTCAAAAAAAGTCATTAAATCAAACAGACTTAATTACCACTGTTACACCTTTAGTTGGGTCATACGTAGCGTGCAAGCGTTTCACAAAAGCATCTTTTACAACCAAATGAATTAGAATTTGATTGTAATTTAATTAACTCATTAATTATTGGATTATTGTATAGAAATTCTAAGATGATACGCATCCATCTTTCATTGAATAACCAACAAAGGAGAGGAGTACGAGCAGATGGGCCGTATGGTGCGTGTCTGAGTGTGCTTGCATTTTACAACACATTTCACAGTTGAAAGAAGCGTGCACGTGACTGCAATTTTATGGTGGACTGATTTGCATGATGGACTGCAGTTGTGTGGTTAAAGAGCAAACACAACACATAACCTCTCTTAAGCTCATCTATAGACAGAAAGAGAAAGAGAGAGTTAGGGCTTCCGTGCTTCTGATAATGAGCTGTGTGGAAATACTCTCCCTCTTCTCTCCCTAATTGCTTTACTATTCAGATAAACTTTAACACACTATGATCCATGGACCCAACATGCTGATAAATCAGTCCAGCTAGATATTACGCAAAACAGATGGCATGATTTAGTTCAAACAACAATGTCGAAAGAATCACATCCGCATCTACAATGTATTAACCGGACAAGCTATTTGTTTCAAAATAGGATGCTCACAAAAAACACATATCTGTCCCATGTATTGTATATGATGTTATGTATATGATGACAAAAATATCAATTAATAGATCCTTTGAATTGTATTAGCTGTGTTTTTGCTTTGTACTCAGCTACGGGTGTTAACTGAATCCATCATCTGATCATGCTGCTTTAAAGTGACAATGTGCAACTCGGATTCATTAATAGAGCCTCCCTAGGCTCGGTATGACCCATGTGACTGCACAGCTGGCCACTGAACCAGTCCGATTCAATTGTGTTATTCATTCACAGCAGCAGTACAGAGGAATGTCACTACATAATTTGATTCCATTTCCACAACCATACCAGCCTGATCAGTGGTCTGTTGCCTTTATTGACCAATGCACTGCTCCAGCAAAATTGACCTTGCTGCTGAAAAAGCAGGTGGCATAGACCAGTGTACCATTACATCCAGAGCTTGTACACAGAAAGGGAACTAAGAAAAACTGTACACCAGGTTTTTCAAATGTATAAATTAAGTCAGTTGGAGGGTCCAGACTTTTCTTTTTACTCTGGTATCAAGCTCTAGCGCTGTTACTTATAATAGGTCTTACACATTCTAATTAATAGGAGACACAACTTTATTGGGAAAAAAAAACGCCCTTTTAACTTTTAGGGAAACATTTCTAAACATGAGTTTCATACTGCGGATCTAAAATACTGTTTAGTGACTTGGTGCAGTGATTAGTGTAAAATTCCTGGTTCTGAATATTATCAATTGTTTGGGATAATTTGTGATAAAACCATCCTGCCTCCTTCAGGTACTCCAGGTTCCGTCCCAGTTCCAAAGATTACTTGGATTGGAAAAGTGTGTTTGCATTATTCTGCCTTGCAGTAGATTGGCACATCATTGAAAATGAGTTAGGTGGTAGAAAAATGCATGATGAAAGGTCAGTAATGCAATGCAGGTTAGTGAGGCCGTAAGATCAGGCAGGCAATAGCATCGAAACACCGCTGTGTCTTATACTTATTTGGTAAAAGCAAAAAGGAAAGACTGAATTATTTGTTACATTAAAAAAAATAACAGCTGCTCATTTTGACATGACATAAGGACAAGTTATTAATAGCCAATCTAGTCTCAGTTACTCAAAAGAGATGCAGGAGATCTCCTGCTTTATAATACTTCTCGTTGAAGGAATGGGTTTATTATTGTTGTTTCATTGGGCGTATACATTTTTATTTTTTTGATTATTTTTTTCTTTACATAAAACCATCTTTGCCCGTGTTAATAGTTCAGTGCTCATTATAGGCTTATTTATAACCTACATTACATTCTTTTCCAGGTCATATTTCCCCTCAATGTAGTATGTTCATTTAAGATCAGTACTTCCGCCTGGTTAAATATTACTACTAAATGTGGAATAGCAGCGCACACTGATTAGATACCCAGAGTTTGTGGGAAAGAGCATTCTGGTCTGACTGCAGTGTGGTCTCTGCACCCTCAGTAAAGAGTCAGCCGGAAGTCTATGAATTCAGGGTGATGTGTGAGCAGCTCCACATCCGCAATGAGCGACCCCGAATGTTCCATGGTGATCACGCGCACAGCTCCCGCGCCTGTGACGCACTCGGCGCTCCGGCGTCATCCTCCAACATCCCTGTCCAGAAATAGCGGACACCTCCTGATGACGGAGCATCATCACAGTTACGAGTCCGCACCCAGTAAGGGGATGTGTCAACAATGTACAAACAAACAAACATTTTCATCACGTGTCATTCTCAGTGCCCGGAAACAGTGCTCGTTTAGTATAGCTTACGTTCAAGCAAAAAAAAAAAAAAAAAAAAAAAAAAAAAAAAAAAACACACACGCAGCAAGCCGAGGATGCAGCCGCTAGGGGCGGTGTTGCACCGCCGCAACGTCACGACCGCTCGCGTGTTTACAATCTCTCGCTTGAATGGTTTCTCATGAGCCGGGTGCGTCACGATGATTCCGGCAGGATACGGCGCGGCGTGGACCGGAACCGATGCGCCTTCTCTCCACAGTCTACATGCAGGAGGAACGCCCCGGAGTGGATTCATTAAAACGATGCTCTCATGCAAATGATCAGACATTCATAAGGTCGCATAAACAACCCTCAGCCGAACTCCACAATTTATTCCCACTCTGAGGAATATATATATATATTTTTTTTTTTCCTTTGATATATATATATATATATATATATATATCAAAGGAATTATTATTAATTTATTATTTATTATTAATAAATAATTATTTATTATTATCAATTATTTATTAATTTTATTTTTCCTATTATCTATTTATTTATCAATCTTATTTTCCTTAAATGACACGAAAGAAGACAATCTAAGTAATGGAAAATTGCCGTATTTGTATTATAGTTACTAACAGTTCTAATCTGTGTGTGTGTGTGTGTGTGTGTGTGTAGTGTTGTAGTGTGCGGGTTGAAAGGAGCGATGGGCGGAGCGTGCACACTCCAGTGGGCGGGGCCTGCGTGTGCCATGCGACGTACGTTTTACTATCTTTCAGCGCGTTCACCCAATGAGCCGAATAAGCCGATCAGCCAGGCGGACACGCCTCTTCTTCCCCTCGGGTTGCGCCGCCTCGTATCAGTGCGTGTGTATTTTTTTTCTCCTGTTTTTTTTGTAACCGTAGCTGGATGTGTAGGACGTCATATGTTTTTTTTTTCTCCTCTTCACTCCAGCCACTTTAGCGATATGGGTTATTTACTGTTTCACAGCGCCGGGGACGGGACGCGACGCTCCGCGCCGGAAGAGAGTTAATATCTTTTATACAAGGCAGAAATCCAAGTTGAAGCAAAGTGAGAGTTGTGTGGTTTTCACAGCGCTGGGAGGATGGCGAGTCCGCCGCCGGTAGTCGGACCCTCGCTTTCCAATCTGAACACGAGCAACAATATTAAAAAGTGCGGCTACCTTAAGAAGCAGAAACACGGACATAAGCGTTTTTTCGTGCTGAAGGCGCAGAGCGACGGCTTCCCGGCGCGCCTCGAGTACTACGAGAGCGAAAAGAAATGGAGGAACAAGGCGGCTGCGAAGCGGATCATCCCGCTGGACTCGTGCCTGAACATCAACAAGCGAGCGGACGCCAAACACAAACACCTCATCGCGCTCTACACTAAGGACGAGTACTTCGCCGTGGCTGCCGACAACGAGCAGGAGCAGGAGAGCTGGTTCGCCGTCCTAACGGAGCTGATGAACGAGGGGCGGGCGTGCGAAGGAACGGCGAGTCACTCGGCATCCTCGCTGCTCGGCTTCGATGAGGCGAGTTACGGCGTGGTGACGCCGCTCAGCGCCGCGTACAAGGAGGTCTGGCAAGTGAACCTGAAATCTAGGGGACTCGGGCAGACTCGGAATTTGACCGGGGTTTACCGACTGTGCTTATCAAGCCGCACGATTAGTTTTGTGAAACTCAACACGGACGTGGCGTCCGTGATTCTGCAGCTAATGAACATCCGACGCTGCGGACACTCGGATAGCTTTTTCTTCATCGAGGTGGGCAGGTCAGCCGCCACGGGCCCCGGTGAGCTGTGGATGCAAGCGGACGACTCGGTGGTGGCGCAAAACATTCATGAGACCATCCTGGAAGCTATGAAGGCTATGAAGGAGCTTATGTGCGAGTTCCGGCCGCGCAGCAAAAGCCAGTCGTCAGGCACCAATCCGATTTCGGTGCCTGCGAGGCGGCATTTAAATCACTTGCCCCCGAGTCAGACAGGACTGCCGCGGCGATCACGCACCGACAGCGCGGCCGCTTCGTCCCCCGGTGCCAAGTACACATCGTGCCGGATGCGCGCGGCGAGCGAGGGTGACGGCACAACGACGCGACCGGTGTCTCTGTCTGTAGCAGGAAGTCCCGTCAGTCCTGGCTTAAACCGGACACATCTGAGCCGCTCCAACACAGTAGCAGCACGCCCATATCGGACTTTTGAAACCTCCTCTCTCCAGCATAGTAAGTCCATGTGCATGCCCGTGTCTCGTTCCCCTCCCTCAGTTGATGCCAGTCCCGTTAGCCTCCCCTCCAGTGGTGCCCGCCCCGCCAGCTGTACAGCCTCGATCGCCGGCTCCCCCAGTGACGCCGGCTTCATCTCCTGTGACGAATGCGGTTCCAGTCCAGGAGACGCGGCCCACACGTTAGCAGTGCACCGCAGCTCCACGCCGGAGTCTGTTCCCGAGACGCCTCCCTCGCGGGATGGCAGTGACTTGTACGGCTACATGGTCATGGACAAGCATGGTGTGTTTGCACATAGCCACGGGAGACGTGGTACCCGCATGGTGGAGGAGGGTGGCAGGGACTTAGAGAAATCCTACAGGAAGAGGACTTATTCTCTCACCATGCCTCATCAGAAGAGAGTGCATTCGCAGGTGTCTTCTGCCTCGCTGGACGAGTACACGCTCATGAGGGCCACGTTAAAAAATGCTGGGCATTCAGGACGCAGTTCACATACTGCATCCCCTAAATTTGCCTACCCTGAGGATTACGGTGATATTGAAATTGGCTTATTACAAAAAAGCACTAGTAGTATTCTAGGGGACGATGGTTACATGCCAATGACACCTGGCGTGGCACCACTGGGTACCAGGATTGAAAACTACATGCCCATGAGCCCTATGTGTGTCTCCGCCCCAAAACAGATCATCAATCCTAGGACACACCCCCTCACCGTGGTGAACGGCTACAGGACCAGCTCACCCTCCAGCTGCTCGCTGGATGACAGCGGCTACATGAAGATGCTATGTAGCTCCAAACTCTCGATGGAAAGCTCTGATGGTAAACTGTCCAACACTGAGTACCTCAACATGTCTCCAGTTGACCCGTGCGTCTCTGACACGCCCCCAGATTACTTCCCCACCACTGTGGGTGGCGTAGAACATCCTCTCAGACAGCCTTTCTCTTACAGCTCTCTTCCCCGCTGCTACAAACCCCAGCAAAAAACAGATAATGGTGACAGCGGTCAATATGTTCTCATGAGCCTACAAAACTGGAAAATTGTGGAGGAGCCAGAAAAGGCGGATCCCAAAATAGCTCCCTCTCCTCTGAAGCAAAACAAACCTGACAACTTGCTCCACAGATCCAGGATCAGCCGACCCACGCGCCTGCCCTTGGATTTGGTTCATACGCTGCCTAGCACGAATGAGCACCCTTTGCCCTCAGAGCCCAAAAGCCCTGGAGAGTACGTAAACATAGATTTCAGCCATGTCGCACAGAGGTTTTCCCCCATTTCCACAAAGAGCCCTGTTTCATCCACCGGCTGCTCCAGTGAGCAGAGGCGGTCCTTTCTTTCAAATTATATGAACATTAATTTAAGTTCGGAGTCACCTAAGTCTGGAGATGCTGCTCCGTTCAGCCCTCTCGATGCCATGCCAGAGCTGGCAGTCTGCCCCGCCCCGTGTGAGGAGGAGGAAGGAATAAATCGTTACAACCTCACATCACAGGTGGAACCCTCATGCCAGGCTGGCATGGTGAAGGATGATTACACTGAAATGACTTTCTGTGTTTCCGCTTCTTCTACTCAGCCTACATCTCAGACCACTATCTGTACCAAGCCTGCCAGCCCATCATCCTGCGCACGGAGGTTAAATTTGAATGATTCAGTGGGGGTACGACCGGTTGAGTCATTCCTCTTGGGTGGCACAGACGCACACCAGGTCGACCCAGACCGAGGTGCCAAGGTGATACGGGCAGACCCCCAAGGACGAAGGCGACACAGCTCGGAGACCTTCTCCTCCACTACCACCGTCACACCCGTTTTCCCCTCCTTCGCGCATGATGCAAGGCGGCTCGGCTCAGCCTCCGTGGAGAACGTCTCTGCACTGACGAGGAACAGTGAAGGGTTCGAAGAGGAGTCCGGCAGTCCCATGTGCAGAGAGACATCGGCGGGCTTTCAAAATGGACTTAACTACATCGCCTTAAACCTTATGGATGAGGGACTGGCTGGCTGTGATGCTCTGGTTAGATTCAAAGCTGCCAGTTGCTGCAAAGGGAGCCTCAGTGCAATAAATGCCAGTCTCTATGGATTCAAGGACACAGCAACAGCAGTGAAAGGTAAGATCCGTCTAATGTTCAGCATGCCATGCATTCATAGGTAAATTTTTTAAATCAGTGATTATGTGCAGTAAATTTGAAAATGCAGAATCATTGGAGAAAAAAGAAGAAAAGCTGGAAGGAAAAAAAAAAATACGTGGGGTTATATAAGTGGCATTGTTTTCATTCTGAAAACTGCTGTGCATTCTTCAGTGTTAAGCTGTCACTTTGCTAAAACTGCTTCCTTGAATAATTTCCTATTGCTTGTGTGTTTTGACCGAATATCCCAAATCATGATTTTAGCCAGCAAATTTAAACCGCAAGCTATGCACGTCTGTCTCATTGATACAATTAACTAATCAATGAAATATTTCGGTAGTTATTGTTAATCTTACTGTGGTCAGTGTTGTTTAGGTTTAAGTAATCCATGACATTGTTATTGTTCTCCTTTTAGAACACGTGAAACGTATTAAATACTTATGTATTAGGAACGCATACCTTTCAGTTCTCATGGCTCAGTGAAGCAGGTTCATATTGGCGGGAGCGCAACTGAACCTGATGTTGAATGTGGCGCAGTTTGTAATCCTGAAGCCTTACACAAGGAAAAAAGAGCACGTGATTTGGTGCTACAATAAGGTTTTTCTGCCATTCGCCAGATGGTTATTCATATTCCTCAAAAATCACTCACTTTCCTCTATCTCTCTATGTTTTTGTGTGTGTGTGTGTGTGTGTGTGTGTGTGTGTGTGTGTGTGTGTGTGTGTGTGTGTGTAAGTACAAACTGCTTATCTGCCTGTGATGACATAATGCGGATATCACATTATCTTTTCTCCATAAAAAAACACAGCTTTGAGTTAAGAAGCTGTAAGAGCCTAGAGGTTATGTAGGTTAAGGTTTGAGCTAAATGTAGTTGTAGGATTAGCATCAATTAGCCACAGTAATAATGTGATAAAAATGTTGTCAGTGGAAGGTGTGTGTGTGTGTAAGTGTGAGTGAGAGAAACATAGAAAGGCTGTTTATCAGTTGTCAGGTGCCAGGTTTCAGAGCAGGAATGCAGTCTGTTCACCGTGTTATCTCGGAGACGGGAATGTCAGCTTGTAATTAAGAACCGAAACACCTTTCACGAACAAGCTGAACTTTTGTTTCATGCTCAAAGAGATTTTCGGCTTATATCCCCGCCCGCCAGACATATATCCAGTCTTAGACAAATAGTGCACTGTTTACATAGTATAGTTGCTTGAGAAGCGAATAGAGGTATTTTTATAGTATGTGTGTGTGAGAGAGAGTGAGGGTGAGGAGATACATGGTATATACAAACACACAGTAACACTCATGTGATGGATCAAAGGTCCAGACAGTGCTGCACTCCTCTGTGGGTGTGGAAGTCTTTGTTGTTGGGAGTGTGTGTGGGTGGATTTTGTGCAGAGCTGGGTTTCAGGGAAGAGCAGGTGTACCTGTAGTAGTTTGTTTATTTCCCAGAAAAGGGAGCTGATCTAAAAGATGTAGCCCTCGGCGAAGAACTTCTGGAACAGTGGGTGGAGAAAACAGTAAAAAAAAACACATGCAGTCACACGTACACACATTTTTACACCTGCATTAATGTTTATCTGGCTGGCTCTGACTGGCTAGGATCAGCATGCTGTAAAAAAAAAATCAGCTGGAGTCAAATAAATATAATATTGATAAAGGTAATTGATAAAAGAGGTAAAAAGGTAAAAGATACTCAACTAAGTAGTGATGGAGAAGATTCATTTTTATGAATGTCTGAGCCAATGGATGTTGAACCATGCATTCTCATTAACACACACACACACACACACACACACACACACACACACACACACACACTCTCACTCTCTCTCTCTCTCTCTCTCTCTCTCGCTCTTTCACTCTTTCATTTGCCTTACTTTTGTGTGAGAATGTAAATTTGACAATGATTTCTGTATATAATAATTGCTAAAATATGCTTCCAAGTTTAACCTCAGTAACCTTTCGGTACACTTATTATACTTTTTTAATAAAAGCAGCAGTTATTTTACCAAAAAAAGTTTACCGTAGGGACCAGGGAAATATCACCCCGGTGAAATAAAAAAGAACCCCCCGCCCATCCCCACCCCCATCCAGACACTAACCCCATCCCCACAGACATTCGCACACACACAATGTAATTTCATCATCTTTTCTTTGTTTTATGTTGAAGTTGTATTTAAACAAGCCCACAAATCATATATATTACACATTTACACAAAATATTACTCAGATTTATCAAGCAGGTTCATAGCTGTGTTTATGATATGACTGCTTTATTAGATTCCTTCAGCTGTTTTGTGCTTGAAGGGCCACTCACGTGCACATACACACTGCAAACCCGGGGTACAACAAATCCCTTTTTTGTTTGACCTCACCCTGCAAATAGAGAGCACAAGCTTTTAGCAGCATTGCTCAGGAGATTAAATGTTCGATTATGTTTTAGGCCTGACGTATATAAGAAATACACGAGCAGTTGTTCTAATTCGACCCTCTTGGTAATTTATCTGTTCAGCTATAAGAGAAATTGCTTTTTGGTGTAATGTGAATTGGACCTCCTTGTTTTCTGAAAAAAATAGCGAAACGCAGTTTTGTGAATACTCACTGTGCCTTATTAAATATTTAGAGGCAGCTTTTGTGGAGAAGTCTCCTCCATGAGGTGTGTGGTGTTGTGGGGTGTGTGTTTGGGAGACTGGGTGGGGCATAGGGGTGGAGCAGATGGTGGGGGCCAGGGTCATGCACCTGTCATTCCAAGCAGTGCTCAGTGGTTATCAAGCCCAAACACAGACACTGGCAATACACTAATCACTACAGACCATCTGCTACCTCGTATGAGAGAGAGAGAGAAGCCGGGGATTAAGTGTTTACTTTCAAAGAAAATGCTTCTTAGTGCTTCCACCATTTTCACTGTATTTCTTAAATCAACCTGCCAATTTTCGTTCTAGTTGCATTTATTATGTCCCAGCTTGTTTGTTCTGTGTGTTGTTTACCTGTTCATCTTTGCTTGCGGTTGTATCAGCTGCATTGTCTTCCCTCTTTCACTCTCCTCCCTGCCTTTTCGATTCACTTTCTTCCTGGCCTCCCTTCCTCCCTCCTCTTAGCCAGCTTGTTATTGTTTTGGTAATTAGCTTTAGCTACATTGATGGTGTGTGTGTGTGTGTGTGTGTGTGTGTGTGTGTGTGTGTGTGTGCTCCCAGAAGACTAAACTAGGCCGGGATGTTCTGCTAAAACGTTACTCTCTTTTAGCAGTACCGGTAAGAAGGATTACACACACATTGTTGAACAGCATGCGAGCGTACTGCACTCACTCACGCACCAGTATGTGAGATTCTCTTGTAGCCAACACATGATAAGGTCATTCCTGGTAAACAAGCCTTCTCATTTCTCCTTATTCTTCTTTCAGCACCATTAAATCGGCCATTGTGTCTGCGTTAATTTCGAGAATGTATGTCTTCTCTCAGCATGAGTAGCTGTGTGACTTTTTAAAGCGGTGTCCACAAAGCCGGTACGAATTCCTGAGGGAGACGTTATCGTGGAGAAGACATTTCATGCTCTGTATTTGTGTGTGTGTGGCACGTGAGAAAAGTAGTGAAGAAAATGACATTTCCACTGGTAAATGAGCAGCACGTGCCTGTGCAGTTGAAAGAGTCTTTTACGGGGCTGTGTTTTTACCAGAGGGAGCTGTGTGCGTGGAAGTAATTGCCTGACATGTGACTCGACTTGTGAAATGAACACATCCATTTTCATGCTTTAAACTCAGCCGTCTAATTTAGTATGTCGTTCTGCACTAACGACTTCATCAGATTCATTGAAGCCGGACATATCCAAAGGGCTTATTTTGTGCTGTGTTTCTAAACAGGTTGATCACGAGACAGAAGAGCTTGTGCCAGCTGAGCTCATTCGTCATTCATAAAATGGCTTGTATTTGGATTTTGCCTCTGAGTGACACAATTAGATGTGAGATTAGTGCACATTATTGGAAGCATTTGGACTTTGACACACTCTAACATATCATCTCAGTATGCAAAGGTGAGCTAGAAGACACAATATTTTCAGGTAAAAAAAAATGATTAGATGTTTTTGTTACAGTGAGTTACAGTTACTTTTGCCAAGAATTGCCTATATGTCTTCACCTGAGTTAAAAGCATAGTATCTGAGGCTGCTCTCGGTGCATCCTATTGAGAAAGAGGAAGTATGGGATGTGAAGCGAGGGCCTGCTCAAAACCTCAAACCTAGTTTGTTCCACATCCTGCACTATGCCTGATCTTTGTGTTTTGTGTATCTTATTAAATAATAGATAACTAATTTAGTCACATGTTGACACTATCCTTAATAGATCTTAGACTTACTATATGTTTCTGTGTGTGTTTTAAGGGGGCAGGGGGAAGTTGTGGACTCCTGGATAATTTTAGCCTATGTGATATACAAATGAGCTTGAGCCTGCCGAAGTGTGTGTGTGTGTGTGTGTGTGTGTGTGTGTGTGTGTGTGTGTGTGTGTGTGTGTGTGTGTGTGTGTGTGTGTGTGTGTGTGTGTGTGTGAGAGAGAGAGAGAGAAAAATAGAATGAGGGCTATTTGGGGGAGGGGCAGAGTCACTGGGTTCACTGGCTGATGACTTCTGGTGTGTGTGTGTGTGTGTGTGTGTAGGGGGTGGTCTGAATTTGAGAAGCTTTAGATATGTGCCTGCCTTGTGTTTTCATATGGCTTCCGTGGGAAGTGCATTGATGAGTACCTTGAAATTTCACACCCGAAGCGACATTTAAGAAGCATGTGTTGCAGAGTATAAGTGATCTTCTGTCCACACCACACACACTCCTCCCACTCATGTGTGCTAACTGTGACAACAGAGCAATAACGTGCTTGCTTTTATCAATGAACGCCGTGTGTGCTGTTGTATGTTAGGGTGCAGACAGTAAAATTCGGGTTAGCTGTAATTACCACACAGCTTCGCTGAGACCAAAGGTGCGTAATAAATATTGTGACTCCTGAAGAAGGGGGGATGGGGGTAGACAAGTAGAAACATGGATGTTGTATTTTAAGTGATAAAGTATCATATAAAGCTGGTGGAGATTAAATGTTAAATCATTTGGTTGCATTCCCACTGAGTGATATTGCACTTTGTATGGCTAATCTAACAAAACATGTCTGTATGTCCAAAATTCTCATGGTGGGGGTTTGGTGTAGAAGTAAAGAAAAAAACAACACCACATACTTATGCATATGCATCATCCTCTCTATATCACTTCCCCTCTTCTGAAGTCCTCTGTCCATTCAGGATATTATAATGAGGCATGTGTGCTCTCACCCAGCTTGGCTCCGCTGCAGCTATCAGCGGCACAGATTGGAGTAACGGTCAGGAAATCAAGCGAGAATGATAACGATTGTGGGATGTATTTTAGGTGTAAGTGATTGTTAGAAGATTCTTCACGGATTTGCATGATCTTATCTCTCACTTCTTTATCCACTCATTGCTTTTTCTGACTCTTTGGACATTCATGGAAGTGCTCGGCTTTCTTTTGCTTAATTAGCTCTGTGAAATTTAAACTGCAATCCTAGTCCAAGTCCCCATCACACACACACACACACACACACACACACACACACACACACGGCAGAATAACCGACAGGTCACTGCCACTCATATAACTCTTGTTCCATGACGTCAATAGAGTATTTGTAAGAGCTAATGACTGTTTATGAGTAGGACTAAAACAGTGCCATGGTGTTGTCAGTGTTTCTATGGTTATTAGACTTGTCCATATCAGAAAACCATCCTCACATTGGTTCAATGCAGTCAGATCTTTATAATGTGTTTAGATGCAGTGTTTGATCTCTGTGTTACGTTGAGGTGCACAGACCTGATCAATGGCATTTAGCTGACACTGCATTCAGACCGTGATTCAGTTTGATTAGGCTTTGATTTATCATAGTTGATCTTTGCTCATGCTAAGTGAGAAAAAGGTTCTTATTGAGTTCAAAAAGATTATGGAAGTTCACAATGGCACAATATGCTTTTAGATGTTTTCTTACCATATATCACTTGTTTATTTGCTTTTTTCCATACAACCAAGACCTTTTAGCTACTTATTGCTTCATGCATGTTCTCACAAAAGTTTTACATTTCGGCTCAATGTCTTTACACAGTCCAGAGACGTTGCAGCCATTTTAGTGTGTGCATCAAGTATGCATTATAATTATAAAATGACAGTACATAATTTGGCTCTTATAACATCAGCTATCACATTTATAGAAACAACTGGCAGAAATACAACTTTTCCTCTGACATGATGATGAGAGAGCTACCTCTTTTTCATAGAAAACATATTCAAGGGCCAGAATATAATGTACTAAGATGTGGGAGTTTTTTAAAGTACTAACTAGAGATGTGTAGATTTCTCAAGTACTGTATGGTGTTTTTTTTTTTTTTTTGCTTTTAGCAGTATGTGTAGCTGCTCTGTAAAAACAGCTCTGGTCCTGGATGGAAAAAGAGCCGTTGAGGTGGTTTAAAATTGGGCTGTGTGGCAGGAAGGAGAGGCCTGCATAGGGTCTGTCTGAGTTAGATACTTCCTCCGCGTTCTACGCTTTTTTTACGCAAATGAAAGCAATCCTCTCTGTTCTAGATTCTCAGGACGCAAAAGAAAATGCTTATAAAATTTGTTTGTCAGTTTGTCTTTTATTACAAATCATCTCGATGACCTGTTAATTTCATGTTTAGAATAATACCATGCGTAAGATCCAGAGAGGGTCTCGGTTTCAACCTGGCTTTGATAACGCAGAAGTATTTGATAAATGACGATGTTGTGTTTCTGTGTTCAGAGATTCAGGAAAAGCTTACACTCAGCTGCATAGCCCTAAAAGCCAGTGTCTGTGTTCTCTCAGAACACCTGCCACTTCAGTTGCTCACAGCAAAAGAAGCTCTCATTCCTTACTTGGTAAAGAAGAGAGGGAGGGACAGAGAAGGGGAATAGAGTGTGTAACTGTTTCACTCCCAGTTCTCAGATATATATCACCAGTGATAGGTTTAAAAAAAATTAAACAGGGAGCAATTCACACTTAATTAGAAATGACTCCATAAAAGGCAGCATTCTGTGAGTAGAAAGTGTAAGCAATGACCTCATCATGGTGTTTGTTGTGTTGGATCAATACTGTTCTCAGAAAAAAAAAAACAAAGAAAATAACAACTATGATTTATTGCTTGTTAGGTTCTGCTGTTGTTTTTGACCCCAATGGATGTCTCTGTGTCTGTCTGGATGTGTTTATGTTCTTCACATTAATTCGTTTTCTCTTGTCTGCTTTCCCCCCCCATAGACTAAACAGATCCAGACTCCATTCCTGCGCCGGTTCCTCGGTTCTTCCTCTGGACCAGGAGGTACAAGGAAGAAGGAGGAGAGGTGGCCATGTGGACAGATGGGCCATACTGCTGCTGCTGTTGTTGCTGCTGCTTCAACTCTCCCCTGATCTTTGACCCCTGAACTTCTATGAATGGCTATCGTCATGGCAACATAGACACTTGACCGCGCTCTTTGCCCTAGTGACGTGGTCCTCTATCTCTGTGCTGCTCTGAAAATGACTCTTGACAAAAACAAAAGATTGGACCACACATCTGTCTGTGTGTCACTCCACACTCACTCCCCTATAGAGTCTACAGTTCTTCTTCTTCTTCTTCTTCTTTTTCTTCTTGTTTATGCTCCACCAGTTTTTGTTCACGTGCTCTGGATGTTAAATGGCCAGTGTCCCCCACATGCAAAAACCTGTGAATCAAACCTGGAGTGAAACATCTGCACATTCTCACACAAGTGTACACACACACACACACACACACACACACACACACACACAAACAAACATGGAAACATGCATAACCACACATTGCACATGGCACGTATTTATTTATTTATGTGTGCATTGAGAAGTGTTTTGTTTGTATGTATGTAGGTATATATGTGCGTGTCTGTGTGCGTGCGCACATGCATGGATGGTTGCAGCACTGCACCAATGTGGCATTTTTATCACAATCATCACCAGTTAACTGAAACAAGTAATCGCTTGAAAAACCCTACCTCAGATGAAAGCCAGGTTTTGAGTTGCTTATAAAAAAAATAATAAAAAAAAACCCTCTCTCTCTCTCTCTCTCTCTCTCTCTCTCTCTCTCTCTCTCTCTCTCTGTGTGTTTTCTTTTTCCATATATATATATATATATATATATATATATATATAACTATTTATTTTCAGTGCTGAATGTCATAAAGGAAAAAAATGCCAATCCAAAGCCTTACTGACTTTCAAACAGTGTTTTCTTTTGTTATGGAAATTTTGTTATGGACCTACACACATTTACAAAATATCAAAGACCGACCACCCACCATGGAAAAGGAATGTTTCTACGTGCAGTTGAAGTGGCTTCTGCAATCAAAGATTTTACTGCTCTTATCCATAGATAAGTATTAGACAGATATTTAAAGCATATTAATATAATTCTATTTATGAGTGATGGTAAATGGCAGGGGGAGCAGCGTTACGCTGCCTTACACACATACACATATGCATAGCAGGCTCTTTGAGAAGGAGATTAGTTTGGAACAAAGTCAGCCAGACAGAAACGGATACACACATCATCCACACTCCAGACATGCGCACAGTGTGTGTCTGAGAGTGTGTCCACCATATAGCAACAAAACACTTTAACACACCACCCGGTAATAATTCCTGCTGCCTCTTATACTCTTTATTCGCGGCCTTTCTATTGCTTTTAACCAGGACAGTCAGTGTGCTCGGTTCTGATTGGTTCTGAGGTACACTGGTGAAGCAGTTGGTTAATGGGACAGACACATTTCAGGGACATCTTGGGAGGCTTTAAAGCATTGCTGCTGCACAGTAGTCAGACAGGGACCGTGTCTGTACCAGTGCTTTGTCTCGCACTTACAAATGTTCTTTTTTTTGTTGTTCTTTTTTTTTTTTTTTTTTGGATTGTATCACAAGACAAATTTGAATGTAGAGTATTCTGCAGCTCCCTACAAGCAAAGCAAAATAAAACAAAAACCATTCAAAGTATGACTTTCACAAAACAAACAAACAAAAAAACACATTAACATGTGAAATGAAACTGACACATGCTACTTGTTTAAGTATATAAAAAATGTTTGCCTGGAAACATGTAAATAATGTATATATAATGACAATTGCAACTGATGTGCAGTTGTGACTTTGGAAAGCTTTTTTTTTTTATTTTTTATTTAAAGATAATACATTTATGTATTTGTACATACACAGTATATGTTTAAAATGAATTTCCCCGAAAAGCGAAAGCACTAATGAAGGTACTGGCCAAACACCAATGTTTGACCTGGAGGTTTTCTTTTTCTAATTCTTTGCTAGGTTTGTAAGTGTGCAAGCTGCACGATGAATGCCACTAAGGAAATATTTTATACTGCTGTAACATGGAAAAAAAAACACAATTATAATATGAACAATACTTGATATGAGAGCTCTAGTTACATAGGTACAAATTAACATACGGCATATGCAATATTTACATTTTTTAAAGATTAGTTTACAAAAAGAAACCAAATGTATAAATACTGTGTTCGAAAGTTTGATAAAAACCTTAAAACTGAATGAGTTTGATTTTTTTTTTTTTTTTGCTGTATAAATTTTTTTTTTTAGCCAACTTTAAATGAAACTTTTGCTGTTTTTGTTATTGGCTCTTACCAGTGATTCGAGCAGTGTTCTTATTCTGATCATTTGTAATTTCTGAGTATGAAAAAGATTTTGAGCCTTGGTTTAAATTTTTTTCTGTCTTCCATTGTATATATTTCATATACTACACATTGTGATGCTATTAGGAGATAATTTAATCTTAGTGTAGTTAGTATTGCTTTGGAAACTGTAATGATTCTGAATAGCCACATGCAATAAAACATTAATGTTATTTAGTGTCTGTCTGTTTCGTCATGAAAGAAGACTCTTGTCCTGTCTGTAGCCTGTGTTTATGCAGTCATGAAAGACTTCATAAAATCGGTCCAGCCTTTTAGGGTAGCAGATGTTTAAATTCATCTTGTCTTCCAAGGAAAGCACCAGATCTACCACACACACACACACACACACACACACACACACACACACACACACACACAGAGACAAGCCCAGACCCATTTTTTGATTAATGTACAGTAGATAAAGGACTATAAAGATAATATGAGATGAAGTCACATCAGATGTCAGTGAAAGCACATCAGGTCATTATAGCTTTGTATCTCAGACTAAGGCAGAATTTGTAATTAGTTAATGGGATTATCATTTTATGCGCTAAACCATATGTTAAAGGATTATTAATTCTCAACCCAATTAAAATTATAATTACATCTGAAATGAGATAAAATCTAACAGTCTGATCTATTACAGAAGGTCAGTTTCAGTGTGTGTAACTAGGTGAGGTGGACAAAGGGAGAAAAAAAACTCTATAAGCCACTATATATCATTATTGAACGTGGTCTCTGTTTGATCTTACGCTGATTAAATGTAGGATTTGAGTTTGGCTTAACTGGCATTTCCTTTGATTTTTTTTTATTATACATTATTTCAGTAGGAGATTATGGCAGCACTGTTGTAGATGGAGCCAGGGCTAAGATTTTTCAAGTCCCCATGTTTTATTAAATAACATATATAATAAATTAATTAATATTAGCCTGTTCTGATGCTAGTATATATCATTGCCTCTAAGTAATAACAAAGCATTTAACTTTGCAAACATCAAATCCTAACCAGGGTTTCAGTATGTAATCGATTCTATTAATCATGTTGCTGACTTGCTCCAGCTCTCTGTGAGGTGGAGGAGCCTTGGGCACAGATTTCAGGTGGAATTTTCACTGAATTTGCCAAGAATGTCATTACTCATGGCTCTTTCAATATACATTGCTTTTTTTGGGTCACTTATGTTCACTAATTTGTTGTATTAAATGCTAATAGGTAATAGATGGTGTCGTAGTTGCTCAGCATATGACCTTAGAAGAGCACAGTGGATGAATAGCATTGGTAACTCACTAACACCTACCTTCAGCTATGCGAAGACAGAAATACTCAGATATGTGGCATATATTAATAAGTGAGATTTGTGTAAGGTAGGGCTACCCACAAGCAGCATAAGCTTAAGTGGTTATGCTGAATTTACAATTTAGCAATATAAATATATGAGTACCCCAAGTTTACTGTTAATGTGCATGTGTGCATGTTGCCCTGTGATAGACTGGGATCCCATCCAGGGTGGGTTTATTTTTTTTTTGCCTCAAACCCAATATACCCAGAGCTTATCCTGGAAAGATTAAATGAGTGAATGAATTATGAATGAATAAAAATACCTAGCAAGCTAAGCAAGATTCAATCATTTATGACGCCAAGGAGTTTTACACAAGCCTTTATATCAACAGTGTTTTATAATTTTCTTTATATATATATATTACATTTGGCAACCTCCGTCTTAAGCCATATGTTAATTTGAGAAAACGTACTTAAAGTGATTTGCCTGTGTTTGTGTGTAAGGGAGAATCTCTTGTCCTCGCCTTTCCACAGGGACCACAGGAGTTGTCAGTGGGGGAGGACACACAAACAAATGGAATGTTTCCTGAAATTAAAGAGGTCTAGTCCATTACATGTTGTGTGAGTGTGGGTCAGTGCGCCAGCCACACAATGATGTTAAATTGTTAAACGTTAAAGCAAGATCTATTTCTAAATGTCCTCTCGTTAGTTACAGATTGATCGGATGACAAATTCTGAAATGTCTTTTTCACTTTACCCAGCAGCCTTGACTGAAAATAACAGTTTATGGTATGAGGAATGCACACAAAAATGTTGGTGAGAAAAATAACAGATCATTTTGGCTCTGGGTGGAAAGCGTTTCACTCTAAAAATGATGAATCCTCCTTTTTTTTTTCTTTTGTGAAGATTGGAATGTAGGAGTTGTGGAAAAATAGAGAAGAGCTGGGAAAATTGGAAGAGTGAGGATCACAGATGGTGAAGTACATACACATCGGTACCAGAATTATCGGCATTCTTTCTTCACAAATTAAAGAAAAACTGAAAAATTTGTGAACTTTGAGATTAAGTACATACATTAACTGTGTATGCATTTTTTTCAAGTATTATTCATGTGTTTAGTTTTCAGCGAGGATAAAAGAATCTCTGAACACTGAGCATGTTTTTTTAGGCTGAAGACACCTACAATGGAAGAGATTATTGCTGTTTGTACTCTTCAAATTAGACCTCAGCATTTTATTAGGATTGCACTCCAAAGACATCAGGTGTGAAAAACCATTTATCCGTTAATCTGGAAGCATTTATGGCCACAGCATCACCGTGATCTCCTGACAATAGAGCAAACGCTTTTCTATTGCACCAGTCAGGAGCCAACATTAACTTGCTAAATGATCCACAGAATTAACCTCATGGTAAAGGGAATCGGGTCCCTGAGATAAAATATCATGATCCTGAGCAGGTTTCATGATTCTATAAATCTTTATAAGAGCCCTTGGTCTACTAGCTACAAAACTATTTTAAGTGCATGTATTTTGTCCTATCCATTACCTGACCTGTGCAGGTCAACAACCATTTGTAACTTTTGTGTTAAAAGCTCTTTGGTTTTCTCTTTTGTGATGGATGATCAAATTGATTTTACATGTGTGCATTAAAGATACCAATGGACTGAACAATAGATCTGAAAACTGGATTTTTTTATTTGCTTGAAATGTTTATGAAAGAAAATATTACTGTTATGGTTTTAATGGTTATTATTATATATTCTATATATATTCTAAATAAATATATTCTATTTTTTTACTTACAGGATTTATTGATATTTTAATGGGTGTAATTATGGTATACAATGAAGATTTTGGCGGAATGATTATGCCCAATTATAAGTGTTTTAAATCTTCATATTAAGACACATAATCACTCTGCAATACACTTTATGGAAACAAATATTAGAGGACAGAAATATAAGAAAATGCCATATGGCAGAGTAAAAATTCAGTTAGAGGCTGTAGTCTGTTTTTCTGCTGATTAGCCATGGGAGGAAGGAAAACACTGACTTACTTCAAAAGCCACATAGACTGATCCTAAACAAAACCACACTGCAAGGAAAGAAGAACTTCCAACATGCAGTCTGCAATATAAAAATGTTGTGTGCTTCCTTTGTTTGTGTGCTATCTGTCAAGCAGATGAATAGGATGCTCTGCTGATTACCAGTGGAAGAAAGAAGGAACACACCTCCTGAATGTTGCATTGTGTAAGCATTAGTATAATGTTTCTGTTATGTGAATATTCGATTGTTTTACTGTCTGAGAACACTTTGATGCACACACTCTTCAAAGAAGTTTAATACGATGGCACAAGGAGCCTTAGGGTTCAATAAAACTGCAAAACTGCTTATGAAGTGCGGAACAATAATAAAGAAGAAGCAACAGCATAGACAGGTACAAACAAAGGACTCATGGGACACACACACACACACACACACACACACACACACACACACACACACACACACACACACACACACACACACCTGAGCAGGTCCTGTGTGGGATGAGTCAATGTCAGTTTGGCAGGAATTCAGGAGGTGAGCTCATAGTTGCTCCCTCTTTTCCCATCCTTCTCTCTGAAAAAAACAAAAAAAAACCTCTCTCTCTCTCTCTCTCTCTCTCTCTCTCTCTCTCTCTCTCTCTCTCTCTCTCTCTCTCTCTCTCTCTCTCTCTCTCTCTCTCTCTCTCTCTCTCTCTCTCTCTCTCTCTCTCTCTCTCTTTGTTGTCTTTCCCAGAACAAGCATCATCAGCAGCAAGGGGTGTGACTGGGCCAGGATATTCGCACACCTCACCTGTGTTGTGTGTATTTGTGTGTGTGTGAGTGTGTAGTCACCGATGTGTGGGAGTGCACTTGCAGGTGTGCATGTTTTTCTCCACCCTGCGTCCCAGTTTACGGGAACTATGTAAATTGCACGAATATGCGGGAGATTTACCTTGTAAAGCTTGAAAATATTTTCACCCATTTTTCACACACCCACACATGCAAATAAAAGTCCAGTGCTGACCACAAAAACAAACATCCACCCATCGTTGTACAAAAACATGAAAAAAAAAGCCTGTGTAAGTAAAATAAAAACATAGCTGAGATGTTCATAAGGTATAATGCTCACGTGTGCTTTTGGTTAAAAGTTCCTGAGTGACTGTTTTATTATTTTGACAGAAGGTGTTTGGCAGGAATGTGGTCAGGGATTGAGTTTGATATTAAACAAGTTATTTATCTTAGACTTCACTGGCAGTTATACTTTTCTGGAGAAATGGGAGTATAATGTGAGAATTAACCACTTGCCCTCCCTTTCTTAGTGTCTGATTCTCTGTCTTTCCTTGCTCAGACAAGCCTGTGGAATGTATCCACTTTCTTCCTGTCCCATAACTAGGTCTTTCCCACTTGTTACCACTCTGCTGCAGCTATAAGGTTCACTTTCTTTCGCAGATGCGGGTATGTGGCTGCTGTTGGGGGCAATTGCACAGTCTAGGCTAGCACTAATGTTGGAGACTATTTAACACAAATCCAGCTTGAAATGAACCATATCCTCCACTAGATAAACAGCTTACCTTTAGTAAACACCCAAGTGAGTAATAAAGCAGCTTGTCATGTGTTAGCTCTGAAATTCATTCATTCATTCATTTTCTCCCGCTTATCTGTAATTCTGGTCGCGGGGGCAGCAGTCTAAGCAGGCCCCCGCCTTTGACTGCTGCCCAATCCTCACAGCACCGTCCCTTACGGTCCCTCCTGCAGGTGGTGAGCCCACGGGAAGAGCTCTGAAATTATTTAGGTTTTTTTTTTTATTTAAGAAAAACATTAAGTGGGACCAGAACACATTGAAGTTATCTATCAACTGTGCATACTAGTGGCTGATATATTAGCCAGAAGAAATGGTAGGAATATGTTCTAATGCAGTGTTTGTGATGGAAAGGAAGTTGTTTATGTTCTGTCATATTGGGCCAGAAGCCAAAGAGCAAAAGAAAGGACAAAATTGAAACCGAAGAAGTTTACTTTTTACCGACTGAATGGATTGTGTAACTGTTTTGCATAACTTGCTTTGTTTCTTTTTTCTCTTGTTTTTGCTCTAGTTTGCTTTCTCTCTCACCATTTTCAGATGATAAAATCAGTGGTTGTGTATTTGTTTTATAGGGAATGTTCTTCATCTATATTAAGACCATAAGAGCCTCGAGTCTCTATAATTCCCTGACCCCTGCCATTCGACCTTAATTTCTATCGCTACTGCTCTACTTTTGCTCCATGGTATTGCCTTTTCTCATGTCTCTGCACTTTCCTGTTCTACATTTAATCTACATTTAACCCCTCTTTCCCCCCTGGGGTCCCAAGCCTAGACCGCACAGAGCAGCCTCCAATGGTTAGATTGTGTAACAGGGAAATAAACAAATTTGTGAGTCGGATATAAAAGACAGAAATATAGATTCATCTTAAGGAGGGTGATACTGCACCTGCTCTCCTGCACTCCTACAGGCTGATTTCCCATAAAAGTGATTTGTGATGTGACAATAAGAACATAAATCGCATTGTGCCCTTTTGAATGGATATTATGTCATTATCTCTCAGACGTGAATTGTGCATATGATGTTTGTTACTGGGAAATCAATTAGGCCGGCATTCATTCATGTTTAATACACTAATGTACCGTATTGCTACAGTTAATGTCCCATCAGAGTGTGTGTGTATGTGTGTGTGTGTGTGTGTGTGTGTGTGTGTGTGTGTGTGTGTGTGTGTGTGTGTATGTGTGAGTGCTGAATGTAAGAGCAGCTTCAAAAATAATTTTCTTGGAGGTTTTGATGTGGAAAGACATTAATAACTATATAATGTCAAACAAAATGAGGTCGAGTGACTATCTCACTTGGCTTATGTAGGCTATACGACTATCTAGGGAATTTTTTGTGTAGCCTACAATCATTCAGCATACAGAGTATCATTGTGTTTTTCTGTACACACTGTATGAATGTACAGTACATTTGCTTGTAAAACTGTACTAGATTTGTTTCTGATTATTTGCTAAATGTTCTTGGCCACTGTGGATTAGTTAACTAGGACAATTTGCCATAAAAATGCAAATCTGGCAACCCTGTCATTAATTGTCCTGTCTACTGCTCTTCCTGACAAATCCTGCATTTATGATGTTAAGCTGTTTAAGCCATTTCTTTGCTACTTTAATGTTTTTTTTTTATTTTAACAACTGCCTTAAAATAGAAAGCGAATGCTGATGAATTCAGTTTAGTCAGTGGATCTCAATTATAAACACTAAGAAACCATGTAATATATATATATATATATATATATATATATATATATATATATATATATATATATATATATATATATATATATATATATATATATATATGTGTGTGTGTATTTTTTATGTATTTTATATATACATATACATATATACATAATTTTATTTTTAAATGTTAACGTTAATATTACTGAAATATTTGCGAGGTGCTTAGTGATTATGGTGTTAATTACTCACTGTGGTATTTTTGTTAGTTCTGTGAGAAATGAGACATTATTACAATCACAACTTTTTTATATCTCATACATGAAGTTAACAGTTAGGTTTTGCTATTAGCTAGAAACAAATTGTGTCTTTTCATATTTAGCATTTCCATTGACGTTCAAGGATGTAACAATTAGAAATCCAGTGTAGGAGACAAAGTTGGACTCAGAGTTCAAGGATGCAGAGCAGCTATGTGACACATTTGTGCTAAGTTAGGATACTTAGATACTTAGAAGAAATAGCCCTGATTTAGTACATAGGATGGGCACAGATTTGTATTTGTAAAAACTGAGGAGAGCCAATATATAGTTAGTTATAATATATAATATATAGTAGTTAATATATAATAGTTATACTGTGGACATATTTGATTCATTTTGTATGAAATAAATTATTTGTGACCTCTTTATAGAGCTCATAGTGAAGAAGATGAATGCATTCATAGACATATACTGTATATGAAATTCATACTTGCACTGGAACATAAATGGCAGACAGATAGGCAGAAATATAGACAGAATAACAATCATATATACATACATACATACATGCATGCATACATACATACATACATACATACATACATACATACATACATACACACATACATACATAAAGACAGACAATCAAACAGACAGACATCCTGTATATATAGAAAAAAGACCATACAAACAAACTGAAATACATGCAGATACATACATGCCATACATACAGACTGTCAGGGATTCACCCTGCCACGCCCCACTCTGTAGCTGTCAGGGATTCACCCTGCCACGCCCCCGTCTGTAGCTGTCAGAGATCCACCCTGCCACGCCCCCCTCGATAGCAGTCACGCTGCTTCCCAAGATTACCGACAGCTGTGGCTCATGAAAGATCAGACTACATAAACTCACGTTCTTGAGTCACAGGCTGTCGGTCGTTATATTGTCAAGCTGGACAATCGCGTGGCTGCTCGACCGCCGGCTGTATATGCGAATTCCACTTCCGACTTGGATTACTCATTGCCGAAGGCTTTATGGATTATGCTTGGGACATTCGAACTCATAGCGGACAACGCGTCTCGAGCGGATGTCTTTGTTTGTTGTTTTCAACGGCTTATGAGTGTTTTTGTGTTGTACGGTTGTTGAAATAAAAGGACAATGATCGGACTATATCGGCTTCCGCGTCTGCAGCCTGACACAGACATACATATATACTATATATAAAAATGTAGGCCGCCAGCTGCAAAGACAGACAGACAAACAGACACACATACATGCAGACAGACAGACAAACAGACACACATACATGCAGACAGACAGACAAACAAACAAACAAACAGAGACCAGAACCCCAGCTTAGCGCCTTACTACGATCTGTCCAGGAACTGATCTCTGTCACAAAGGATTGCTATTAGCAGGTGTGTGTCTGTGTGTGTATGAGGAACACTCTGAGTAAGGGGGTTGGGGTGAACATGGCTCTTTGGGGAATTAATGTTTTATTGTGTGAGGTAGTGATGTAGGGGGGAAGGGGGCTAAATAAATAATTAAGCAAACTCACCCTCCGGCTGCAGCCCCATTGGGGAACATAAACACATCTACAGACTGCAGTATGAAGAAGTATATGAACAGAAAATCCATCAATATGCATCTTTCAGTGTTTGTCTTGTTTCTAGCCATCAATCATGATAACACCTTATACTTTGATCTGACTCTTAGCTGCCATTTTGACAACTATCATATTTCATCTTCTTTCACTGTGAAAAAAGCATGCTCCATGTAGACAAAGTAAACAGTGTTCAACTAATTTTTCTTTTGAAAGCATCTCAAGCTTTGTGGAAAAAGTTGGGTGAGGTGATGCTCTTTTGCTTTCTAAGGATGTGTGGTTTTTGAGGAAGAAAGAAAAATCTCAGAGGCGTATGTGAGGACAAGCTTGATGAAGTTCAGGTTTCCTGATTGAATGACACAGTCTAGCACTGGACATTTCGTTCTGTTGCCCTTTTGTTGCTCAGAAACACATTGCCCTCTACAAGGGCAAAAAACAAAATTATCCGAATGAAGCTGTGACTGGAATGACAATAATTATTGTGCTTTCATGCTTGTCACACTGCACTACTGTCATTTTCAACTCCTCACAATGGCAAGACTTGTCACATCTCCTCAATCTGTGTATGTGTGTGTGTGTGTGTGTGTATGTGTGTGTATGTGTGTGTATGTGTGTGTATGTGTGTGTGTGTGTGTGTGTGTGTGTGTGTGTGTGTGTGTGTGTGTTCCAGGATTTGGGTGTGGACTGCTCGCCTGACTAACCTTTGTGGACACAACAGCATGTTCCTGTTGATATTATCTTCAAGTCTGCTCAATATGGGGGTCACCTGCCAATGTTTGAATATCAAATGGACCAGAACAGGCAAAATAAAGAGACATGTATTTATCATGTTTTCACACAGATTATAGGAACACAGAGACTGCTGGATCACATTTTGTATGTCTTTGTATGTCTCTTTTATATATCATATTTGGTCAGTCTTTCTGTTCCTGTCTCCTGACATTAGCTTACATTGTTTCATGTTCTCACCCATTATTCTTCATGTAATTACACTAAAGTTCTGATTGTTTTCCCTGACAGCTTCCATGTTTTTTTTTTATGTTTTTTTTTTTTGTTACCTGCTGGTGTTCTCTCAGGTTTGTGATTTGCCCTTAGCAACACCTGCTGGAGTTTGGACACCATCCATGAAGTGTAACAATGATGTTTGTGAAGTTGCAAATAATGAAGAAGGTTTAGAAGCTGCGGAACTGAACATTGTGGAACGAAAACATACATAACGGTAAATGACTGTGTGCCATGCATGAACAGAGCATGTGATGATGGATGAAACGAATACGTCTCTAGCTCACTGCTGTCTGTCTCTCTCTCCCATCCCCCTCTCCTTGTCCATCTGTGGCATCCGCTGAATGGGAAGGCAGACAAAAGAAGCCCTATCCTTCAGCCATCACTTACTGGCAGAGACATATCAATCTCTCATCATTATTGATAATTCTACCACTATGAAAATTATGAAAATGAAAAATAAATGCTGGAAGGTTTATAATAGGAGATATGCTGTAAAAAAAAATAATAATAATAATAAAGGTAAAAAACAATATAAAAACATTCTGAGAAATCTGGAGCTGGGTACAGTAGGAAAATCTATAGTACACCCCTTTTTTATTAATTTGACTTAAGTTACTGAATAATTCATTGTAGCTACTTAATAAAATACTTGAATATGAATAACGGAATAATCATTTGAGAGTTATTAATTCAGTAACATCCTCTGCAGGGTATCGCACACATTTATTAACGCCTATTGGTAACTTAGAATACCTACAATAGTAGCACCTTGTGTAAGAACTGAAAACAAAGAGGGAACATTTTGTGTTTGTAGTAACAGGTAATTCACACAAACTTGTCATATTTCAGAAACTTTATATAATATTGCATAAAAAGAATAATCTTGAATGAAAAAATCAAAAAAATTTTCGGTATAGGCTTATATATAACAAATTTTTTTTTTTTTCTTTTTTTTGTTCTTAAAAAGGACTCCAGGGTCAGGGCTATGGAAGGAAGATTATTTCTGTTTAGTTTAGTTGTCTTTTCTTTAGGACCGAGGACATTGCACATTGCATTTTAATAGTAACCCAAAATTGCTTTCAAATGAACTTTATTAACTCAAATCTACGTTGTTTTGTAAATGTTGCACAACAATCAATATACTGCTAAACTGCTACTAATACTGCTAAATGGACCGCTAAACTAAAAATGGGGTGGTATTCTTTGGTTAATACAAAAAATCTGCTGCTATAGCATTACGCTCTGTTATCTTTATTTTACTCTTATTGCAGAAATTGCACAAAATGAAAACGACTTTAGCTTCAACAACATAATTAGCTGTTGGACCACAAGCCATTGTATTATTATTTTAAAAGATGTGCTAAGCCTAAAGCCTTTTTCACACCAAACACAGTAATTACTCTGATTTGGCTTTGCTCTTCCACTTCTTTGTATGTGGTTGTATGTTGGTGAATGTGAAAAAGATGATATGCATGCTACATTGTAGAGCCTATATCCATATTCATAACAGAACGTGAGATGTAGAGTAATGTCAGCAGTGATCAAGCACAGCAATTCATCATTCCTAATTATTTGAAACTGCACAAGAGTGGAAATCACTGGGCCAGTCAACATTATATGATCACATATAAGTGGCAAAGAAATTTTTTTTTCTCAATCTGTCAGTCAATACAGTTACTTGTGTTATATTTACTAGCTCCTGAGAATAAGCACATAAATGACACATCTAGTCAAGTTTATTTTTATAGCGCTTTTCACAACAGACATTGTCTCAAAGCAGCTTTACAGAAATCAACAGTCAAGGTGAATGGTGTGCATTTATCCCTGATGAGCAGACTGTGGCAAGGAAAAACTCCCTTAGATGTTATGAGGAAGAAACCTTGAGAGGAACCAGACTCAAAAGGGGAACCCATCCTCATTTGGGTGACATCAAGAGTTTGATCATAAATCTTTCAACAATACAGATTTTGAATTTGCACCAATGTGAGAATGAAAAATCAGTGAATTGTCTTCTGCTTGCAGTCTGTGCTGTGATGCCTCAGATATAAGGTTGGTTTAGACTATGTAGTAGGGGGAAATGGCAGTGTTACTTAGTAGTTCCTAATATTTCTAAATTTTGTCTGGCAAATTTATGACAAAATCCACCTGATAAATTATATTTTTATTTTAAATGACATGTAGATACAGCTAGGTTTGTACCTTAAATTTACGTAAATATGTCTGTAATTTCCTAAAAGCCACAAAGTAAAATCCTGAGCAGAAATAATTTCCTCGCAAACATATTGGTGTTTCTTTTCATTAAAACATTAAATAAAAAAGAGCTTTTTCCAAGTCATGCAAACATTAACAATTACAGATATGTCACTTCAAAAACATTTTCAGAATAATGCAATTGATATTAAAAAATAAAACTAGCTAAGCTAAACCAGAAAGAATGGGCTAAGTGGAAAACTTACATAGTGTCTGACATTAACATGAGCTAAAACTGTATTTAACAAATATGTTATTTCCACAGCTAAGTGACTAAGCATTAATACATACTATCATATTGGGTGATAAAAGTACGAAACCATAGTTGAAGACACTTAAACTTCACATGTCAATCTTCTGTAGTGTTTTGATTTTTATTGAATAAATAAGAAAATCCTGCCTGGTTGGTTGATTAGTAAAAAAATCTAACCTTAAACCTAGCGTTTTGAACAACCCACTCTACATTTAGTTCCTATGTGCTATTATAATAGCCTTCATGCTACTGGGAACATATGGCACTAGTTTTTAGAGATTTTTTTACATTATTTTAGTATCTCATCACTCTCCTCTGACGATCTCCAGTCAGAATTAATGAAGTAGAAGACAATAAAATATCCTTATATATTTCAACCTGTATCCTAGTGTTGTTTCTGGTTGTAAGAGTTTAGAAGTGGAGGCTTCGTTGTGGCCCCAATTAGCAACACTGCACACAGTGTTCTTTGTAAAAAAGCTTTGCTCTTCAATGCATTAGAATGAGTACATATGGCTAGGAATCTAAAGAGAGGTCCACATATAGTACATGTTTCTGTAAGATAATGTGTATTCCTTAGCAATGGAGGTCGACAAATAAGCCAGACCCCGAGAGAGGGCACTACGGCAACAGATAGGGAGCAAAACATGTCACAGAAGAGGAGATTTACACTGCAATGTACTGATTACAAGCAGCTGATTAGAAATTTATGATTTACAGCAAACATATGGTACTTCCGACCTTCTTCCATACTGTTTGCTGATCAAGCCAGTTAGTATTAGGGTCGCTGGTTATAACCTTGTAGGTGCTTCATGGAACATAAACAGCTGAGAGGGGAAACATACTTTTCATACACCATATGACCACACACAGAAAAACAACCTTGTGTCCTTGAATATGTATGTAAATGTGCACGTATATGTGTATTTCAATTCTCAATCATTTCTGATTAGTCTAAAACTCAATAAATAAACAATAAATACCAGTATTTTGATTTGAAAAATCTTTTTTTCAATCCTGAAATTTTCTTTAAAAACTCATCTTTTCTCAAGGTTTCAATTTTGTGACTGTGTGACAGGGCTGTAGAACAGAAACAGACAGCTCCCTGAATGACAGTTAGGGTTAAAGGAAATATTCAGGCCAGATCAATGTTCCCTTTTTGCTATAAATATTTCACTTCCTAACATCTCCCTTTTACTCTCACTTCCTTTTTCAGAGCAGGATATTTCAGACTTCCCATTAGCTGACCCTGATTTTTGGCCAGCTGTCCACACACACACACACACACACACACACACACACACACACACACACACACACACACACACACACACACACACACACACACACACACACACACACACACACACACACACACACACAAACACACATGCACACACAAACACACATTATTATAAACTCAGATCATATTTGCTCACTGCTCTCTGGGATTCACGTGAGGGAAAAAGAGGAGAGAGATACTATGAATGAGAGCAAGAAAGGAAGGCATGGAGAGAATACATAGCTCAGCCCATTCTCAGTAGGACCCGAGGGACAAATGAACTGATGCTAAAACAATGCTCTTCAGCCACCATTAAGAGTCTGTAATAAAAGCCTGAAATGATATAAGTATACAGGAAAGCTGGTTGTTTTGCAGGAGAAAATATTTGAACATCATCCAAATAACTAATCAGAATTCTAATTCGATGTTAATAGCACTGTTTGATGAGTAGTAAGCACTAACCATTCATAAAAAAAAATCTGTGGGATGCTTCTGTTAGTGTTGCCCAAATGCTCTGAGTAGAGCAGTGAAGGCTAATGTCCCCCCCTCCTTTTTCAATGGACATCCGGAGGAAGCAATTGGAATAATGAGAGGAAAGTTCACTGTTTTCACACCAGCACATAGCTGCAAAAAGCTGGCTTTCCTCCAGCTTACTGCTGTGTTACACTTAAAGATTTAATACACAGATGCACTCAGATGCCAACCTACTAAGCATATTTATGTCGTACAAAATAAGCAGGCAGGTCAGTTCATCTCAGTTCATTTGTTTGTTTGGCTGGTTGGTTAGTTGCATAACCTTATAACAATACTAACAGTTTTTTTCATGATCACAAACAATAAAGAAAAGTTTCATAATGATATGATTTGAACCTTAAAGTTTGTATTTCAACTTTATGGTCAGTTATTTGCTGTTTTGCTCTTTTCTCATCTTTTTGGAATTCCTGTTATAATCTTTGCCAGATGTAATACTTCCTTAAATCTGGATCTGGATCAAATCTCCAAGTCTGGATGTCAGAAATCATGGAGGGGTCTGAAATTGTCATCGTAGGTGCATGTCCACTGTGAGACATAATCTAAAAAGATAAAAAAAAATCCAGAGATTTCTCTCTGTATTAAGGAGAGGATGACAGGGGCCATGTATTGCGAGATTTGGGGAACAACCTCCTTCCCTCAGTTAGAGCATTGAAGATGGGTCGAGGCTGGGTCTTCCAACATGACAATGACCCGAAGCACACAGCCAGGATAACCAAGGAGTGGCTCTGTAAGAAGCATATCAAGGTTCTGGCGTGGCCTAGCCAGTCTCCAGACCTAAACCCAATAGAGAATCTTTGGAGGGAGCTCAAACTCCGTGTTTCTCAGCAACAGGCCAGAAACCTGACTGATCTAGAGAAGATCTGTGTGGAGGAGTGGGCCAAAATCCCTCCTGCAGTGTGTGCAAACCTGGTGAAAAACTACAGGAAACGTTTGACCTCTGTAATTGCAAACAAAGGCTACTGTACCAAATATTAACATTGACATTCTCAGGTGTTCAAATACTTATTTGCAGCTGTATCATACAAATAAATAGTTTAAAAATCATACATTGTGATTTCTGGATTTATTTTTTTAGATTATGTCTCTCACAGTGGACATGCACCTACGATAACAATTTCAGACCCCTCCATGATTTCTAAGTGGGAGAACTTGCAAAATACCAGGGTGTATATATATATATATATATATATATATATATATATTTATACAGTACAGACCAAAAGTTAGGACACACCTTCTCATTCAAAGAGTTTTCTTTATTTTCATGACTATGAAAATTGTAGATTCACACTGAAACTATGAATTAACACATGTGGAATTATATATGGAATTATATACATAACAAAAAAGTGTGAAACAACTGAAAAATGTCATATTCTAGGTTCTTCAAAGTAGCCACCTTTTGCTTTGATTACTGCTTTGCACACTCTTGGCATTCTCTTGATGAGCTTCAAGAGGTAGTCACCTGAAATGGTCTTCCAACAGTCTTGAAGCAGTTCCCCGAGAGATGCTTGGCACTTGTTGGCCCTTTTGCCTTCACTCTGCGGTCCAGCTCACCGCAAAACCATCTCGATTGGGTTCAGGTCCGGTGACTGTGGAGGCCAAGTCATCTGGCGCAGCACCCCATCACTCTCCTTCTTGGTCAAATAGCCCTTGATGCCGTCAGTGTGACGCTACAATTTTCATAGTCATGAAAATAAAGAAAACTCTTTGAATGAGAAGGTGTGTCCAAACTTTTGGCCTGTACTGTATATATATATATATATATATATATATATATATATATATATATATATATATATATATATATATATATATATATATATTTATAAATAATTCGTTATTTACTTTATTTGTACTATGTAAAAAATGTTTTAATGTAAACTTTTCTCGACACACTGACCTGATGGACTTACGACCGTTTTTTCCGGTCCCTATCTACCTCATGAGATGGGTTCTACCTGTATTTTGCTTTCATTTTTTATATTTTATTTTTGAAACAAGGTCCTGAGAAATATAACCTACACACAAATACACACACGCACACATGCACACCAATATACAGTAAATGGAGACAGGGCTATGTAGTTGTGTAATGTTGTGTAATGTTATTATAGTGAAATGGTAGCATGTTGTGCTTGTATGGAAGACTAACATAAGCAAAAAAAGACATGCACTAAATAACATATGTTGTGGGCTTGTATGTTGGAAAAATTCTTCTGTGTTCTATAAACACTTCATTCTGCATTTACATTTAGACAGGACATTCTGTTTACAGTGGAACACAGAGTTCTGTATTTATGCATACTCTGTACATGGTGTGGCCCTTTTGCTCAATCTGGCCTTCTATAATAAATGTTATGTTTTTTGGCACGTTGTAAAATAAATGAAATACAAAGACTAACTCCTAACACTTTAGTCTGAACCTTCTACTATGTACTGTATGGCAAGTGTAAATGTGCATCACTGAGAGTCTCCAGGTTCACAGAGAAGAGGTAATGGTTGGACATGCTGAGATTCACTGCCTTGCTGTTGCCATAGTGTTGCTATGGTGTTTCACTGTGGTTCTGTTTGTTCTGAACAGTTAAGTGATCCAGTACTCAGAAAGGTAGACACACTGCTTAAACGTTATCAAACAATGGTTAAATGTTTAGTCCAATAAAAACACTGACATTTAGCTCCATCTTAGTCAATAGTAGGGAAAAATTATAAATACCTGTATCATAACTTTGTTTCCAAGTGCTACACTGGAAAGAATGAGTCATTCCACAGTGAAGAACTTATTACAAATATGGGAGTGCAAGGTGTAACATGCACACACACACACACACACACACACACACACACACACACACACACACACACACACACACACACACACACACACACACTGTGTTGCTCATTTTGCCCTATTGCTTTTATTTCATCAATACATATACAGGTCTTATATTTAACTAAGGCAAATCAAATTAAACCAACACAGACTCGGTCATCAGTTATTTAGTTCCATTTGATCTATGCTACTATGTCTGCCATGTAAGAGTCATTTGTTGTTTGGCACTCAGTGTTCCTCTTTGGTAACACAAAGGAACACAGTGTATCAGTGAGCATGAATTTGTTCAGCTTAACTGCCCTTGCTGTCCTTCGAAAGACAGGTAGCACCACGTCAACAATGTTGCGTTAGTGCCGGATCAGACAACAGCAAGGACACTTTGGAGACATCAGTGTGCCATTTTTAGCATCATCCTGCCAGCAAAACTGTTATGTAAAAGACCCTGGTCTGCTGTATATCAAAAAAGGACACTCAATCTTTTCAGGAGAGTAAGAATACAGGGAGAATACAATGAGTTTACAAACTCTTTACCAACATTCACACACATAGATGACTTAAAGCATCCACATAACTGACTTAAAGCATGCTTTGTGGAGAATAGGTGGAAAAAGTATGTCTATAGGACCATTCTGAATAATTATAATGCATTATTAAACCTTATTTACATACTATAAAGCAATCATGCAACTATCTGTTGAGAGATATGTATTCTTAAGAGCAATAGCATGCCCACACTGTCATTTCAGAAAAGCAGGAGAGGATCACAGGGCATTGTTCAAAGTGTTATGCATAGAAATGAATCTATTAAACAGTTTTCCTATACACTTAGCTTTTTTTCTATTTTTAGAGGCAGTTAAATTATTTCCTTTAATAGAGAAAAAGCCACCTGTACATTTTCCTGTTACTTTCCTCGACAGAGTTTTGGAGATTGGCTTTATTTAAAGGTGATAAGCTCCCTTTCAGGCCTTGTTAAATTCCCAAGGCTGTATGTTTGAGTTTCCTAATGTGTAGCTGGACCACACTGATAACAAATACTCATTCATTAATGGAGAACTCATGTATGACGAGGTAACAGATAATAAGCAGTTATGCACTGGAATGGTGCTGCATTAGGCTGTTAATACAGGATCCCACAAGATTTTCCATGGAACAAAAAACAAACATGTTGCACACAAGCCAAGATAAGACAAGGTGGAATGCCTTAGAGGCAACTTTTTGATCTTGAACTCAGATCAGCTTGGAAGAAAACTGAAAAGCAGCATCACATGTACATGTTGTTTTAGGAGACTTAATTTATTTAGGATGTTGTTATATGATTATGGATCGTTTATTAATTACCTGACCTAAACTATGCAGATAGGGGCAAGATAAAATGAAATATTACATTGTTTTCTTGTATTTGTTGTTAATCAAAGAAAAAAATACTAATATATCTGATAGAAAAACAAAACAAAATGAGAATACAATTACAACAAGTACAGGAAATCAAATGCAATCAGATATCAGAATGACCCAGTGGTTTTAAATGAAACATGCTGTTCAATTCAATCTATTTATTCTTATTCCATTATTCAAATCCAATGAAATCATTATTTTCCTGTAATGCCGGTAGCAAGTAAAAAATCTGGTATTAATTCATGCATGTGAAGTACAGTGAGGAAAATAAGTATTTGAACACCCTACTATTTTGCAAGTTCTCCCACTTAGAAATCATGGAGGGGTCTAAAATTGTCATCGTAGGTGCATGTCCACTGTGAGAGACATAATCTAAAAAAAAAATCCAGAAATCACAATATATGATTTTTTAACTATTTATTTGTATGATACAGCTGCGAATAAGTATTTGAACACCTGAGAAAGTCAATGTTAATATTTGGTACAGTAGCCTTTGTTTGCAATTACAGAGGTCAAACATTTCCTGTAGTTTTTTACCAGGTTTACAAACACTGCAGGAGGGATTTTGGCCCACTCCTCCACACAGATATACTCTAGATCAGTCAGGTTTCTGGCCTGACACTGGGAAACACGGACTTTAAGCTCCCTCCAAAGATTCTCTATTGGGTTTAGGTCTGGAGACTGGCTAGGCCACGCCAGAACCTTGATATGCTTCTTACAGAGCCACTCCTTGGTTATCCTGGCTGTGTGCTTCAGGTCATTGTCATGTTGGAAGACCCAGCCTCGACCCATCTTCAATGCTCTAACTGAGGAAAGGAGGTTGTTCCCCAAAATCTCGCAATACATGGCCCCTGTCCTTCTTTCCATAATACAGTGCATTCGCCCTGTCCCATGTGCAGAAATACACCCCCAAAGCATAATGCTACCACCCCCATGCTTCACAGTAGGGATGGTGTTCTTGGGATGGTACTCATCATTTTTCTTCCTTCAAACATGTTTAGTGGAATTATGACCCAAAAGTTCTATTTTGGTCTCATCTGACCACATGACTTTCTCCCATGACTCCTCTGGATCATCCAAATGGTCATTGGCAAACTTAAGACGTGCCTGTACATGTGCTGGTTTAAGCAGGGGAACCTTCCGTGCCATGCATGATTTCAAACCATGACGTCTTAGTGTATTACCAACAGTAACCTTGGAAACGGTGGTCCCAGCTCTTTTCAGGCCGTTGACCAGCTCCTCCTGTGTAGTTCTGGGCTGATTTCTCATCTTCCTTAGGATCATTGAGACCCCACGAGGTGAGATCTTGCATGAAGCCCCAGTCCGAGGGAGATTGACAGTCATGTTTAGCTTCTTCCATTTTTTAATGATTGCTTCAACAGTGGACCTTTTTTCACCAAGCTGCTTGGCAATTTCCCCGTAGCCCTTTCCAGCCTTGTGGAGGTGTACAATTTTGTCTCTAGTGTCTTTGGACAGCTCTTTGGTCTTGGCCATGTTAGTAGTTGGATTCTTACTGATTGTATGGGGTGGACAGGTGTCTTTATGCAGCTAACGACCTCAAACAGGTGCATCTAATTTAGGATAATAAATGTAGTGGAGGTGGACATTTTAAAGGCAGACTAACAGGTCTTTGAGGGTCAGAATTCTAGCTGATAGACAGGTGTTCAAATACTTATTTGCAGCTGTATCATACAAATAAATAGTTTAAAAATCATATATTGTGATTTCTGGATTTTTTTTTTTAGATTATGTCTCTCACAGTGGACATGCACCTACGATGAAAATTTCAGACTCCTCCATGATTTCTAAGTGGGAGAACTTGCAAAATAGCAGGGTGTTCAAATACTTATTTTCCTCACTGTATGTAGTTGTGTAAGTTGTTCCTATAGAAATGAGTGAGCACATTAATATAAATCCTGCAACAAAAACTACTGACAGTGCTTGCTGTTAAAGAAAATGTATGAAATCTTTCTTGTAATAAATGAGCATTCAACAGAACTGAGGTGTAAATTAATATGAGATTATTCAAAAGAATCATGAAACTAAATCAGTCAGATAGCCTGAGTATTTTATACATAACCAGAAAGTCATTTGAAAAGCTATTAAGGATAAGTATATAATTTGTAATCAACATTTGTCCAAAGAGTCAAGAAAAGGTTGGGATCTGAGTAAAAAAACTTGCTTAATGGCTTAATGTTAACATGCCTAATACTTTATGACAGCCTAAGGCCTTCATGACATCTGATCTGAACAAAAGCATTATAGCATTGAAAATAAAATTGTCAAAGTCAAGATCAATAATTTTTTTTTTTTTCGAAAAAGGTTGTATAATTACATTTTCTGAATGCCAAGATAGCTGCATTTGTAGCTTAGTATACTTCTGTTATATCAGAGTCACCTAATGGTAATGGTGTGACTGCCAGGCATCATCAAACCTTTGGTTATACGGTGTATCCGATAAATTAGAAGTGTGCTGATATAGCAGTCATAACATGATGATAGCTTACACAAGCTTTATTTTACCACTCTGATTGATTGTAGGCTCCAGTTTTACAACGCTGCTCAGACAAGTGATCACACTGCTTATGTCGTTTAATAAAGCCTAACCTGATGACCTTTCCTCTGTATGCCTCTTGTAGCCATGTATTTCGAACTGTTTAGCTCACCTCCCCTTGTTCTGAGGCACCTCCCCACCACACCCCAGACCCCCTTTCACTTATGTCTGGGTAAAAGCTTCAGGCTTTATACAAGCCCTCATTGATTTCCAATGTACCACAGCCTGCCTGGTGTGTCTGCTGAAAGAACCTTGGGAGACTGGAAGAAACCTACTGGCCTGATCATGAGTAAAATATCCTGCTTCTATGTTACAGCTGTAACCTCTATGCAAGTATTTATAAGTTATATGTTTAGCTGGTATTATGAAAAAAAAAGTACTATATAAACCAGAACATATTGTATAGCATCGCTCTTGAATACACAGTGCTTTTCAGGACAACGCTTCTTTTGTCTAATTTTAGGGCCATATACAGTATGCTTATCATGATTCTTTAAATAAAATAAATGATAAAAAAAAAAAAAAAATCGTAAAAAAATAAAATAATGCATGTCTATAATTATGTTAAATGAAGTGAGCATGTACATATTGTAACTGTGGGTTGTCAATACAATGAATAGTCGAATGGAGGACAGGCATGGAATCTGAGTAGCCCTTTATTTTTAGTCCCAGTGCTAATGCATTTCTGTCTGTCTGCCAAAGCCATGCAGGAGGTTTGGGGGGGATGGTTGGTTGGGGGATTTATAGTGCATGTGATTTTTTGTTTTTTGTTTTTTGTTTTTTTCAAAGCCAGCTTTCCACCACCATTACCAATCTAGACAGACAGTCAGTCTGCTGCTGTCTGCCTCTCTCATTTTCTGCCTCTGTCTATCTTGTCTTCCTTTTCCTATTTCCACATTCTCTCTTCTTCTGTCTCTGTCTCTCCCTTGTTTTGCTCTAGTGTGCTGCTTGCAATCCATTTCTGGATGGGTGCCAGTTTTTTCTGTATGCACCTGTGTCAGCCATCTGCATAAGAAAAAACTTTTCCATGTTCAACACCAACCCCCTCCCCCCTCCCCCCAACCACACACACACAGAGAATATGGCTTGTCAAATTTCCTGATATTACACACTATTTACATACGCATTTCCTAGTAATACATACTAGGAAATGAGCGGAACTACAATAGTCTATTTATATGTACCTGCTTTTCAAAAGTACTATATTTACATAACCGACAAATGCTAAACTTGTGCCACAACAGTTAATAAGCTTGAGGACATTTCAGCCCTCAGGTCACACATGTGACATGGCCTGTTTCTGTGTAAGGGCCTCACGTGTGAGAATGATTTTCACATTCTCCCAACAGTAAACACCTGCATTAGCTGCAGGGCAAGCAGTGCTGCACGTGTTGTCATGGATACAGGTGTGCTAGTGGGAGCACAGCGTGGCTGGCTGTTCTAGTTATCTGGCTGATTGGTAAAGCGCAGACCTTCACTCCACAATGCTTTGATTTGGGACAAACTATAACAAGGTTAAGACGTTGATCCTCCACACACCACAGCACGCCAGGCCTCTAGAGAAAGAGGAACAGATTTTACACTTGCATGGGGATTTGTGTGGCAGCCTGAGAAAACCTTTCTCAAATTTGGAGATTTTTAAGTTCAAAAATATACTCTGAAGCCGAAATATGTTTCCTGGCATATATTGCAATCAGCTATTATTTTGCCAAAAAAAAAAAAAAAAAAAAAAAGCATTTAAAGCTTGATTTCTAATTCTAATGCTTGATTTTTAATAAAACACACCACCTACATCTAGTCTTCAAAACTTTTTCTGCTGTCATCTCACAGCATGTGTAAATGCTCTTTAGAAAAACCTCGTTTAAGGCCAAGAGACGATTACGAAGCAACCTAAATACAACCAATTTCATGTGACTTTGACAAAATATATTTATTTATTAATACGACAGCTGTTACTTGTGAAAAGCAATCACCTGCTTCATCCAAGGTTGTTGCTTATGCTGCTTTATGAGTCGGTGTAACACACTCACACATTGTTTTTAACCCTCTACGGTATCTATGAGCTTACAGACACAGAAGATTGGCTAGTGCAGCGCGAGGGACAGGGTCAAGAGAGTTTCTCATCACCTCTACTGAAAGTGCACAGCCAAATTTGATCTCTGGCTATGGATGGCTGAAGACATTATTAAGGTTCAAATTCACAAGAAGGCACACATATATTTCTGTTGCACCCAATATATGTATATGTCTTCACTAGACATTTTAATTGAGGTTTCTGTTTTGTATTTACTGTTAATGTATTGTATATGGATTTTGCTGTGTAATTATTAGGAATTGTTTATCTGTATGCCTGTATGTTTACTCCTATATTTCATCCTGTACTTCATCACTACTGATATTATTATCACCACTAACTGGTTTTGCATCAAAAAGAAAAAAAGCTGATTTTTTAAACAAATAAATTTGGCTTGGTATATAAAGAAGTCTTGTGTATTATGGTCTCGTGTTACAGTCAATAATGGTATGAGCAAGCACTGGCCCCTCCTCAGTCTCGCCTCGATAAACCTTTATAAAATTGCCCTCATGACTTATTAAGGGCACAAACTAAAAAAAAACAACCTTAAAACATTCCAAAACAAAAATTAACTTAAACAAAAAATATAAATGTTCAAATATTAACAAAAATCTATATATGGCTCCTACAATATGCTTTTTCACTGATCTGCCAAGTTATACATATTCCTGTGTACCTGAAAATTTGATGAAAAAAATAAGATTCTGATCACTTTATTCAATTATATCATTTACTGATACCAACTTTAGTTCCATACAAAAAGAAAAGTGGTCTGGGTTACTTTTTTAAGAAATGTAAAGAAATAAGCCCCTTTGATTCTATTTCTGCAGTTTGCTGTCAAACTTTGTTTTCCCTCCATAACTTACCTAACTTTCATCATTGAGTTCAAAGGAACATGGGGTGCCAGCAGTGTAAACACATAGCAGAAATTACCTGAAAAGGACCAGAAAGTACCTCAGGTTTGCATTGCATTCTGTTCTGTTCCTCAGTTGGGAACACAGTAAAATTATTGCCTGTCAAGGGCACAGCCAAGAGACACTTCCCTGAGAGTCACAGTAGCTTCCCTGAATGTAAGTATTATGAACACATAACTACATCAACTAAGAACAATTTTCTTTCATAAGTGCCACAGTATAAATCAAAACACCTGTCTCACCATCATCTTCACACAATTAATACACCTACACATTGTAGGGATTAGAGACTAATCATGTAACACAAATTACACAATGAAATGAAAGGTGTCCTGAATAAATTACACAGTTATAATGAAATGGTATCTGTATCAATTCACAAGGCTTAATCTTCCACTCTCTGCTTATTAGACATTGTGAATATAATATAATATAATATATAAATTCTCTGTCTTATGATATGCTGATATTACTAAACTTGTCAAAGCAGTGAGTTAGGGGAAAGTACTCAATGTGCTAAGGGTTTTTTCCTTCATTTAATGGCTAAAGGTGTTAATGCATCTTTACAGCACAGAGAGAATTTCAGAGAGGGTCACAGTGTTCCCCTGAAGCACACAGAGACTAGCTATAGCATATATTAACAGCAGTTGTTCAGAATTCCTTCATTAGGTATGACACAGAGCAGGAACAGTCCCTGCTTTGCCCTTTACTGAGTGTAACCTAAGACTTTGCTGAAGTTTCTCTGAAGTTTGGGCTTTGTATGTCTTTGTGTCACATGGTCAATGTCTGTTCTGGTTTAACAGAAAAACAGCATAATCTACTGCAGACTGACTGACATAGCATCCTTGTTGTGACATCGCACCATTCCAGGACACAAAACACAAAGAGGTTACTCTCTGCCCAGTTAAATAACTCATTGACTGCTCTCTTTGGCCATTTCAAAATATTTTATCTCCGTGTTGACAGAAAGCTGAGATTAGCACATACCTGAACACACACTCAGATGTTTTTTGGAGAACGGAGTAGGGATTTCAAAGAGAAAGGAAAGAAGAGTGAGTGCTGTGTTATAGGATAAAGGAGATTCTTACTGGACAGCTCACATTTTTACTCCCTAAATGTAACCCACTTTACCAGCAGAGTAACAGGTGTGTAGCATTCACTCACTCATCACACATACACAGGTGCTTATTTATTGCTCACTGCTCACCAGCAACAGATCTCCAGTCAGAACCTTAATAACCGATTCTCCACTGCCCATTCGGTGGCACACGAATGATCAGGTACACATTATAGTAAAAAATGATGTAGCTTATTTCCGTGACTCACAAGGAAATACAACTATTTAAATTGTATTAACATACAAATGGACCAAGTACATTTGGTACTTTTTGGGAGGTACAACCTTGAAGCACCTTGCAAAACCTGAATCAGAGACTCGTTGTGTGTGCATGTGTGTGTGAGTGTGTGTATATAAAGGTGACCTCCAGGAAGCCTTCCCTGGAAATCCCCTCACTTTTTCTTTCTCTTTGTTTTGCTGGACACCAGGTTCCCTCCTTTTATTGCCTTGTCTGTCTAAGAAGAGGACAATCAATTATGCTTTAATAGGAGATACAATTAGGCGTGCACACATTGTGCTAAATATAATCTTTATTGTCATGATTTAATAAGCAGGAGGCTGGAGTTTGACCCCTGACACTGCTCTAATAGTAACAAGGAGCTTCCCAGAGCAGATGATTATTTAAAAATGAGAGAGATGTAATGTGACGAGACATGGCCCAATTACAACAGGGGCATGCTAGCTTAGCAAATGATTTAGAAGTATGGAACATAGATTAATTGGAAGAAATAGCAATAAATGATATACATGTTATAACCTATACATTTAAAAGCAACACTTTATCATTCTTCTTTAGATTATTCAAAAACACACAAAGCCAGTTTTACTCAGAAACAAGAATTGAGCTTAAGTGGGAAATGAAGTGACCACTGAGTTAGACATCCTACTCCCTCTCTTTCTAACACACACACATATACTCTATTCCTCATGAGGTGCTAGATAAAGCAGGGTCATTTTAAACACAGCCATAAAATAAGTATTGTTCTCTCAGATCAGAAATCCATTTAGAAATCCAACAACACTATGAAATTTAGTGCTCACATGCTGTTCCAGAGACAAATTACCTTGGTGCTGACTAAGGTTGAAATATCTTACTTGCTCACATAACACAATGCCAATAAATAAAGACATGCATCTTGCTAGCACTGCCTACTAATCACATCTAATGTTCAGAATTCTACACACACACACACACACACACACACACACACACACACACACACACACACACACACACACACACACACACACACACACACACACACACACACACACACAAAATTTGTGTTCTACTCTCAGCACTACCTCATGCTATGTTGTTGGGGCCATTTGTGAAAAGCAATTCACTGGTGCTTTGCAGCTGCATGTCTTTATTTACTGACACCCACATATTCTTGTAGAAGAATGATGTTAAAGCATTCATTGACCACAAACCAGCAATCTTTAAAATGTCCACATAGCCTCTCACATAGCCATCAAGCAATAGTATTCGGCCTTTCTTGAGTGGCAATGATACAGTCTTTCTTGATTTGGATTGCTCCATTGCTGCTTACCAGGTTTATGACCCAGAGGTCCATCTTTACCTGTCAGCTGTAATATGCCTAAAGCCAATGGACATGAAATTTAAGCAAAGTCAATGCAACGTTTTCACCAGACAGCCATGTACACCCTTAGGTATGAGATAGCAATTCCTTTCCTTTTATTCTATTTCCTTCTTGCACCCACAAAATATTGTAAAGCCTCAGGAAAGGACTAAACCGTTGTATGAATTGGCTGCCAGCAAAGCAAAGATTCATGTCAATGTCAAGGAATTATCGGTGCCATTCAAGTTGCCTAAGCAGCATTTTTTCCATTTCACTATTGAACTACTGAGGACTATTTCTCATTCCTGTGTCCACAGGCTATGTCTTTGATATTGAAAGATAACTACAGATCTGTCTTGTGCATTCAAGCCCAATTGATAGTATTCATAGAATTGCACTGAAGTAAGTGTTGAACGAAACTCTCTATTTTTGGTGCTAAATGGAGTATGAAATAATTTTTTTTCTTATTTTCCCTAAGAATTTTCAATAAAATGACGTGTTTTATATTATAAACAGCAGCTAAAACAAAATACAATTTTTATCTATAAATTATGTAACTGAAATAAGATGCTTATCTGCAATATGACTTGGCTGGAATATTGCCATATTTTCAGGTAATACTGAAATATTGTCCCGTGTGCAAATATGATAATTGTTGTTTTTGGCACTAATAAAATTATTTGAATAATAATTTTACTTATTACTAATAAATGTACTAAATTTTCTGAGTTCAGAATCTTTCTTTTATTTATTTAAATAAAAACATTACAATTACAAGAATATATTTTTCAATATTGTCGTTAAAACATCTAGTGACCTGCCATTTCCTATTTTATCTACAGCACAGAGTTTAAGACTGTTATTTTCCACCATCTAAGCGTCTAATGATTTTATGGATAAACAATGGGCCTTTTGTAAGTGAAACTGTGATGAGCTATATTCCATCAGGAAACCAGCAAGATATATACACCACAGGCTCAGAGCTAGAAAGCAGGTCTGTATTCTTTATAGAATATAATTAACAGACAATATATGGGCAATATATAAAACAGGACTAATGTACATTGACATTTCATGTGTACTGATAAGTGTCTCCTACACTGTTGAGCTGCCAATCATCTGCTCCTGGTTTTAAGTTAAGGATATGTTCTTCTTTTTCTGTTGTAAATAATGGCATGTGTGTATTCTACAACAGTCCCTGCCCAAGCAAAAAGTGAGCTGAGCACAATGTTGTCATCAACAACTGCTCAATGATTACTATGTGCAAGGTTAATGTTTATAGTTATGATAGGTTTATGAAGAGAAAGTTCTAAAATCATGTTTTATTTATTCCGGGGGGAAAAAAATTCTCTCTCTCTCTCTCTCTCTCTCTCTCTCTCTCTCTCTCTCTCTATATATATATATATATATATATATATATATATATATATATATATATATATATATATATATATATCAAAAGTTTGGACACACCTTCTTATTCAAAGAGTTTTCTTTATTTTCATGACTATGAAAATTGTAGCATCACACTGAAGGCATCAAGGGCTATTTGACCAAGAAGGAGAGTGATGGGGTGCTGCGCCAGATGACCTGGCCTCCACAGTCACCGGACCTGAACCCAATCGAGATGGTTTAGGGGTGAGCTGGACCGCAGAGTGAAGGCAAAAGGGCCAACAAGTGCCAAGCATCTCTCGGGAAACTCCTTCAAGCCTGTTGGAAGACCATTTCAGGTGACTACCTCTTGAAGCTCATCAAGAGAATGCCAAGAGTGTGCAAAGCAGTAATCAAAGCAAAAGGTGGCTACTTTGAAGAACCTAGAATATGACATTTTTCAGTTGTTTCACACTTTTTTGTTATGTATATAATTCCATATATAATTCCACGTGTTAATTCATAGTTTTGATGCCTTCAGTGTGAATCTACAATTTTCATAGTCATGAAAATAAAGAAAACTCTTTGAATGAGAAGGTGTGTCCTAACTTTTGGTCTGTACTGTATATATATATGTGTGTGTGAATCATTTATCCATGATGGCAGTCAAAGTTTTAAAGGGGCATATTTGTTTTTAGGTAAATATTACAAACTAATATTTGTAAGACATTTATGTGCTGAAAACAGGAATCAGTTTTAATGAATTGTTTTCTGAGCTTGGGGTGAACAGCTGTGTGTGCATACGTGACTTTTCCCATCCAGCCATGCCTTGCAATAAATAAAAAATAACTGGATTACTCAGACATCATTGCTCAGCTACACTGCGACCAGAATGTGCATCTGTATTTGCGTGTTACAGTGGATTGGCACAGCCACAGTGTAGATGCCTGCTGCATACTAATGCACCTGGTGAGTGTATGTGTACGTGTGAATGTGAATGTGAATGTGTGCACAGGGGGTATTACTGGCAGAGAGCACTCTGTTTTGTTTGTGGAGGACCCTGTCTGGAGCAGTGGTAGTGTCCCAGACAGCACGCATCCAATCCGCTTGTTACACAGTAGAGGAGGGGAGAGTAGGAGGGAATTGTGAAGGATAGAGCAAGCTTGAGATGCAGTGTGAGAGAGAGAGAGAGAGAGAGAGAGAGAGAGAGAGAGAGAGAGAGAGAGAGAGAGAGAGAGAGAGAGAATGATATTTTCAGTGACAAAGCAAGGCAAAAACCCAGTCATAGTTTGGCAAGTGGGACAGTAACATAAATG